>NC_081431.1:21067827-21398890 GCF_949786415.1 Peromyscus eremicus | reverse complement strand
ATTTAGGAAGTTTTGCAATTTAACTCATAAACTTGGGAAGATTCCTTTAATATGGTAACAGCCCTCAAATCAGGATGTAAAATGTTCTGTTCAAGTATACAGGCTATACCAGAGGGCTATACCAGAGGACACAGGCAGCCTGTAAAATATTTCACAAGTAGGTAGTAGAAATCTATTTCAAATTAACTCCAACTCTTCCCTATATCTTACTGTAAGAAAATAAACACACTAACAACTAACCAAAACAGTGAACTTTCCAGTTGACAAAATTCTCTTGCAGTGATCAAAATGCTGCTTTATACCAGGAGTAAAAGGGAGCAGAGCAGGTTGTTAAATGTGCTTATAAAATCATTAAAGCATTATTTGTTTGAGTAGATGTATTTGCTGATCTGAGATATTTTATATTGCACGTACACATCACCTCTCATGCTGTGTAATATTGGAATACTAGAGAGTGCAATCTAGGTCTAGATATATATTTCACTAAATACTATTTCATGGTAATTCTTTCATGTCACTATCCTATCATTTACCCTATCAATCACCACAGCCAACAAGTTCCTTCTCACTCTCCAGCCAAGAAAACAAAAGCCTTCTTCTCACTTTCCATTTACTAATATTTATGCTTAGAAAGTTATTTTATAGCCTGGAAAGATGACTCAGTGATGAAAAGCATGGGATGTTCTTCCAGAGGTCCTGGTTCAATTGCCAGCAACACATGGTGTGTCACAATCATCTGTAATGGGATCTGAGGCCCTTTTCTGTCACATAGGTCTATATGCAAATAGAGTAGACTTCTACAAAAATAAATAAATCTCAAAAAAGTTATTTTACTTTCTGCAGTGATCATCCTGCCCCAGTAAGGGTGAAATAAAAATGTCTGCCATCTTCCCTAGTGAAGCATCAGAACCTAGCTGCTGTGGCCTCACCGCCTTGAGAGCAGCTGGCACCAGCCCTGCTCCCTCCACTCTCATCTGAAGGAAGCAGCACTGGTTTCCCCTGTGCCCTGGTGGATTCCACAGAGCTCTCAACTCTACATAGGGGGCAGGACTCACCTTCTTAGAGATTTCTTCAACAGTATCCAACTAGGATACTTCAACAGTATCCTAGTTCATCTGCAAGGCTAGGAACAGGGAAGTTTTATTTGAGTAAGAAGATAAATCTCTCAGCGATTGGACAGGGATGTTGAAAGGAAATGCAAGGAACATGAAGTATTTTTAAAGATGGGAAGAATGACTTTAGTTAGAGTCATTTCACGTCTCTTGAAGTTGAGTGACCTTGGATGCCTTGCACTCTCCTATTCCTTGGAGGGGAGGATTGCAAAAGTGAGGCCTCCTCCCATTATTCTTAGCTTTCGATTTCCCCAATTTAGCAAGATTGGGTTGTGTCCTAACTGTATACAATTTACTCACCATGAAAGTCAAAGGTCTGCTGTACTCAGTTATTTCTCTTACATGTCTTCATAGGTAGATGTTCCACCCTTAACCCTTCATGTCCAACAGCCTTATCCATGGATCACTGAGAATCACATTCCTCTGAATAAAGGTATCATTTGAAAGGTCAAGTATGAGCCACCCAGACACTTCTCCCTCTTCTCTACTCAGTTTAGAGGTGGCAGGAGGAGAATTCAGCAGGTGTCTATTGCCACCAAGAACTGAATGTGTGAATCCTGGGTAGAAGAAGATATGTAGTGCAGTTACTTTTGGTTTAAGAACTTACTAAAGCATTCTCTCATTTATTAATAGTTCTCCCAGCCACACCCACCCACCCCCAAAAGAAACTGAGAAGGATTTCATCACACACTTGCAAATCTCATGATGGTAAATGGGAAGGAATTAGCTGCCCTCTAGACAAGAGCTAAACTTCTTTCCTTTAGTGATTAAGTTAATGATTCCTTAGCACTTTTTCACTATATATGGTATTTATGCATAAACCCAGCAGGTATAGTGGGCCTATGTAATAACACCATGGAAGCCTTGACAACTGTGGCAAAGTTCTAAGGTGTTAGTAACATCAGGGACCTGAAATGACCATTATATCATAGTATTTTTGGATCAAGGAGAGTGAGGAATCTCTAGTGTCTCATGTAATTTGAGACACAGAACAAATGGTGCCAGACAGTGGATGGTGGTGAGCTTGCCCTAGCTGATTGGCAAGCAGGATCATGTTCTTGGGGTGTTATTATTTAGCACTTTATCTGAATGGGCACATAGGCATTCAAGAAGGTATTAAAAAGCTGGTCATTGGCAGCTATTGTGACCTCAGATTTTGACATAGAGAATGTAGCAGGCAGGCAGGTGCAGCTACAAATCATGCCCTCTCATACTGCCATTTTCTTTTCGGTCTTGAGCATCAGGGCTCTATAGCTCTTGTGCAGACAGATCTATGCCATTCATACCCTTTGCCTTCCAACTGTTACAACTCTTGAAGGCTTAGGAACTCAGCATTCACTTGGCCTGGAATTATAGCTTCATGGGGAGATTAGATTTGGGAGTTTTCAGTCTTTGACAGCAGCCAGTGTTAACAACTGTAGGTTTAGGACACCTGAGAACCTTGGCTCCGAGAGCTCACCAGCCCTCAGGAAGTCTTCCTCTGCCCAGAACCTGCGGTTTCTCTCCTCTAGCTCCCTACACCTTTGATACCTAATCATCTTCTCCACTGCTGCCATCCTGCTGTTTCCGGTTGAGACCACTGTCCTTACACTGTTTATCTGCCCCTCAGGAAGCCTGCAGCCTGGCCAGGTTCATCTTGCCCTCTGATGTCTACATGTCACTGCTGCTCTGCCGCATGTGCCTTTGCTGTCATGCTGCCACTTCCCTGATTCCTTTTTCTTTTCCCTTTTTGGTACTTACTGGCTTTTAAAAATAATATTTTATCTACCCGAGACGTCCACCACTTCCTGAAACTTGAAGACCAGCCGCAGCTCCCATCCGGCCCAGAGCTCCCATCTGGCCCAGAGCTCCCATCCAGCCCAGAGCACTCCCATTCAGCCCAGAGAGTTCCCATCTGACCCAGAGTGCTCTGATCTGGCTCAGAGAGCTCTCATACAGCCCAGAGAAAGAGAGAGCTCTCATTGGACAAAGAGCCATCATTGGACCAAAAGTAAACTCAGGAGACAGGGAATATGCCAGCCCTGATTAGACCAAGAGTGGCTTTCTGAGAAGTAGAATCTGCCACCTCTCATTGGACCAAAAGAGGCTTCCTGAAACGTTGAATCTGTCAGCTCTGACTGGACCAAGAGCCTTGATAAGACCAAGAACTAATCTGCGAGTCACAGAATCAACTAGCTTGAGTTGACCCAAGAGCAGCTCGCTGAGACACAGAAGCTGCCTGCTCCAATCAAATCAAGAGCTAAGATGGCCACCTGAGACACAGACACAACAAGCACAGCGTGGACCAACAGCAACTCGCTCAGACACAGGCACCTCTTATACCTATTAGACTAGGAGATGGGCAGACGTCAAGGCAGAAGTACATAACAACATAAAGAGCAACACAGCATCACCAGAACCTAGCCCTCCCCCAACAGCAAGACCTGAACATCACAAGGGGGAAGAAGCAGAAGAAAGCAACCTTAAGAATAGCATCATGAAGATGCTAGAGGCCTTTCAAGAAAAAAATCAAAAATGAAATTGAAGAAAAGATAAACAAAAAAGTGGAGGAAATCAATAAAGAAAATGAGAAAAAGTCAAATAAAAATGGGAAGAAGTCTATAAAGAACTAGAGGAAAAGACAAATAAAAAAGCGGAAGAAAACAATAAAACCCTTAAAGAAAACCATGAAAAAGCAATGAAACAGGTGAGGGAAACAGTTAAAGACCTGAAAAGGGAAATAGAAACAACAAAGAAGACACAAACAGAGGGAATGCTGGAAATAGAAAATCTGAGTAAATGAACAGGAAACACAGATGCAAGCATAACCAACAGAATATAAGAGATGGAAGAGAGGATCTCTATCATAGAGGATACAATAGAGGAAATGGATTTGTCAGTCAAAGAAAATACCAATGCCAAAAAAGTCATAACACAAAATGTCCAAGAAATCTGGGACACCATGAAAAGACCAAACCTATGAATAATAGGGATAGAGGAAGGAGAAGAATACCAACTCAAAGGCACAGAAAATATATTCAAGAAGATCATAGAAGAAAACTTTCCCAACTTAAAGAAGGAAATGCCTATGAAGATACAAGAAGCCTATAGAACACCAAACAGACTAGACTCCCCTAATCCCCTCGCCACATAATAATTAAACAGCTAAATGTACAGAATAAAGAAAAAATATTAAGAGCAGCAAAGTAAAAAGGCCAAGTGACTTATAAAGGCAAACCCATCAGAATAACACCCAAATTCTCAGTGGAGACTTTGAAAGCCAGAAGGACCTGGACAGATGTAATGCAGACGCTAAGAGACCATGGATGCCAGCCTAGACTAATACACCCAGCAAAACTTTCAATCATCATAGATGGAGTGAACAAGACATCCCAAGACAAAACCAGATTTAAACAATATTTGTCTACAAACCCAGCCCTACAGAAAGCACTAGAAGGAAAATTCCAACCTAAGGATGTTAGATACACCCACTAAAACACAGGCAATAGATAACACCACAGCAGTAAAACCCAAAGAAGAGAAGTACACATACACTACCACAATTTTACACTCCCACCAAAAGTGGAGGAGTGTTCCCCTTGCTCCACATCCTCTCCAACATAAGCTGTCTTCAGTGATGTTGATCTTAGCCATTCTGACAGTTGTGAGATAGTATGTGGTCAATTTTAGAGAAGGTTCCATGGGGTGCTGAGAAGAAGGTATATTCTCTTGTATTAGGGTGGAATGTTCTGTAGATATATATTAAGTCCATTTGAGTCATAATGTCTGTTAGGTCCCTTATTTCTCTATTAAGTTTCTGTCTGGCAGACCAGTGCATTGGTGAGAGTGGGGTGTTGAAGCTGTCCACTACTAGTATATGGGGTTTGATGTGCGATTTAAGCTTTAGTAATGTTTCTTTTACAAATGTGAGTGCCCTTGTATTTGAGGCATAAATATTCAGAATTGAGACTTCATCTTGTCAGATTTTCCCTGTGATAAATATGAAATGTCCTTCCCAATCTCTTTTGATTGATTTTAGTTTGAAGTCTATTTTTATTGGATATTAGGGTAGCTACACCAGCTTGCTTCTTTATTCTATTTTATTGGAAAGTCTTTTCCCAGTTTTTTATTCTGAGGTAGTGTCTGTCTTTGAACTTGAGATGTGTTTTTTGTATGCAGCAGGATGGATCTTGTTTTCGTATCCATTCTGTTAGCCTGTGTCTTTTTTATAGGTGAATTGAGACCATTGATATTAATGGATATTAATGACCAGTGATTGTTAGTTCCTGTTATTTTTTTTTGGTGGCAGCATTGTATGTTTCCCTTCTTTGGTATTTGTTGGTGTGGGACTACCTATTGCCTGTGTTTTCATGGGTGTATCTAGCTTCCTTAGGTTGGAATTTTCCCTCTAGTGCTTTCTGTAGGGCTAGATTTGTGGAAAGATATTGTTTAAATCTAGTTTTATCATGGAATATTTTGTTTACTCCGTCTATGTTGAATGATAGTTTTGCTGGGCATAATAGTGGGTTGACATCCATAATCTCTTAGTGTCTGTTTAACGTCTGTCCAGGACCTTCTGGCTTTTAGAGTCTCCATTGAGAAATCAGGTGTTATTCTTATGGGTCTGTCTTTATATGTTACTTAGCCTTTCTCCTTTGCAGCTCTTAATATTTTTCTTTATTCTGTATGTTTAGTGGTTTGATTATTATGTGGTGAGGGGACTTATTTTTTAAACCCACTCTATTCGGTGTTCTGTAACCTTCTTGTATCTTTGTAGGCATTTCCTTCTTTAGGTTGAGAATGTTTTCTTCTATGATTTTGTTGAATATATTTTCTGTGCCTTTGAGTTGGTATTCTTCTCCTTCTTCTATCTCTATTATTCTTAGGTTTGGTCTTTTCATGGTGTCCCAAATTTCCTGGACATTTTGGGTCATAACTTTGTTGGCTTTAGTGTTTTCTTTGACTGATGAATCTCTTTCCTCTATTGTATCTTCAACGCCGGAGAGCTGGTCTTCCATTTCTTGCATTCTGTTGGTTATGCTTGCATCTATAGTTCCTGTTCATTTACTCAGATTTTCCACTTCCAACATTCCTTCAATTTGTATCTTCTTTATTGTCTCGCTTTCAGTTTTCAAATCTTGAACTGTTTCCCTCACTTGTTTCATTGCTTTCTCTTGGCTTTCTTTAAGGGATTTACTGATTTTTTTCCCAATTTTTGTTTGACTTTTCCTCAATTTCTTTAAGGTAATTTTTCATTTCCTCTTTAAAGATCTCTATCATCTTCTTAAGGTCATTTTAAGGTAGATTTCTTCTGTTTCTTCTGTGTTGGATGTTCAGGTCTTGCTGATGTAGGTTTTGATGGAGCCATATTGGTTTTTATGTTGTTGACTGTATTTTTGCACTGGCATCTACCCATCTCTTTCTCCACTTGGTGCAAGCAGTGTCTGTGTCTGAGGGAGCCTCTCTTGGTCTGATGCATAGTCTTGGTTAGTGAGACCTCTTGGTCTAATAGGTGCTGATTGACTCTTTGTCTCAGGGAGCAGCTCTTAGTCCAATTGGCACTTATGAGCTCTGTCTCAGGGAGTAGGGCAATCTCAGCAGATGGGTGGGTAGGGAGGGGTTGGGCTTATGGGTTATAGGATCTGGTGGGGGATGGTGGTAGTGTGACCTGTCTGCAGGAGGTTTGCCTGCCAACTGGCCTGAAACTGGAACTGCAATGGGTGGTAGTGTAGGGGTGCAAGGTTGTGCTCCTGGGCCCAAAGCCTAGGGGCTGGTGTGTTGGGGTAGGAGGATAAAGACTCACTTCTTAGTCCAATCAGGCACTGGCAGGATCTGTCTCAGGGAACAGTTGCAGTCTCAGAGGGTGGGTAGGATTTGGGGGAGGTGGGGCTTTTGGGTTACAAGGTTTGGTGGGGGACAGTGGTAGTCTGACCAGTCTGCAGGTGGCCTGCCTATTGGCTTGAGCCTGGAACTGCAATGGGTGGTGGTGTGGTGGTGCAGGTTTGTGCCCCTGGGCCCCACCTAGACAAAGACTCACATCTTAATCCAGTTGGGCATTGGCAGGCTCTGTCTCTGAATTCCTCACTCTTAACACCCATAATTTGTTAATTCTTTGCTCAAATAATAAAACTCTATAATATAGTCATAATTACTCAGTGAAAAGCATCTGAAGACTTGCCAGGTCCTCAGCACACTAGTTTGGGAAACTGCACTCAAGGCTGAATTCAACCTTCTCCTGTGTATTATTAATGTTTGGTTTTTCTGGGCAGGACACAGTCTATTTGTTCTTGAACAAGCTTTGTCCTTAAACATCACACTTGAAGCCTGTATTCCATAGTTTTATCTGCAGGTCACTAATATTTTATTTTAGAGCAACTTCAAATGATTTAAAGATATTCCCAAGGAATCACTGCTTTATCAAAATTTTTTTTTAAGTTTTATATATAAAACTTATAGATTAAGAGTTATAGAAGTTTAGATACAAAATATGGAATTTAGATAATACAAAAATGTATAAAGAACATAAGAAAGCACCATTTCCTAGATATAATAGCAGGCAGGGCGGTGGTGGCACACGCCTTTCATCCCAGCACTTGGAAGGCAGAGGCAGGCAAATCTCTAAGTTCCAGGACAGCTTGGTCTACAAAGTGATTTCCAGGATAGCAAGGACTAAACAGAGAAATCCCCTCTTGAAAAAGCAAGCAAGCAAGCAAGCAAACAAACAAACAAACAAACAAAAGCTGGCTTTCATAGGTATGGTATTTCAACAGGTCATATATACATTTAATTTCTGGACTTGGATCTTATCTCCGTAAATAGTATCCTTGGCATCCAGATTATCAGAAGTATTGTTCTAGACAGGTTTTCATAACTGAATCAGGATTGAGTGCCTCTCCTTTGGCACTGATAACCTTAAAGAAAAAAAGATGAGGTCAGAGCAGTTGAAATGCAGATGCTTCACACTTCTCTCTACACTTCTACTGACTGTTTACATTGGAATGGTGGCCTTTTGTTGTAAGTGTAAAATGAATCCCACACAGTGTGTAAGCATTACAAGGATTGTGGATTTTAGCAATTGTCTGATTTGCTCAGGGCATCCTTGGGAACTTACAGTTTCTGTTCATCATCCTCTGCAACAAAAGTATTTGAAAGTTACAGATGAAGACCTCAAGGTTCTTTGTGTTTAGTCTTTGGTCAATTTGCAAGGTCAGTGTTGTGTGATGTTTTGTTTGTGTTCTGACAAATAAAGCTTTCCTGGAGATCCGAAGGTAGAGCCAGCCACTATTTAACCATAGAGGCCAGGCAGTGATGGCACACACCTTTATTCCCAGCATTTGGGAAGAAGCAGGAAGATCAGGAGTTCAAGGCTACCCTGGGCTGCAGGAGATTGAAATATATGATCCTTAGGAAGAATTGTATTTCCCAAAGCACACACCTGCATGTAACTGTGCCTTACAGACTTAAGCTGCCATGTATCTTCTCTTGAGGTCAATTGAAAGCAGACAAGTCGAAGTTTATTGCCTGGCTCACACTTGATACTGGTTAGTCGTCCATAGACCACCACTTCCATTTTCCCAGTATCATCTTCAATCCCATAGTAAATGAAGTTACCCCTTTCATTTTTCTGAAAAACACGTTAACATTCATCCTTTAAGAAATATGTGAAAGCTTATCACATCTATGAGAAATAAAGAGTGCTAGCATAAACCTGTCCCTGACAAGGCAAGTATGGCTCTTAGGTTTAGAATCACAGGTAAAAGGCCAGTGAGATTGCTGAGTGGGTAAGGGTGCTTGTTGGCAAGCCTGACTACCACTCAATTCCCAGGACTTATAGTGGAAGGAGAGAACTCATTTGTGGAGCTTCTATTCTGACTTCCACACTGCTTTCATGGCCTTTGTGTTTTTCTCAACCCTCACAGACAAAATAAAGGAATAACTGACAAAATAGAATTACTTGAATGGAAGAGTTTAACATGTTATGGTGAACAAATCTTTTCTTGGAAATCACTCTGGAGGTTTTGTGTGCCTAGCCCTTAATGACTGAGCTATAATTGCAGCCCTTGGAAGCCTCTCTTAAGTTTTACCTACTTGAGGTCTTTATCTGCTAGGTGTCTTTAGAAAAAAATGAGTATCTTCCTGAGTACTAATGGGAACATATCAGAATAGCTGAGATTTTTTGGGCTTCCAATGTAAGGAATCAAAAATGAAAAAACATAAATATACATCAAACCCCATTTAGTTATCATTTCAAGTCTTAGTTATATCCAGGAGGCCTGAGAAGAAAGGCAATTTGTGGCTCATCATGAATCTGAGAAACACTATTATAAGTCCTTTTCATTTAATTTATTTTATTTTTTATTGAAAATAAAGTTATTTTCATACAACATGTTCTGATCACAGTTTCCTATTCCCTACTTCCTCCTACACAATCCTCTCCTCCCCACCTTTCCAACTCCATCCCTTCTTTCTCTCTCTTTTAAGAAAACAGTCAAATAAAGAAGACAAATCAACAAGAATAAAACAAAATGTACAAAGTAACAGGCATAAGGAAGAAATAGCATGAGAAACAAATACACAGTCACACAAGACAGACAGACAGACAGACAGACAGACACACACACACACACACACACACACACACACACACACACACACCCCTCCTGTTTAAATGGATCACATTTGCTCAGTGCACACATCGATTCTGTCTCCTCCTTCCTAATCTCTCAAAGGTTAAATCTACAGCAATATTTCTGGTGTTTTAGTTTGTGTCTCACTTAGTTTACTTTTAATTGTGTAACCAAATGTAGCAGCACACCAACAACAGCATAGATAAAAGGAAAAAGCCATGACTGATTCATACACAATGAATTATGAAATCATACATTGAACAAGCAAGCATACTAATGAATTAGTACATCGGCACTTAAAGAAACATTCAAAAGTCACAAAATTCCTTAAATTTCCTCACTTTTATTGTGCCTAGTTATAAATTATGAAATTAAACTAGTTTGTTAAACTGCTGTTTCTCTCATTATTTAAAATATTATTCACTCTGTCAAAAGATCTTGATAAAATAAAAAAAATGTGATAATGAGAACACATTATGAAATAATCCTGGCTTGTTGGACACGGCTTCATTCTAGGGCAGAATTGTCTATTTGATTTTTTATTCTCATCAGTGCAAACTGTATCTAGTCTATGAGTTTGACTCTTTATTCACTACTGAGTTGCCAATGAGATGGGTTAGGAAACTATCAAAGAAAAAGAATCTAAAAGGAAAGTGTGCTATAAACTGAACAGTGTCCGGGAATAGGATGTCTCTAGATGGATTGTCAGCCAGGAAAATGCCAAAAGTTACTGATGAATCTCCTTGTAAAGAATTCTCATGGTGGTACCTTGAGGAGAGGAATGGTAAGAGACTATCCCAATATCCAAAATGTGGAAGACTTACTCATCTCTTTCTGATATGAAAGGTGATTATTTCCTGTGTTATGTAAGTTGAGCAAATTCCAGTGCCAAGTTAAAACTTAAAATCTCAGAATGCAAGGCATTCTACAAATAATGGAATGGCTTACCATAGTTACCACAAACTCTCCATTCACATGTGTCCCTTTTATTTGAGAGAAAAGATCCTTAATTTTAGGAGTTCCATTGGCTCTTCTCCTCAGTGTATTTGAGATGACCATTGTTCGGTTAACATTCACATCAGACACACAGGAGGCTCTATATATCTCCAGAAATCCACTGACGCCAAAATAATCTGATATGGCAATGATCTTTTGTGGGATGAACTTGTTCTTTAGGTCTGTGTCAAAAACCTTCACTCTGAAGAATTCAGTCTCAGTAGCCACTGTGGCATGGAACATCCTTTTGTCATCAATCAAATCATAAGTAAATGGTTCTGTTACTTTCAACACCATCACTTCTATGGGATCTCGATGGTGACCTTCTACCTTAGAAGGCTCCTTTGGTAAGTTTCCCTTCTTTAGTGTCTACATAAAACATACAGATGATAAACATGCATAATTCAGACAGATCATAAGGCACAGCTCCACTGAGTAGATTGGCGAATATCTACACAAAGATTGCCATACTATAACCTAAAAAAGGAAGAAATGGAGATTTACCTAATTCACTACTTAGTGATTCCACTTAATACTAATCATACCTGGTAGATAAATGGATAATACTTGTAGTTATGGGGAATGAACCCAAGGCCTCCATGTTCTAGTCAAGTCTTCTATGTAGGAACATTTTGAAGATTCCAATTACAAAACCTTGTCTAAACAGTCAGAGCTTTCTTGTAAAAGGGCTAAGTAGGCAACCCCAAGAAGATGCCCTCAATATTGTTAAACAAAAAGGGTTCAAGCTAGCAGCTCTTCTTTTTCTATAATAGCTGGCATGGAGGAGAATCCGAGCATCAGAAAAAGTCCTGAAGTCATTTTACTTGGATAACCTGCCTCCTCAGTATCCCATTCTATTTCTGAGCATCAGGAGAGCACTATGAAATGGAGGTAACACTGTAGGGCTGAAAGAAGAAGCATGTTGGCAGTCATGGACAACCTGGATACCAGCTCAGGGAGGCAGCTAGAACTGGTAACACTCTCTGAAATTTGATTTGAAAAAATACAGACTTCGCCCTGTGGGTGGTAGGGTTTAACTCTGATTCCTGATCAATGTATTCTAATATCAGGAAGTACATTTTCATTATAACTGGAACAGCAATTCACAATATGAAAAGAATATCTTGACAAAAAGTTCAGAGTGTAAAATTAAATAAGCAAGTGTCTCACTATACTCCTTTCAGAATAGGTATGATCAGGTGATCAGTCAGGCATTTTCTTAATGGGATAGAGCATATAAAGCATTTTAAAGTTGAATGTAGAGAAGGATCAGTAACTAACACAATAAAATGAGTGATTATTTGAATAAAAGATTATGTGCAACAGATTAATGAAGAAACCTTCCAAGTTTGTGCTAATCTCTGTCATTATATTGTGAGAACAGGAAGCATTACCCATGAAGTACTGCTGATTGCTGTTGGTGGAGGCACCAGAGGAGCCTGGAGAGCACTGAATGCCATTGCTGGGGACACCCGTGGATCCAGGAGACTGCTGGACGCTGTTGGTAGAGGTCCACATGGAGCCAGGAGACTTTCTGATGCTGTTGCTGAAGGCATCTGAAGAGCATAGACCCTCCTTGATGCTTTTACTCTAGGACAGGGAAGAGACTGTCCAGTACCATATGATACTCCTTGAGGCCCTTGAGTTGTACACACACTTCTGGACTCTGCCTGTGGAGAAGCATAAAGAGCCTGGATTACTTTGGATGCTGCTCCTGGATGTGTTTGAGTGGTTTGGACTCTGCTTGTTCCTATTGGTATGGAAACCTGAGGAGCTGGAAGACTGTTGGATGTTGTTGGTAGAAGCACCTGAGAAGTCTGGAGACTAGTAGATGCTGTTGCTGGAGATGCCAATGAAGCCAGGAAATAAACATGTCCTGTTCCTAAGGGACCTGGGACATTGGCATTCCTCGGTGCTCTTACTGTAGCAGAGTTAAGAGTTTGAATGCCACTGGATGCTGCTCTTTGAGATACCTGGGTGGTGCTGTCATTTCTGGACACTGCTTCTGGAACAGCATGGGAGACCTGAATATTGCTGGATGCTATTGTTAGAGTCATCGTTCTGACCTGGGCTTCACTTCTCAATGTTGCTGAAGGCCCTTTAGGGGTTTGGGTACATCTGGATGTTATTACTTGAGGACTTTGAGGAGACTGTTTGCTTTTGGCTGCTGCTGCTGTAGGTATGTGAATGTTCTGGGCATTGCTGGACACTGATACTGGAGACATCTGAGGGGTACTGATAGAGTTGGACACTGATTCTGAAGGCATGTGAATGACCCAGCTATTACCAGATATTGTTGCTGGAGGTACATGAGGAGCCTGGACACCACTGGACAGGGTTAGAGTCACTCGAGAGTTTAGATGGATGCTGGAGTGTGATGCTGGAGACATTGGAAAATTCTGGCATGGTGGTGCTGGAGAGCTTGAAGACATTTTAAAAGTGAAGCATGTTCCTAGGGGTCTCTGAGGTGCCTGGAGGCTGTTAGAAGCTGCTGAAACTTCTGGAAGAATATGGAGTTTACTGGCAGCTGAGGAGTTGCTGGTTGCTGCAAATTCTAGAAGCTGATGTTTTTTCTGGGAAACGTGTGTCTCTATGGTACTATGTTTTTTGATGTTGTGTTTTTCTGTTTTAAAGGAAAATAGGATCGAGATTTTTTAATACGCTTATTGGTTTTTGAAAATAAGACCAAATTCATCTTTTCACTTTCTCTTTTCAGAAGATAACTTTTACTCTGTCAGCTTTTTCCTGGGCTGAAGGAAGTGTGTTAGAACAAACTTAGGTATTTCCTACACCTAGTTCTCACTCTTACTAATCAATATTACAACTTCTCTTAAAAGCCAGGTATTGAATTTTCACTGTTCTGGCATAGAATACTAGCTCAAAGTGTCTTACAAAGCTGATATTATTTGGCCTCATTCAGCTTTTAGTGTTATTTTGTGGGCAATGAAGTTTGTAGTAAAGTTGGCTATCTGTGTACTTTTCTTCAGGTAGACTTTCCAATTCATCAAATATTCAATCCTTATTATGCACAGAGATACCATGCTCCACACTTTCAGGTGATGTGATTGTGGGACAAATACCCTCATAGATCGATTTTGGTGGATGGGAATGTAGCTCAGTTGACAGCGTGCTGGAATAGCATGCCTGAAGCCCATCTAGACTTATTTAAACCTGTATTTAGGTCTTTAAAATGACCATAACTCCAGTTAAATAAAACTTCTACATATGTGAGAAATACTTGTACATAGGTAACAGATGTAGTTAGGGTCCTCATTACACTTTTATAATCTTAGAAGTATAAAAATGTAAATATTACAAAATTTGCTTTAAAAGTGAAGGTAAGTTAGTATGCAAATACTTTGTTTTAGCAGTAATGGATATTTTTTACTGTTTTTGTTTTATGTTTTTGATTGTTAAAGGTAAAAATTCTTCTAAAATGCTACAATGGGTATAACGCTGATTCCTTTCAAGCCAAAATTATTACTAACTGTAGCCTATTTTCCAGGCTTGTGTACATTTTGAATTATATTGCTGACATCATTTACAAACATGGTTAATTAGATGTGCCTAAGGAGTTCCCATGCTAAATAACTGGACTCTACCTGTTAAAAAGATTAAATGCTGGTCACATGGAGTGTTCAACACAATTGTACCATGAAATAAAATAAGAATATTTGTATACATTGCAGTAAGGTTCCCAAAATACATGCATGATGAATGGAATATATATATATATATATATATAATGGTTATGGTTGCTGTAACTATATTAAGAAGGCAGCAAAATGGGTACAGGAAGCTGTTCTTTTTGATGATCAATGGCTGGGAGTGTTTGGTGTATGCCTGGGAGGGTCTGAAGTTGACTCTCAGCAAAAGTGACCATTACAGTATACAATATTTGGTCAGTGAATGGACAGGGATAAAAACTTCCAAGCAAAGAAGCAGAATGTGTCAAAACACCTGCTGAGAAGAGCATAGAATTGTGAAAATAACCTCTGAAGTTGGGTCACCAGCAAAGGGAAAAGGTCTGAGAAGAAACTAGGCAATGATACATTCTTGTGTTAGTCCCTGTTTGTCTCCGCTATGTTTTCTTCTGAACCCTAAGCAGAAAGTTGGTTGACAACATTAGAAATCATTTCATAAATACTTACCTATTCAATGCCACAGAGGCTGTGACACATGATTACATAACTTACTGAGCTATTTAATAATAAGAGGAAAGTCTTTGTAGTAGGGGATCAGTGAGATGTTTTTCCAAGGTTGTGGTGAGCCCAGAGATAATGCTTGGGAAGGAGCAAGCATTTGGAATAGGAAAGTGGTACCTTGTTTGAGGAACTGCTGGATGGTGTTGGTGGAGGCTTATGAGGAGTCTGGAGATAGCATTCATCTTTTTGTGTGTTGCTTCCTGAAGGCTCTAGAAACTGAGTCTGCTCCTGGGTAAGCTTCATTTTCTTGCCACCTTCAGTTTTCGTGGTTTGTTTTCTCTTTTTCTAAAAGAACAATGTTTGCCTTTCCTTATTGATTTTCCCATGTGTTGGAAATTGAACCCCAGGCTTTGTACATGCTAAGTTGTACTTTTCCATATGGTTTTATCTCTAGCCTTAGTAATGTCTTTAGTATTAAGTAAAGCATAGTATTTCAAGGACTATAAGAATCTTAGTATTATTAATGGATTCTAATTATATTTGTGTCATTGTGCACACATCATTCTTAACAGATGGATCATATGGTGTGGTAGTTTGAATAAGATTGATCCCCATAGACATATTGATTTGAATGCTTGGTCATCAGAGAGTCTCAGTATAAGCAGATGTGTCCTTGTTGGAGTAGGTGTGGTTTGTTGGAGGAAGTGTGTCACTGAAGGGTGGGCCTTGAGATTTCAGATGCTCAAGCCAGGTCCAGTGCCACTCTCTCTTACAGCTGCCTGTGGAGATGTAGAATTCTATACTACCTCTTCAGCACAATGTCTGCCTGCACACTGACATGCTTCCCACCATGACAATAATGGACTAACCCTCTGAATATGCAAGTCCCAATTAAATGTGTTTTTTTAAAATAAGAGTTGCTGTGCTCATGGCATCTCTTCAAAGCAATTGGAACTCTAACTAAGTGATATAGGGTTGTCTCATAGAGGAGTAGAAAAATTACATTTATCTCATCCTACTTATCCTTGTGGTGGCAGAATAGTATTAGGTGTAGAATTACAAAGTCCATATTTAATTTAATCTCTTTAAAAGCCACATTCCAAAGCAACTGCTATTTCAGTAAATGATGTTTAAAAAATCATGTAGTGATTTTTTTTGTTTGCATCCCTGGCGGTTATACTGCACGAGTTAGAGACATTATATATCTGACACTGAAGGAGTGACAGGTCCCTATGAATTTGTTGACTTAGAACCTGTTCTCACTAGAGCCGTGGACTGGATAGATAGAGTACTGAATCTTCCTAAAGAGTTAAGAAGGGGAGGAACCTGGGGAGAAGCTTTTTGGTGGGAGACCAGCCACCTTACCTGTGCAGAGGGTTTGCTCTTGTCTGATTCATTATCGGTGGAAAGAGACTGGGAACTACTGGGTTCTTCTTGCTTTCTTTTTTTCACTGCAGTTTTGTTTTTTCCTTTCTTTTGCTTCTTAACTGCGGGGATAAAGAAAATGCAATAAATCCAGGGAAGTGGTTAAGATAGCTGAAGCTCATTCAGAATTATTTATTTTGTTTTTTAAAAATTATATTGATAATTTATTCCATTTTCATTAATAAATTTATAGAAAGATAATGATTTCATGTTGTTTTTTTTTTTAAAAAACCTTAATGGGGGGTGGGAGGAGGGAGGAGATGGGATCTGTGGGTGGCATGTAGAGTGAGTAGAAAATTTCTTAATAAAGAAAAATGAAAACAAACAAACAAACAAAAAACCTCAACTGTTCAATTTTACCAATAAAGACTCAGGAGCCAGATGGTGAGGCAACAGCTTCCTAGCTTACAGATGTAGAGAGAGCACCCAGGTGACTTTCCTATTCCACTAGTGTCCCATAATCCCCCTTTTCCTATGCTATTGCAAAGCAAAACCGCTCACACTCAATGTCCCTCACTTCTTCCTGTGCTTCTCCCAAACCATCCTCCCTACTTCCTCTTACTCTCTGTGTTTTTTCTCAACAATCCTATGTTCACTTCCTGCTAACTTGTTGCTTGCTCTGCCTCTGAACCTATGCTTGACTTGATTTAACACAGCTTACAATATTCAAGCAGAAAGATATTGGAATAAAGCTGTGTGCTAGGGCTGAGCCACACCAGACCTAAAAACAGGTTTTTTTTTTCCCCAAGTAAATAACACAATCTCAGGGTGCACAGTGTGATCAAATATCCTGCAAAAATTTCAAGAACTATTTAGTCTCTACTTGTTTCTGTGTGTTTACTTTCTTCTGCTGCAGAGGCCTTCCCTGGCCAGAAGGCCACCAGTGGTACCAAGTCCCATACAGGCAGTACCTCAGGGGATTCTTTGCTCATCCCAGGTATAGTGGGTTCAGCTTTTCCATTCTTCTTCTTCTTCTTGGAAACTTCTGTTTTAATCAGTACAACCCTGTCCCAGTCCTCTTATCCCACAGACTGATTTACAAACATGAAACTTTTATGATAATAGCAATAGGTTACATTCTAAGGACAATCATTCCAAGTCATAGAAAAATGAAAATAATTATGTTTTGATATTTGATGTAACAAAAAAGTAGTGAAATTGTATTTGGACTTCTATACTGGATATATATATATATATATATATATATATATATATATATATATCTTTCTACATAACTCAGTGTATTATCAATCTGCAGGTCTCCTTGACTGGGCCTCCTATGCTAAATTCTCAGGTCAGAGTTGTGTACCAGTATACGCAGTATTTTTTAAACACAGTGACTTTATAAAGAGAAACTTCTTCACATCTCTAAAATGCAGGCGTCTACTTAAATATTAGATAAAATTTCTTACTGGAAAAGTTATTAATGAATGGGTAAGATTGTTAATCAAATATTATATATACTCTATTTAAATGTGGGACATGATTTTTTTTCAATTTTTTGTCTGTCATTTTCTAATTTTTCTACCATGTTGAGTATTCTAACCTATCTCAACAACTTTTTTTTAAATTTACCTCCAATGCAAATGATGTCTACCCTAAAATATATCAAGTTTGTTTATAAGAAAGGATTTATTGAAATCATTAATTTGTTGACATCTGAAATGCGTGAACCCCCATAATTTCTAAGGTGCACACTGGGAAAGCAACATATCAGTTCTGATATCTGCAGGGAGTCAGAAAGTTTGAGGATGGTGGAGAAGGGATGAGTGTCCAGGGTGCTCCCATGTTACCTTTTGCCTTCTCTGTTTTAAGCCTTTGAGCAAGGTCTTCAAGTCCTTTAATGCTTTGACACACTTCTATCAGTTTGTCCAGTCCAGCATCTTCTGGGAATGTGTCCTCCAACAGGTCAGCCATTTGAATTCTGTCATAATCATCTTGCATCTTTTTTGTTAGATTTAGTTCTTTTCTTAGTAAGGACTTGATTTTCTTAAACTGGTAGTCATCCACAGCCACATCCTCTAATCCTTGTTGAAGAACAATTGTCTTGTATTCACTCATTATCTCTACAATTATGGACGATCCTAAAAGATGAAAATGGACATAGGATTACAAACATATACAGACAATTCCAAAACAGGGTTATTCCTGTGTTAGTGAATGATCCCAATTGATAATGTCCATAATTACATGTAAGACAAAAACAGAGTTAAATACAAGCTGTGTCATTGTGCAAAATGGATGTAGAACTTCTGTATTAATAAACAAGCCTAGGATATTCTTCCCCATAAGCCATGTTAGGTGACTTAGACCAGTGACTTGTGGTGGAAGAAAAGTGTTGGAATCAATAATTGTTGCAGTGTTTAGAGTATGGGTGTTATATCCTGGATGCTTTTTCCACTCTTATTTGGTTCTGGAGCCTGTCCCTGGATATCTGCCTGTGGGTTTCTGATTTTTCCCATTCTAAAGTGATGTACATGCAAATGAAGTGCATCCTATTACAGTGTACCTGGATGAACACTGACTGAAGTAAGATGACCACGCTGAGCCAGTGACCCTTGTCCACTATGCTTAGCCTCAAACACCCCTCATTAGCATCGTGTCTTTCCTGGCCTTGGATTGTGATCTTTGGGTCCTTTGTGCTCATATTACTGTCAATTTCTCCAATATCTACATACTTTTCAGAGCAGCACCCTAGAATTTATTGGATTGAATTGTATCAGTAGTTTCCTCATTTTATCCTTTCAGGAATGACTTCATGATTCTATTTGTTCATACATACAATTTTCTACCTCCATGTCATGCTTAAATCCTTCCTAGATCTTTTAATAGTTCTCTATCTTATTAAAAATATTCCTTCCTCCTAAAATATATTGGAAGTACTTGAATAACCTGCCCACTGCAATTTATGTTTATTTTTATTCTTGAGATCATGTACTTCAAAATATACACAATATACTCCTTTTTTGACCATTTGGGACTGGTTTTATTAGGGCAAAATATACTCTTATTGTCAAGGTTTATGGTATGTCTAATGTCTTTTTCATTGCTAGGCAAGCCATTCTCACATTTCTTTCTCTGTGTGCTTTTCATAAACTTTGAAAACTTAAGAATTAAATGATGTTGGTAATGGGAGTGTATGCTAGTGGGAGATGTGGACAAAGGAGTAACTATCAATAATTTATAATTCTAAAACTAAGATGGAAATCTATTGCTTTAGAAGCTTACACACACACATACACACACACACACTCCATCTATACATCTATCTATCTATCTATCTATCTATCTATCTATCTATCTATCTTTCTATCTGTTAAATACATATTAAAAATTTACATGAATTTATTCTACAATATATCAACAATATTTCTACTAGAAACCACAGGTAACAAAAACCCAGTGCTAGGAATGAATTTTCTCTCTTGAAGTTATTGGCCAGTCAGTTCTCATAGACCCCCCAACATATAGCCTATTGACATTGCTCTGGATACACTCCAGTACTTTATGGTAAGACTCTATTGCAGAGACAACACATTCTTGAGTCACAGAACATGGAGAAATCAACTTGACACTCACCTGGAAGCCTCATCCCTACTGACTAGATTTTCCAATTCTGGGAAGTACTAGGCATAGTACTGGAGGGGCAAAATAATCATTCACCTTACTCAGTTTTTCATCCTTGGAGGTACAGTAACAACCCATCTGGCAAAACGTGCTCACTGGTGCAATAGTGGCATCAATGTTGTGTGATTAACCATCCATTTCATGATTTAATCTAAGGCCTGTATGAGTGAAAACCGATGCCTGGCACCATTATTGAGACTGAAAACCTGCGACTAGACTACTCATAGTTCCCAGTGGAGAACCTCTTAATTTTATGCTATCAAATAGGAGTAGAATTAGACTTATTATTATGTCCACAGGTCTTTCAACTCCCATCATAAAAATTTGTAAAGAAATAATAATAAAAATTAGAAAATTAGAAGCAACAAAAAAAAATTGACTTTCTGGAAATTCCCAAAATTCCCCAGTGGACCTAGCATCTTGCTTTGTACCTCATTCACATTTTATATACTTCCTTGATGGTCTTCAGAGAATGGAATGAGTCCAATATTTTAATTCAATGTATGCCATCTTAGTTTGGGAATTATACCTGTATGGACATCAGTTCATTTGGTCCTAAATATCTAGAGCTGTCAATTGCTTCTTTTTTTTTTTGAGAAAAATTGAACATCATCTATGCTCAAAGAAAACCAAGGGTGAATAGATTATTCACACAAGGACACATGATAGGGAAGGTGAAGAATTTAAGAAAAAGACATACTCTGTAAACCATAAGACATTAAAAAAATAGATCATCTAGATATTCAAGAGGGAGATTAAAACTGATTCTTGACAGTAAAACTCCCTTCTTCAGAGCAGCATTCTGATTTCTGTACAATACTGGTCTTCAGATCCCACAGAAAATTAAAACAGAAAGCTTTTATTTGAGTTGATACTTGTGAAAACACAACTATTTCATATACAACCAGATATGTGATGACAAAGACTGTGTGTAATTTGATGGTGTCCATTTATATGAGATTATTCATTTTATTTTTAAAATGTTGTTCCTTTTGAATGTGGACAATCATCCCAACCTCAGTAGAATTTTGAGTATTATATAACATAGTACACAAGCATTATTGCCGTCTATGCCCACTAGATTCTGGATATCAATATGTGTTCATCCTCGCTGCTAAAAAGCTAAACACTTTAAATTTTCAGTCTCTTTAAAACACCCAAAGTCTCTTCCAAATTTCAAAGCCTCTCAGAAATATGCAAAGCCTCTAAATTCTAAAGTCTTTAAAAATTTAAAGTATCTAAACAGTGAGCTCTTACAAAATAAAAAATGAGTTACCTACCTTGTTATCCCAAGAGAGGAAAACCTGGTCATAATTATATTTAAAACAAAGCAAAATCAAAATTAAAGAATGTAAAAGATTTTCTGGTCTGCAAAGGGCCTTGGCATCTCCCTATCTCTTGCTCTCCCATCCAAATACACATAGTGGTTCTCTTGTGCTTAAGCTACCTCCCTCCACACCTGCTGCTATTCTTGGTCATCCCAGTGTACTCACATCTCAAAAATTCTGGGGTCCTCATTAACCTGGGTTGTGTCTTTATTAATAGCCTTTCATAACCTTTCACAGTGACAAGCCTCAGCTATTCCCTATGATCCCCTCATGCCTCCAAAACCAGTACCAACTGGTTGAGTCTTTCACATTACAAAATTTAGTTGTCAGCACAAGGGACAGCCTTGTCCCCTCTGGGCCATAGCTTCCACTTCTGTGTACTGACAGTGAGAAGACACTTCCTAGGTTATACCTCAACAATGCTGGTCTCTTCTCAATCTCAGCCAGTTTTTTACCAGAATCAGAGATTTGTAATTCAAAATATTGAGTGGCCTCAGTAGATTCTTTATCTGACTCTCAATCTTTCTTCTGAAATTTCCAAGCCCAGCTTCAGTCATCTGCACTGTCCTCTGCATTATCTTGTAAGTTCCCAAAATAGTTCATTTTCTCTAAACACTCATTTACTTTTATGTCCCAAAGCTACAAAGTTCTTTCATAATCCTTCCTAAAACACAGTCAGGTGTGTCACAATAATATCCCACAAACCCAGTTACAGGTTCTGTTGCTGGAATAAAACACCATGACCAAAAACAGTTTGGGAAGAAAGGGTTCATATAATTTTACACTTCCACATCACAGTCCTTTATTGAAAGAAGTCAGAGCAGGAACTCAAGGCTGGAACCTCGAGGCTGGAACTGTAGCAGAAGCCATGAGGAACACTGGTTTTTTGCTTGATTCTCATGGTTTGCTCAGCCGTTAGGACCACCTGCACATGAGTGGCATAGCACCAATGAGATACCTACTCATATCAATCATTAATCAAGAATATGCCTTCCACACTTTCCTATAGGCAATTTGGAAGGATGCATTTTCTCAACTTGGGTATTTCATCCCAGATAATTTTATCTTGTGTCAAGTTGAAAACAAAAAACAAAAAACAAAACAACAGAATATTTCCTCAAAAAGAGATAATACTTTAAATGTTGAATTTATATACAATAATAGTGTATGTTATTTCTTCGTATTTTATGTTTCTATGATAGGACCATAGTAAATAGCAACATGGAACACATTTTGCTCCAAATGTGCAAATGAACACATATCTTCTTCATATGTATGTGAAAGAGCGTACTCTTCTGTGAATCTCATAAAACCGACAATATTTCAATAGATACAGCAGTATATTTTTCAATTACTAAATTAATGGTATAAACATCTTCAAAAAATTTTGAATGTTTGAGAAATATAAATGATACACCAAGAGAGATATCCTTACATATGGACTTGTCTGAAATCAACTTCTGAAATATTCTGTTGAAGTACACATTAAGAACTCTAAAGTACATGGAAAGTCTTTAAAATATTCTAAAAATAGGCAATAGAGACATATTTCTAATTAACTCTCCCTCAACACCCTACATATTCCAGACAAAATTAAAAAACAAGTCAAACAATCCAAAACTAAAGAAAACAAATAATGTTCAAGGTGACAGAAACTAACTCACTGTGATTGAGATATTGATGATGTAAAAAATGATAAGTATGTGTGTGGATGATTAAAAATAGATGTACTTGAATAACTGTGAATATGTAGAGCTTTGTAATATGCATGACAATTGTTTCACATGCAGTACAATATCAGAATACTAGAGGAAATCTCCATGTCCTGATATATTTTTACCAAATACTATTTCACAGTAATTATTTGATGTCACTATCCAATTGTTTACCCAGTCATTCAACAAAGCCAAAAAGTTCCTTCTTAGTTTCCAGCAAAGATAAATAAAGCCTTCTCCTCACTTTCTATATACTCATATTTATATTGAAAGCTATTTTATTATCTGCCATAATCAAAATGCACTTTTATTGACACAGGCCCCAGTAACGGTGGAATAAAGATGTCTGCCATCTCCCCTAGCAAAGCATCAGAACCTAGCTGCTGTGGGTTCCCTGCCCTGAGAGCAGCTGGCACCAGCCCTGCTCCCTCCACTCTCCTCTGAAGGAAGCAGCACTGATTTCCCCTGTGCTCTTGTGGATTCCACAGAGCTCTCAACTCTACATAGCAGGCATAGGACTCACCTTCTTGGAAATTTCTTCAGCAGTGTCCAGATTCTAGTTTGTCTGAAAGGATAGGAATAGGGCTAGTTTCATTTAAGTTAGAAGAAAAATCCCTTAGAGATTGGGCAGGGGTGTTGCCATCTCTCAAATGCCAAGAACATGAAATATTTTTAAAGATGGGAAGAATGACATTGTTCAGAGTCATTTCATTTCTCTTGAAGTTGAGCAATCTTGGATGCCTTGCACTCTCCTATTCCTTTGAGAGGAGGATTGCAAAAGTGAGGCCTCCCATTATTCTTAGCTTTCGATTTCCCCAATTTAGCAAGATTGGGTTGTGTTCTAACTGTATACAATTTACTCACCATGAAAAACAAAGTTCTGCTTGTTCAATTTTTTCTTCTTCCATGTCTTCATAGGTGGATGTTCTAACCTTAACCCTTTATGTCCAACAGCTTTATCCATGAATCACTGAGAATCACATTCCTCTGAATAAAGGTAACATCTGAAAAGGCAAATGTGAGCTACCCAGACACTTCTCCCTCTTCTCTCCTCAGGGTGGAAGTGGAAAGAGGAAAATTCAGCAGGTGTCTATTGCCACTAAGAACTGAATATGTTTTCTGGGTAGAAGAAGGTATGTAGTACAATTACTTTTGGTTTAATAATTTACTAAAGCCTACAAATTTCATGATGTCATTGTTTTTCTCCGCTGAGTAGTACACCATTTTGTATATGTATCACATTTTCTTAATCAGTTCTTCAGTTGAGGGGCATCTAGGTTGTTTCCAGTTTCTGACTATTACGAATAATGCTGCTATGAACATAGGTGAGCATGTATCCCTGTGCTATGACTGGGCATACCTTCAGTATATACCCAAGAGTGGTATAGCTGGGTCTTGAGGTAGATTGATTCCCAATTTTCTGAGAAGCTTCCACACTGATTTCCAAAATGACTATACCAGTTTGTACTCCCACCAAAAATGGAGGAGTGTTCCCTTTGCTGCATATCCTTTCCAACATAAGCTGTCTGCAGTGCTTTTGATCTTAACCATTCTGACTGGTGTAAGATGGTATCTCAGAGTTGTTTTGATTTACATCTCTTTGATGACTAAGGATACTGATCAATTCCTTAAATGTCTTTCAGTCATTTGAGATTCTTCAGAGGAATTCTAGAGCAAGTGAATCAAGATCATGATGGGGAAACCTGCAGAGAGGAACAAACCAAATTAATAGGAACTCATGAAAGTTGGATCAATGGCTGTGGAGCTTGCATGGGACTAGGTGAGCCCTTCTACATTGCGAGACAGTTGTATAGCCTGATCTGCTTGGGGGGCCCCCTGGCTGTAGGATCAGAATCCATCCCTGGTACATGAGCAGGCTTTTTGGAGCCCACTACTTATGATGGGACACCTCTTGCAGCCTTGAGGCAGAAGGAAGGGATTGGACTTGCCTCTACTGGATGTGCTTCCCCATGGGAGCCCTTGCCTCCTTGTGGGAGGGAGTGGGAGGTAGGTTCGGAGGGGAGGCTGGGTGGGGGAAGGGAGAAATAAGAGGGAGATCTTTGATTGGTGTACAAAAATGAATTAAAATTTTTTTCTTAATAAAAAATAAAGAAAAAATAAAAAATTATTTACTAAAGAATTCTCTCAATTAATAATAGTTAAAATAGTTTTCTCAGCCATTCCCCCAAAAAAAATCTGAGAAGAATTTCATTACACACTTTCATATCTAATGAATGATTAATAGAAATTGGCCGCCCTCTAGAAAAAGGCTAAGCAGCTTTCCTTTAGTGATTAAGTTAATGATTCCTTAGCATTTCTGCACTATATATGGTGTTTATGCATAAACCCAGCAGATATAGTGAGCCTATGTAATAACACCATGGAAGCCTTGACAACTGTGGCAAAGTTCTTAGGTGTTAGTAACATCAGGGACCTGAAATATCCATTATCCTGGTGTTTTTCTGTCAAGGACAGTGAGGAATCTCTGATGTCTAATGTAATTTGAGACACAGAACAAACATTGCCAGGTAGTAGATGGTGGTGAGTTCACCCCAGCTGATCTGGAAACAGAATCATGTTCTTGGAGTGTTTTCATCCAGTGTGTTAGGATCACATGCTTCACCTGGATGGGTACAGAGGCATAAGAGAAGGTTTTCAAAAGCTGATCTTTGTTAGCTCTTGTGCCCTCAGATTTTGACATAGAGAATGTAGCAGGCAGGCTGGTGCAGCTACAAATCATGCCCTCTCATACTGCCATTTTCTTTTCGGTCTTGAGCATCAGGGCTCTATAGCTCTTGTGCAGACAGATCTATGCCATTCATACCCTTTGCCTTCCAACTCTTTCAACTCTTGAAGGCTTAGGAACTCAGCATTCACTTGGCCTGGAATTATAGCTTCATGGAGAGATTAGATTTTGGGAGTTTTCAGTCTTTGACAGCAGCCAGTGTTAACAACTGTAGGTTTAGGACACCTGAGAACCTTGGCTCCAAGAGCTCACCAGCCCTCAGGAAGTCTTCCTCTGCCCAGAACCTGCGGTTTCTCTCCTCTAGCTCCCTACGCCTTTGATACCTCATCATCTTCTCCACTGCTGCCATCCTGCTGTTTCCGGTTGAGACCACTGTCCTTACACTGTTTATCTGCCCCTCAGGAAGGCTGCAGCCTGGCCAGGTTCATCTTGCCCTCTGATGTCTACATGTCACTGCTGCTCTGCCGCATGTGCCTTTGCTGTCATGCTGCCACTTCCCTGATTCCTTTTTTATTTTTTTGATACTTTATTATTTTTAAAATAATATTTCTTAAAAGATTTATTTATTTATCATATATGCAGTGTTCTGTCTGCATGTATCCCTGCAGGCCAGAAGTGAGCACCAGGTCTCATTACGGATGGTTGTGAGCCACCATGTGGTTGCTGGGAACTGAACTCAGAGCACTAACTGCTTTTCCAGAGGTCCTGAGTTCAATTCCCAGCAACCACATGGTGGCTCACAATCATCTGTAATGAGATCTGGTGCCCTCTTCTGGCCTGCACTCATACATGCTGTATACATAATAAGTAAATAAATCTTAAAAAAAATATTTCTTACAGTGAATCTTTTTCATGGACTTTTCCCTACCCAACTCCTCCCAGATCCTCCCAATCTACCTACCTGATCAATATCATCAAAATGCTTTTTCTCTCTGTGTCTCTCTGTCTGTCTTTCTGTGTGTGTGTGTGTGTGTGTGTGTGTGTGTGTGTGTGTGTGTGTGTTACAGAAACACACAGTGGAAAATGTGTGTGTTACAGAAAAACACACTAATAAAAAGGTAGCATGTTAAATAGTTGGTATTTGTTGAACTGTCTGCATGGAGAAGAATGCAAGTAGATCTATACTTATCACCCTGCCCAAAATTCAACCCCAAATGAATCAAAGACCTCAGCATGAATCCAGAGTTCTTTCTCAGACTGTTTATCATTTGAAGGTTGCTGGGTTTTGTGTGCTTATTTTGTAAAGTGCTCCTTTGATGGGTATATTTCTGAGCTCAAAAACTTTCCTAGTAGAATCTTTAGGATCTTTTGTTTTTAAAATTATATCATCTGTAATAAGGATACTTTTACTTCTTTTTCTATTTGTTTCTCCTTTATTTTATTCAGTAGTCATATTACTCTAGCTAAGACTTGATGTACTGTATTGACTAGGTATGGAGAGAATAGACATCCTTGTCTTGTTCTTAAATTTATTGGGAATGCTTTGAGTTTCTGTCCTTTTATTTTGATGCTATAAATTTTCCTATTATTCTGTGATATCTCTTGTTGCCTAGTCTTTCTAGAGCTTCTATCATGAAGGGCTGTTGGATTTTGTCCAAGGCCTTTTCTGAATATAATGAGATGATCATGTGATTTTTATCTTTTAGTCTGTTCATGTGGTGGATTATGTTTATTGATTTATATATTTTAAATCATTCCTACATCCCAGGGTTGAAGTCAACTTGACCTTGTTAAATAAACTTTTTTATGTTTTTTTTTTTTGGTTCGTGTTTCCAATTATTATATTGAGAATTTTTAAAAAAGTTTTTGGTCAATAAATTTCCTTTCCCATTGACTCTTTTTGTGGTCATGATATTTATGTAACAACAGATTCATAAAAAGGATTAAGAGATGTTCTTTGATTTTCTACTTTGCAGAATTATTTGAGGAGCATTAATGGTAGCTCTTCTTTGGAGATCTGGTAATAGTCTGTACTGATATGACCCTGGGATTATTGGGGGTTGGGAGTTTTTTAAATACTCTGTCTATTTTACTGGGGGTTATTGATCTATTTATATTGTTTTTTAAATCTTGATTTAAATTTGGAAGTTCATATATATCAAAGAATTCATCCATTTCTTTAGATTTTCCAGTTGGGTAGAATACAGACTTTTAAAGTACTTTCTTATGATTCTTTGAATATCATCAGTGTCTGTTGTAATTCTTGCTTTCACAGCTCTAATTTAATTAATTTCTATCCACCCTCTAGTTTTCTTAGGTTAATTTGGCTAAAGGCTTGTTAGTCTTTTTGATTTTTCTCAAAGAACTAACTCTTTATTTTGGATGTTCTGTAATGGTTTTCTTGCTTCTATTTCATTGAGTTCAGCTCTGAGTGTTATTATTTCTTTCTGTCTACCCACTTTGAGTATTTATTCTTGATTTTTTTCTGAAGCTTTGAAATATATCATTAAATTATTAATATGATACATTTCCAGTTTTTTGACGTAGATACTTAGTGCTATGAACTTGACTCTGAGAATTGCATTCATTGTTTCTCATAGATTTTGTTAAGTTGTATTTTTATTTTAATTCTATTCTAAAACGTGTTTAATTTCCTTCTTAATTTCTGTTTTGACCCAGTTTTCTTTCATTAGATAGTTGTTTAGCTTCCATTAGTTTGTGTACTTCTTGTTGCTTTTATTGTTGATATCCAGATTTAATCAATGGTGGTCAAATTAGATGACAGGAGTTCCTTCAATTTTCCTATGCCTGATAAGACTTGCTTTGTATCCAATATGTGGTGAATTGTGGAGAAAGTCCATGGACTTCTGAGAAAAAAGTATTTTGTTTATTGTTTGGTTGGAATGTCCTGTACTTACCTGTTAGGTGCATTTGATTTATAAGGTTATTTTTCTCCACAGTTTATGTATTATTTTCTTGTCTAGATGACCCATCTTTTGGTGAGAGTGGAGTATTGAAGTTACCCACTATCACAGGGCTAAGATGAATATATGATATTTTAGCTGAAGTAGTGTTTCTTTTATGAAATTGAATATCCTTATGCCTGGTGCGTAAATGTTAAGACTTGTAATATTTTTTTTTTGTTGTTTTGTTTTCCTTTAAAGATTATGCAGTGCCCTTTCCTTTTACTTATGATTAGTTTTGGCTCAAAGTCTGTTTTTATCAAATATTAAAATAGTTACCGTATTCTTCTAGCTACTTGGTTCAATTTAGAATACTTTTTTCCATTTTCTACCCTAAATTGATGTCTGTTTTTGGTGTGGAGTATGGTTCTTGAATGCAGCAGAAAGATAGATCCTGATTTCTAATCTAATCTGTTAGTCTGTGTCTTTTTATTAGAGGAATAGAGGCCATTAATATTGAAATCATTGTTGAAAGGTATTTATTAATTTTGTTATAGTGGATTTTCCCAATTTTGATGAATTGTTCTAGGATTATGTATTCCTTGTGTCCTCTTTGGCATATTGACCCTTCATATTGAAATTTTTCTTGTAGTGTCTCCTATGGAGCTGGACTAGTATAGAGAAATTGTTAAAATGAGTTTTTATCATGAAATGTTTTCTTCTCTGTAGATGGTGATTGATATTTTTGCTGGGTATAGTAGTCTAGGATGACATCTGTGGTCTTTCAGTTTTAGGACATTTGCCTAGACCCTGTTTTTCAGAGTTTCCTTTGGAAAGTCAGGTGTTATTCTAATAGGTCTGCCTTTATAGGTGACTTGGTCTTTTTACCTTGCAGCTTTTAATAGCCTTTCTGTCTTCTGTATATTTAATGTTTGAATTATTATATCTCACAGAGAGTTTCTTTTCTTGTCCTATTTACTTCATGTTCTGCATGCTTATGTATCCTGATAAGCATCTCTTTCCTTAGAGCAGCAATTTAGCTATGCTCTTGTAATAATATTTTCTATGCCTTTGACTTGGTTTTTTCTTCCTCTTCTATATCTCCTATTCATATGAATTTTCTTTGCCATAGTATCCCAAATTTCCTAGCTGTTTTTTGCCTGCATTCCTTTAGATTTAAGATTTTCTTTGACAGAGATATCCATTGCTTCTACCTTGTCTTCAAGACCTGAAATTTCCTCTTCTGTTTCTTTTAATCTGTTGGTGAGGCTTTTTCTTTGAATTTGACTTTCCAAATTTTTCATTTTGAGTTTTGCTTCAGATTAGTTTTTCCTTACTGATTCTAGTTCATTGTTAACTTTGTCTTCAATGTCTTCAATTGTCTTTCTTATTTAATCCAATTTGTGGTTGATTGTGTTAGCCCTATTAGCCTCATACTGGAACTAATTTTGAGCTTCTATAAGGATGTCCAGAGGGCAGTCTCTCCCAGCCCACACTGTGATGATAAGCTGCTTGCTGATAACAGCTAGAAAGGATTTCTGTAGACTAGACACAGAGTACATCACATACAAGTGAAATTTCCTATTTGCACCAATCATAAGAGTCTTCTTGTTAGGTGTTGAGGAAGTGCTCTGGGTCTAGCTAGATGGAAATGATTCCCAGTTCATGTACACTCCTCAAGCTTTATGACAGAAAAACAAAAGACTGATAGAAGTTATTTGAAAACTATCACTGAAACTGCACCTTTGAGTGCTGAAGCCCTGAGCTAAAATTTCATAGTTTACTCATGATATCTGTACAGTGTTCTAAGTAGCCAGAGTTGATATGAGGGTCATTGGCTAGCTGTGTGACTGCCAGTCTTTTTGCTCAAGGAAGTTCCAATTAAAAAGGAGAGCCCAATACCCACTAATTAAGGAACCAAACTTCAGAGTCACCATGCATGTTCCTAGTTCGTACTTTCTGGAATTGATAGGAACTGTAGTAGTTGGAGTTTTCCTGTCCCAGCTACTGCTCTGAAACAACCACTCAGAGACTTAATATTAATTATAAATGCTCATCAGATAGCCCTGGCTTATTACTAATTCACTCTTATAACTGAAATGAACCCATTTTTTATTAATCTATGTGCTTCCCCAAGGCTCATTTACCTCACATATGAACCTCCCATATTGCTTCTTCTGCATCTGGCACCTGACTCCTAACTTTGCCTTTTCTCTTCCCAGTGTCCTTAGTTTGGCTCTCCCCCTAACCTTGTATTGTCAGGCTATTGGCCAGTCATTTTCTTTATTAAATCACTCACAGTGACATATATTCACAAAGTGTAAAGGAATATTAAACAAACTCACTGCAAAAAGGAGGTTCTCCGACCAAGGCTGTGAGTAGCACCAAACTGTGGATATAAACATGGATATTTTAAAAGAAAACTGACAGTGTGTTGTGAGGTTTGTAGCAAGCCTTTCTCTTTCCTTCCACCTAGCTCCCATATCAAGACACAGGGACATATTAATCATGATAGCTTAGACTTGTTTTCAGCCAGCTTTTATAATTTATATTAAGCTACTTCTATTAATTACTTGCTGCCACATGGCTCATGACTGTTACCTCATCTCCTACATGTCATTCTTTTTCTGTGTCTCCATGGGAATCTGTTCTTCTTCCCAGCATCCTCTGTGCCCTGAAAATTCTGGCCAGACATCTCATCCTATTCTACCATTAAACCGTGAGCAAAAATAAACATGTTCTCTCTTCAGTTGCTTAGGTCAGGTATATTTTCCCATCAGTGACAGAAGTAAACAATACTCCACCAAGGCCTCTCTGGGCACCCTGGCTAATTTCTCATTACCTTTATCATAGGGCTTTCTCATTTTGCTCTCTAGGTTTTCAGTGACATTTCATTTTAGAATTGGAGCTGAGATTACTTACTGTTACAGATAGTATTCCTCACTCTTAAAACCCCACATTTGGGGATTCTTTGTCAAATAATGAAACTCTACTATACAGTCACATTTACTTAGTGAAAAGGGTCTGAAGACTTGTCCTGTACTCAGCACACTAGTTTTGGAAACTGCACTCAAGGTTGAATTCAACTTTTCACCTGTGTATTATTAATGCCTTGGCTTTTATGGGCAGGACACAGTCTGGGTTTTGTTTTGTTTTGTTTTGTTTCTTTAACATGCTTTGTCCTTAAACATCACACTTGAAGCCTGTATTCCACAGTTTTATCTGCAGGTCACTAAATTTTTATTTTATACCAACTCTCAAATGTTTGAAAGGTATTTCTGAGCAATCACTGCTTTATAGAAAAGGAGATTTTATTTAAGTTTTACATACAAAACATTCAGATTAACAATTAGCAAAGTTATAGATACAAAACATGGACTTTAGATAACACAAAAATGTATAAAGAATATAGGAAACCACCATTTCCAAGAATTAAGAGCTTGCTTTTATAGATATGGTATTTCAACATGTCTTATATACATTTATTTTCTGGACTTGGATCTTATCTCTGTAAACAGTATCCTTGGCATCCAGGTTTTCAGAAGTATGGTTCTAGAGAGGTATTCATAATTGAATCAGGTTTGAGTGATTTTTCTTCTGGTATTGATGACCTTAAAGAAGAAAACTTGAGGTCAGATCCGTTGTAATGCAGTCCCTACTGACTAGTCACCATGAGTCACATCCCCTTCTCCACTCTGTCCTATCTCTTTAAATGCCTCTCTGTCCTTGGAGTCATCTTTCTTCCCTTGCTGAGGACTATGGAATTAACTGGTCAGCCCTACATGTTTGAGCAGAGGTGGAGGGTAGGGTGTGTCACAGAGCTACAGTGGAGAGGAAAGAGCTGCAGCCCCTGAGGTAAAGATTGAGGTGCAGAGTCTCACACAGCAGGCAGGTTGGGAGGAGGAAGACAAGGCTTTACTGGTGCAGCTGCCATGGGGGCAGGTTTGGGAGTTCGGCTGAGGGGCTGAGAAAGACGGTACTGTAAGCGCATACCTATGTGTATGAACAAGTGGTCCCTTATATTTTTTCTGTTTACATTGTAATAGTGACTATTTTTTTTTAAAAACTGTAAAATCAGTTCCACATAGTGTGTATGTATGACAAAGATTGTGGATTTTAGCACGTTGTGGTCTGATTTGCCCAGGGCATCCTTGGGAACTTTCCATTTCTATTCATCGTCCTCTGCAACAGAAAGTATTTGAATGTTATAGGGGAAAACCCCAAGGTTCTTTGAGTTTTAGTCTCTGGTCCAGTACAAAAATCAGTGTTGTGTGATATTTTGTTAGTTTTCTGACAAGTGAAGCTTTCATGGAGATCAGAGTGTGGAGCTTGCCACTAGTTAAATGCAGAGGCCAGGCAGTGGTGGCACATATCTTTAATCTCAGTACTTGGGAGGAGGAAGCAGGAAGATCACGAGTTCAAGGCCAACCTAGGTTACAGGAGGTCAAAGAAGTCTAAAGGAGAAAGAAAGCCAGGTGTTGGTGGTGTATACTTTTAGTTCCAGCACTAGGCAGGTGGAGACAGGAATATAAGGCTATTGAGACAGAATCTCAGCCCCTTTCACTCTGAGGATTTATAGAGACAGGATCTCCCCATTCCCTCAGAGATTTCATAGATGTAAGAAGTCTTAGGTGGCTGGCTGCTCTGCGTCTCTGATCTTTCAGCTTTTACCCTCGATATGTGAATCCAGGATTTTATTGTTAAGACTAAATAGGTTCATGCTTAAAATCAGGGAATCATAATTTGAAACAAACATCCTGATTAACCCAATTCTTGCCAAATTATCTCTCTGCTTTGAGAAATGTGATAGTTTTTATCATCTAGCTAAACATATAACAACTTTGAGTCTTTAAGAATTTATTTTCTTTATATGATTTAAAAAGTCTTACTTAAAAATAATGGAAGGAAGTTGACTTATTAAATGGGCAAAGCTTAATTTTCCTCCACTTGTTGGATTTTTTATGTAATGCCAACAACCAAGTTTTACTAGAGTATTAAAATAATACATGATTCTTAGGAAGAATGGTATTTCCCAGAGCACACACCTGCATGTAACTGTGCCTTACAGACTTTAGCTGCCAAGTATCTTCTCTTGAGGTCAATTGAAAGCAGATGAGTTGAACTTTATTGCCTGGCTCACACTTGATACAGGTCAGTGGTCCAGAGACCACAACTTCCATTTTCCCAGTATCATCTTCAATCCCATAGTAAATGAAGTCACCCCTTTCATTTTTCTGAAAAACAAGTTAACATTCAGCTTTTAGGAAATATGTGAAAGCTTGCCATATCTATGAGAAATAAAGAGTGTTAGCATGAACCTGTCCCTGACAAAGCAAGTATGGCTCTTAGGTTTAGAATCACAGGTAAAAGGCCAGTGAGATGGCTGAGTGGGTAGGGGTGCTTGTTGGCAAGCCTGATTACCTGGGCTCAATTCCCAGGACTTAGAGTGGAAGGAGAGAACTCATTTGTGAAGCTTCCCTTCTGATTTCCACACTGCTTTCATGGCCTTTGTGTTTCTCTCAACCCTCACAGACAAAATAAAGAAATAACTGAAAAAATAGTATCACAGGAACAGAAGAGGTGAAGATGTTTGGTGAACAAATCTTTTCTTGGCAATCACTCTGGAGGTTTTTGTGTGCCTAGCCCTTAATAACTGAGCCACCACTGCAGCCCTTGGAAGCCTCTCTTAAGTGTTTTTTTTTTTTTTTTTTTTTAAATTTTTATTTTGCAATACAATTCAGTTCTACATATCAGCCACGGATTCCCTTGTTCTCCCCCCTCCCGCCCCCCTCACCTTCCCCCCCAGCCCGCCCCCCATTCCCATCTTCTCCAGGGCAAAGCCTTCCCTGCAGACTGACATCAACCTGGTAGACTCAGTCCAGGTAGGTCCAGTCCCCTCCTCCCAGGCTGAGCCAAGCGACCCTGCATAGGCCCCAGGTTTCAAACAGCCGACTCATGCAATGAGCACAGGACCCGGTCCCACTGCCTGGATGCCTCCCAAACAGATCAGGCCAATCAACTGTCTCACTCACTCAGAGGGCCTGATCCAGTTGGTGACCCCTCAGCCATTGGTTCATATTTCATGTGTTTCCGTTCGTTTGGCTATTTGTCCCTGTGCTTTATCCAACCTTGGTCTCAACAATTCTCGCTCATATAAACCCTCCTCATTCTCGCTAGTTGGACTCCCAGAGATCCACCCGGGCTCTCTTAAGTTTTACTTGCTTGAGGTCTTTATCTGCCGGGGGTCTTTAGAACAGATGAGTATCTTCTTAAGTACTAGTTGTAACATATCAGAATAGATGAGATTTCTTGAGGATCCCAAGTAAGGTATCAAAATTGAAAACAAACAAACAACAACAACAAAAACAACAACAATAAAAAATAAGTGACAAAGCCCACTTAGCTACCACTGCATGTTTCTTAGGTACATCCAGGAGACCTGAGAAGAAAAGGCTACTTGTGGCTCATTGTAAGTCTGAGAAAGACTATCATAAGTCCCTGTTCATTTAATTTATTTTATTTTTTATTGAAAATAAAGTTATTTTCATACAACATGTTCTGATCATACTTCACCTCCCCTACTTCCTCTTAGGTAATCCTCACCTCCCTACCCTCCCAACTCCACACCTTCTTTGTCTCTCTTTTAAGAAAACAGTCAAATAAAGAAGAAAAACCAACAAGAATAAGACAAAATGAACAAACTCACAGAAGTAAAGAAGAAATAGCATGAGAAACAAATAGACCAACATATAGACAGACAGGCACACATACGGAGACACACACACACACACACACACACACACACACACACAGTCACATCTGCTGTTTAAATGCATCACATTTGCTCAGTGCACACATCGATTCACTCTATTCCTTCCTAAACCCTCAAAAGTTAAATTTACAGCAATGTTTCTGGTGTTTTAGTTTGTGTCCCATGTAGTTTACTTATTAGTTGTATAACCAAATGTAGCAGCACAATCAAAAACAGCATAGATAAAAGGAAAAAGCCATGACTGATTCATACACAATGAATTACGAAATCATACATTGAATAAGCAAGCATACTAATGAATTAGTACATCAGCACTTAAACATTCAAAAGTCACAGAATTCCTTAAATTTCCTCACTTTCATTGTGCCTAGTTATAAATTGTGAAATTAAACTAGATTGTTAAATGCCTTTTTCTCTCATTTTTTAAAAATAGTATTCACTCTGTCAAAAGATCTTGATAAAAAGTAAAGAATGTGATAATGAGGACACATTAAAGAAATAGTCCTGGCTTGTTGGACAAGGCTTCATTCTAGGGCAGAATTGTCTATTTGGTTTTTTATTCTCATCATTGCAAACTGTATCTAGTCTATGAGTTTGACTCTTCATTCACAACTGAGTTGCCAATGAGATGGGTTAGGAAACTATCAAAGAAAAAGAATCTATAAGGAAAGTGTGCTATAAACTGAACAGTGTCTGGGAATAGGATGTCTCTAGATGGATTGTCAGCCAGAAAAGTGCCAAAGGTTATTGATGAATCTCCTTGTAAAGAATTCTCATGGTGGTACCTTGAGGAGAGGAATGGTAAGAGACTATCCCAATATCCAAAGTGTGGAAAACTTACTCATCTCTTTCTGGTATGAAAGGTGATTATTTCCTGTTAAGTAAGTTGAGCAAACTCCAGTGACAAGTTAAAATTTAAAATCTCAGAATGCAAAATGCATTCTACAAATAATATAGTGGCTTACCTTAGTTACCTCAAACTCTCCATTCACATATGTTCCTTTTGTTTGAGAGAAAAGATCCTTAATTTTAGGAGTTCCATTGGCTCTTCTCCTTAGTGTATTTGGGATAACCATTGTTCGGTTAACATCGTCATCAGACACACAGGAAGCTTTACGAATCTCCAGAAATCCACTGACACCAGTATAATCTGATATGGTAATGACATTTTGTGGGATGAACTTGTTCTTTAGGGCTGTGTCAAAAACCTTCACTCTGAAGAATTCAGTCTCAGTAGCCACCGTGGCATGGAACATCCTTTTGTTATTGATCAAATCATAAGTAAATGGTTCTGTTACTTTCAACACCATCACTTCTTTGGCAACTCGATGGTGACCTTCTATTTTAGAAGGCTCCTTTGGTAAATTTCCCTTATTTGGTGTCTACATAAAACATACACAGGATAAACATGCATAATTCAGACAAATCCTAAGGCACAACTTCACTGAGTAGATTGGAGAACATCTAAACAATGATTGCCATACTATAACCTAGATAAAGGAAGAAATGGAGATTTACTTAAATCACTACTTAGTGATTCCACTTAATACTAATCATACCTGATAAATAAAGAGATTATTCTTGTAGTTATGGGGAATGAACCCAAGGCCTCCATGTTCTAGTCAAGTCTTCTATGTAGGACCATTTTGAAGATTCCAATTACAAAACCTTGTCTAAACAGTCAGATCTCTTGTAAAAGGGCTAGTTAGGCAGCCCCAGGAAGATGCCCTCATGTATTGTTATTCAAAAAGGGTCCAGCCTAGCAACTCTTCTTTTTCTATAATATCAGACATAGAGGAGAATCCTGAGACCAGAAAATGTCCTGAAGTCATTTTACTTTGATAACTTTCTGTGGTGATACTTTATTTGTGCTGAAATGCGATATTTTATTTGTATGTTAATAAAATTTGCCTGCAGATCAGAGGTCAGGAATCCACAAACAGAATTCAGGCGGTGGTAGACCATGCTCTAAATCTGATCACATGGCAGGCAGAGTCTCTATGTGGTCAAGGACACAGCCAAGCATGGTGACATGAGCCTTTAATTTCAGTGCCAACCATAGAGCCCTGGAGGTCTGTATAGAAAGGCAGTGATGAGGAAGTCATGTGGCTGGGCTTAGAGCTAATGAGAAGACAGAAGAGGAAAGCAATTAAAAACACAGGTTAGATGGGAAGAAGATCTCTGGGGAAGCTATGGGCGCGAGGTAGTAAAATAAGGCTAGTCACGTCTCTTAGCTAATTCTCTGATCTCTTTGGCTATTACCTCTGTATTTGGCTCTGTGTTTCTTATTTAATAAGGTTGTTTATAAATTCATCTACATTTGGTGCCCAATGTAATGACTTTCAAAGATTATTAGGAGACATTCCCCATCTACGAACTATTGCTGGGGTAAAAAATGATGAACTGAGTAATTTGTTCACAACCTTAAAAGGTGACAAGGACTTAAATAGTCCAAGAGAATTATCACCTGAAGCTGAGAAAGAATTGGCCTTGGTAGAAAAGAAAGTACAAGAAGGACGTGTGGATCGGGTGGATTGAAAGCTCCACTGCATTTCGGTTATTTTACAAGAATTTTAATACAGAGGGAAGATATTATATTGGAATGGATATTTCTACCAAATAAATAGAGTAAAAAACTAAAAACTTATGTGGAAAAGATCTCTGACTTGATTTTAAAAGGAGAAAGGCCGTGACGAGGAAGTCATGTGGCTGGGTTTAGAGCAAATGAGAAGGCAGAACAGGAAAACAATAAAAGCACAAGACACAGGAAGAAGCTCTCTGGGGAAGCAAAGGTGGTGAGGTGGTGAGAGAAGTCTAATCATGGCTCTTAGCTAGTTTGCTGATCTCTTTGGCTACTACCTCTGTATTTGGCTCTGTGTTTGTTATTTAATAGGACAGTTTACAAATTTGTCTACAACTTGCCTCCTCAGTATCCCATTCAAATTCTGAACATCAGGAGAGGACTATGAAATGGAGGCAACCCTGCAGAGCTGAAAGAAGAAGCGTGTTGGCAGTCATGGCCAATCTGGGTACCAGCTCAGGGAGGCAGCTATAATTGGTAGCACTCTCTGAAATTTGACTTGGAAACATACAGATTTCATCCTGTGGGTGGTGGGGTTTAACTCCGATTCATGATCGATGTGTTCTAACATCAGGAAGTACATATAACTGGAGCAGCAATTCACAATATGAAAGGAACACCTTGACAAAAAGTTCAAGGTGTAAAATTAGTTAAGCAAGTGTCTCACTATACTCTTTACAGAATAGGCATGATCAGGCAAACACTGAGTCAGACATTTTCTTAATAGAGTAAACCATACGAAGTATTTTAAAGTTGAGTGTAGGGAAGGATCAGTATCTAAATACAATAAAAATGAGTGATTATTTAAATGAAAGATAATGTGTGCATATAGATTAATGAAGAAGCCTTCCATGTTTGGGCTAATCTCTGTCATTATATTGTGAGAATAGGAATTCCTTACCCTTGATGGACTGCTGCTTCTTGTTGCTGGAGGCACCAGAGGAGCCTGGAGGGCACTGAATGCTGTTGCTGAGGACACTCGGGAATCCAGGAGATTTTTGGATGCTGTTGCTGAAGGCATCTGAGAGGCATGGACCCTCCTTGATACTTTTACTTTAGGACAGGGAAGTACCTGTCCAGTACTATATGATACTCCTTGAGGCCCTTGAGTGGTGCACACACTTCTGGACTCTGTCTGTAGAGGAGCATGAAGAGCCTGGATGAAGTTGGATGCTGCTCCTGGATGTGTTTGAGTGGTCTGGACTCTGCTTGTTTCTATTGGTATAGAAACCTGAGGAGCTGGAAGACTGTTGGATGTTGTTGGTAGAAGTAACTGAGAAGTCTGAAGAGCACTGAATGCTGTTGCTGGGGACACTCGGGGATCCAGGAGAATTTTGGATGCTGTTGCTGAAGGCATCTGAGGAGCATGGACATTCCTTGATGCTTTTACTTTAGGACAGGGAAGTGCCTGTCCAGTACCATAAGATATTCCTTGAGGCCCTTGAGTGGTGCACACACTTCTGGACTCTGTCTGTAGAGGAGCATGAAGAGCCTGGATGAAGTTGGATGCTGCTCCTGGATGTATTTGAGTGGTCTGGACTCTGCTTGTTTCTATTGGTATATAAACCTGAGGAGCTGGAAGACTGTTAAATGTTGTTGGTAGAAGTAACTGAGAAGTCTGAAGAGCACTATATGCTGTTGCTGGGGACACTCGGGGATCCAGGAGATTTTTGGATGCTGTTGCTAAAGGCATCTGAGGAGCATGGATATTCCTTGATGCTTTTACTTTAGGACAGGGAAGTGCCTGTCCAGTACCATATGATACTACTGGAGGAACTTGAGTGGTGCACACACTTCTGGACTCTGTCTGTGGAGGAGCATGAAGGGCCTGGATTATGTTGGATGCTGCTCCTGAATGTGTTTGAGTGGTTTGGACTCTGCTTGTCCCTGTTGGTATAGAAACCTGAGGAGCTGGAAGACTGTTGGATGTTGTTTGTAGAAGCACCTGAGAAGCCTGGAGACTACTAGATGATGTTCCTGGAGATGCCAAAAAAGCCAGGGAATAAGTACCTCCTATTTCTAAGAGACTTGGGACCTTGGCATTCCTGTGTGCTTTTACTGTAGCAGAGTTAGGAGTCAGAATGCTACTGGATGTTGTTATTTGAGGCACCTGAGTGATGCAGACGTTTCTGGACATTGCTTCTGGAAGAGCATGGGGAACTTGAACATTGCTGGATTGTTTCATTGGAGGCTTCTTTATTTCCTTCAATGGTGCTGAAGGTACTCCTGTGCTTTGGACACATCTGGATGTTATTACTTGAGGACTGTGAGGAAACTGTTTGCTATTGGCTGCTGCTGTTGTAGGTAGGTGAATGTTCTGGGCACTGCTGGACACTGATACTGGAGCCATCTGAGGAGCACTGAAAGAGCTGGACACTGTTTCTGAAGGCATTTGAAGGATCCAGACATTACTACACGATGTTGCTGAAGGTCCATGAGGAGCCTGGACACCACTGGACAGTGTTAGAGGCACTGGAGAGTTCAGATGAATATTGGAGTTTGATGCTAAAGACACTGGAAAATTCTGGTAAGAGAGTGCTGAAGAGCCCGGAGGCATTTTTAAAGTGAAGCATGTTTCTTGAGGTGCCTGAGGAGCCTGGATACTGCGGGAAGCTGTGGCCAAAAGACCCTGAAGAGTCTGGAGTTCACTCACAGCTGAGGAGTTGTTGGTTGCTGACAATTCTAGAAGCTGGTGTTTTTTCTGGGAAACTTGTGTCTCTATGGTACTATGTTTTTTGCTGCTTGTGTTTTTCTGTTTTTAAAGGAAAATAGGATTGAGATATTTTTTAATACTGCTTGATGGTTTTTGAATATGAGATGAAGTACATCTTTTCACTTTCTTTTTTGAAAGAGGACTTTTACCCTGTCAGCTTCTCCTGTGTTGAAGGAAGGATTTGAGAATGTACTTAGGTATTTTTAATACCTACCTTCCATCCTCATTAATCGATACTACAACTTCTTTTAAAATTCAGGTGTTGAATTTTCATGGTCTGGGATGGAATTCTAGCTCAAAGTATCTTACAAAACTGGTCAACTATTACCTGGTCTGGTTTAACTTCTAATGTTATTCTGTGGGAAATGCAGCTTTTAGTAAAATTGGCTATTTCTGTACTTTTTTTCAAGTAGACTTTTCAATCCATCAAATATTCAATCCTTATGCCCACAGAGAGGCCCCCCCAATACATTCAGGTAATGTGATTGAAACCGTGTGACAAGTACCCTAAGAAAATGGACCTCATAGATAGATTTTGGTGGATGGGAATGTAGCTCAGTTGACAGCATGCTGGAAGAGCATGCCTGAAGCCCATCTAGACTCATTTAAACCTGTATTTAGGTCTTTAAAATGACCATAACTCCAGTTAAATAAAACTTCTACATATGTAAGAAATACTTGTACATAGGCAACAGATCTAGTTAGGGTCTCCATTGCTCTTATATAATCTTAGAAGTATAAAATTTTAAAGCTTATAAGTTTTGCTTTAAAACTGAAGGTAAGTTAGTATGCAAATACCTTCATATAATTGTAATGGCCATTTTTACTGGTTTCTTTTTATGTTTTTGATTGTTCAAAGTAAAAGTCTTCTAAAATGCAACAATTGCTATGAAGCTGATGGCATCCAAGCCAAAATTATTACTAACAGTAGACTTTTTTCCAGGCTTGTATACATTTTGAGTTATATTGCTGTCATCAGTTACAAACATGGTTAATTAGATGTGCCTAAGGAGTTCCCATGCTAAATAACAGGGCTCTACCATTTGAAAAGATTAAATGTTGGTCACATGGAATGTTCAACATAATTGTACCAAGCAATAAAATAAGGAGATTTGTGTACATCGAAGTAAGGAGCTCAAAATACACCATTGATGAATGGATGATAGGATATTAGATGAGAACTATTTTCAAGGTTATGGTCATTGTAATTATGTTAAGAAGGCATCAATATGGGAAAAGGAATCTGTTCCCTGCTGTGGGATAATGCTTTTGTACACTGGTTTAATAAAACACTGATTGGCCAGTAGCCAGGCAGGAAGTATAGGTGGGATAAACAGACAAAGAGAATTCTGGGAAGAGGAAGGGTAAGTTAGAAGATACCAGCCTGCTGTTCAGGGAGCAGCATGTAATGGCACACAGGTAAAGCCACAGAACATGTGCAACATGTAGATTAACAGGAATAGGCTGAGTTTAAGTGCAAGTGCTAGTCAGTAGTAAGCCTGAGCTAATGGCTGAGCAGTTTTAATTAATATAAGCCTCTGTGTGTTTTCTTGGGTCTGAGCAACTGCAGACCAGGCAGGACACAGGAAAACTTCTGACTACAGTTCTCTTTGATGAGGAATAGCTGGGACAGTTTAGTGAATGCCTGGGAGAGGTCTGAAACTGACTGTCAACAAATGTGACCATTACAGTTGTACAGTATTTGGTCAGTGAATGAACAAGGATAAAGACTTCCAAGCAGAGAAACTGCATGTGTTAGAACACCTGCTGAGAAGAGCACAGAATGGTGAAAGTAACCTTTTGTTGGGTCACCATCAAAGGGAAGAGGGGTTAGAAGAAATTAGGCAATGGGGATTGAGACATTCCTGTGTTTATTCCTGTCTGTCCCCCCTGTACTTTCTTCTGAACCCTAAGCAGTAAGTTCATTGACATGATTAAAAATCATTTCATAAATACTCACCTTTTTAGTACCATGGAGGCTTTGATACATGATGAGATAACTTAATGAGCTATTTAATAATATGAGGAAAATCTTTGTAGTATTGAATCAGTGAGAAGTTTTTCCAAGATTGTAGTTTGCACAGAAATATGCTTTGGGAAGGGCCAAGCATTAGGAATTGGAAAGTGGTACCTCGTTTGAGGAACTGCTGGATGGTGTTGGTATAGGCTTCTGAGGAGTCTGAAGACAACCTTCATCTTTTTGTGTGTTGCTTCCTGAAGGTTCTGGAAGCTGAGTCTGCTCCTGGGTAAGCTTCATTTTCTTACTACCTTCAGTTTTTATGGTTTCTTTTCTCATTTCCTGAAAGAAGAGTGTTTTTCTTTCCTTATTGATTTCCCCATGCATTGGAAATAGAACCCCAAGCTTTGTACATGCTAAGGTGTGATTTTCTATCCAGTTTTATCCCCAGTTCTTATTAATGTCTTTAGAATTAAATAAATCATAATATTTTCAAGACCATAAGAATTTTTGTTTTATTATGGATTCTAATTATATTTGTGTCATTGTGCACACTTCATTCTTAGCAGATGTACTGTACAGTGTGGAGGTTTGAATAAGAATGGTCCCCATAGACTCAGAGATTTAATACTTGGTTACTAGGCAGTGGACTATTAGAAGGTGTGTCCTTGTTGGAGTAGGTGTGTTTTGTTGGAGGAAGTGTGTCACTGAGGGGTGGGCCTTGAGATTTCAGATGTTGAAGCCAGGCCCAGTGTCACTCTCTCTCACAGCCGCCTGTGGAGATGTAGAACTCTCAGTTACCTCTCCAGCACATTGTCTGCCTGTGCACTGACATGCTTCCTACCATGACAATAATGAACTAATCCTCTGAATGTAAGCAAGCTCCAACAAAGGTGGCTTTTAATAAGAGTTGCTGTGGTCATGACATCTCTCCAAAGCAATGGAAACCCTAAGATATATAGGATTGTCTCATAGAGGTGTAGAAAAATTATATTTATCTCACTCTATCCCTGTGGTGGCCAAAGAGTATGAGGTGTAGAATTATAAAGTCTGTATTTAATTCAGCCTTTATGAAAGCCACATCCCAAAGCAACTGCTATTTCAGTAATAGTCTTTTTTTTTTTTTTTTGAGACAGGGTTTCTCTGTGTAGCTTTGTGCCTCTCCTGGAACTCACTTGGTAGCCCAGGCTGGCCTTGAACTCACAGAGATCCGCCTGGCTCTGCCTCTCGAGTGCTGGGATTAAAGGCGTGCGCCACCACTGCCCGGCTACAGTAATAGTCTTAAAAAGCCACATAATGTTTTTTTGTTTGTATCCTTGGAGTTTTACTGCACGAGTTAGAGACATTGTTTATCTGACACTAAATGAGTGACAGGTTTCTATGAATTTGTTGACTTAGAAGCCTCTTTTCACTAGAGCTGTGGACTAGATAGATAGAGTACTGAATCTTCTTAAAGAGTTAAGAAGGGGAGGAACCTGGGGAGAAGCTTTTTGGTGGGAGACCAGCCACCTTACCTGTGCAGAGGGTTCGCTCTTGTCTGATTCATTATCGGTGGAAAGAGACTGGGAACTACTGGGTTCTTCTTGCTTTCTTCTTTTCACTGCAGTTTGGTTTTTTCCTTTCTTTTGCACTTTAACTGCAGGGATAAAGAAAATGCAATAAATCCAGGGAAGTGGTTAAGATTCTAAAGCTCATTCAGAATTATTTATTTACTGTTTTTTAAATGGAATTGATAATTTATTCCACTTTCATTAATAATTGTATAGAAAAAATAATGATTTCTTGTTGTTTTTTAACAAAAACCTCAATCGCTCAAATTTACCAATACTCAGGAGCCAGATGTTGGGGCAATAGCTTCCTAGCTCACAGAGGCAGAGAAAGCAGCCAACTGACCTTTATATTCCCCTAGTGTCCCATATCCCCCTTTTCTTGTACCATCTCAAACCAAAACATCTCACACTCAGTATCCTTCACTTCTACTGCCTGTGCTTCTGGCTAACCATCCTCCCAACTTCCTCATACTATCTATGTTTTTTAAAATAATCCTATGTTCACTTCCTGTTAACTTGTTGCTTGCTCTGCCTCTGGACCTATGCTTGACTTGATTTAACACAATTTACAATATTCAAGCAGAAAGATATTGGAATAATGCTGTGTGCTAGGGCTGAGCCACACCAGACCTAGAAACAGTTTTTTTTCCCAGTAAATAACACAATCTCAGGGTGTACAGTGTGATCAAATATCCTGCAAAAAATTTCAAGAACTATTTTGTCTCTACTTGTTTCTGTGTGTTTACTTTCTTTTGCTGCAGAGTTCTTCCCTGACGAGAAGGCCACCAGTGGTACCAAGTCCCATACAGGCAGTACCTCAGGGGATACTTTGCCCATCCCAGGTGTAGTGGGTTCAGCTTTTCCATTCTTCTTCTTCTTCTTCTTCTTCTTCTTCTTCTTCTTCTTCTTCTTCTTCTTCTTCTTTTTCTTCTTCTTCTTCTTCTTCAAAACTTCTGTTTTAATCAGTACAACCCTGTCCCAGCCCTCTTATCCCACAGTCTGATTTACAAACATAAAACATTTATGATAATAACAATAGGTTATGTTCTAAGACAATCATTCCAATTCATAGAAAAAGAATTATGTTTTGATATTTGATGTAACAAAATAGTGAAATTGTATTTGGACTTCTATATTGGGGATATATATATCTTTCTATATAACTCAGTGTATTATCAATCTGCAATCTCCTTGACTGGGCCTCCTTATGCTAAAATCTCAGGTCAGAGTTGTGTACCAGTATTCCCAGTATTTTTTAAACGCAGTGACTTTATAAAGAGAAACTTCTTTACATCTCTAAAATGCAGGCTTCTACTAAAATATTAGATCAAATTTCTTACTGGAAAAGTTATTAATGAATGGGTAAGATTGTTAATCAAATATTATATATACTCTATTTAAATGCGAGAAATGATTTTTTCAATTTTTAGTTTATCATTTTCTAGTTTTTCTACCATGTTGAGTGTTCTAACCTATCTCAACAAATAATTTTTTTAATTTACCTCCAATGCAAAAGATGTCTACCCTGAAATATATCAAGTTTCTTTGTAAGAAAGGATTTCTTGAAATCATCAATTTGTTGATATCTGAAATGCGTCAACCCCCATTATTTCTAAGGTATACCCTGGGAAAGCAACATATCAGTTCTGATCTCTGCAGGGAGCCAGAAATTTTGGGAGGGTGGAGAAGAGATGAGTGTCTAGGATACTCCCATATTACCTTTTGCTCTCTCTGTTTTAAGTCTTTGAGCAAGGTCTTCAAGATCTTTAATGCTTTGACACACTTCTATCAGTTTGTCCAGTCCAGCATCTTTTGGGAATGTGTCCTCCAACAGGTCAGCCATCTGAATTCTGTCATAATCATTTTGCATCTTTTTTGTTAGATTTAGTTCTTTTCTTAGTAAGGACTTGATTTTCCTAAACTGGTAGTCATCCACAGCCACGTCCTCTAATCCTTGTTGAAGAACAATTGTCTTGTATTCACTCATTATCTCTAAAATTATGGACAATCCTAAATGATGAAAATGGGCATATGATTACAAACTTATACAGACAACTCCAACACAAGGTTATTCTTTGTGAGTGGATGACGTCTATTGGTAATGTCCATAATTGCCTGTGAGAAAAAAAAAAACAGAGTTAAACATAAGCTGTGCCATTGTGCAAAATGGATGTAGAACTTATGTATTAATAGATAAGTCTAAGATATTCTTCCCCATAAGGCATCTTAGGTGACATAGACCAGTGGCAGTTGTGGTGGAAGAAAAGTATTGGAATCAGTAATTGTTGCAGTGTTTAGAGTCTGGGCTATGAGTGTTAATATCATGGATCCCTTTTCCATTTTTAGTTGATTCTGGAGCCTGTACCTGGATATCTGCTTGTGGGTTTCTGATTTTTCCCATTCTAAAGTGACGTATATGCAAATGGGCTGCATCCTATTATAGTGTACCTGGATGAACAATGACTGAAGTCACATGACCATGCTGAACCACTGACCTTTGTCCATTAGGCTTTGCCTCAAACACGCCTCATTAGCAACCTGTCTCGCCTGGGCTTGGATTGTGCTCATATCACTGTCAATTTCTCCAACATCTACATACTTTTCAGAGCAGCACCCTAGAATTTATTAGATGGAATTATGTTGTTAGTTTCCTCATTTTATCCTTTTCAGGGTTGATTTAGTGGTGCTACTTGTTCATAGACACAATTTTCTACTTCCATGTCATGCTTAAATCCTACCTAGACCTTTTAATAGTTTTCTATCTTATTACAAATACTTCTTCCTCCTAAAAGATATTAGAAGTCCTTGAATAACCTGCACTCTTCTATTTACATTTATTTTTATTCCTGAAATAATATGCTTAAATATACAAAATATACACTTGTTGTCAAGGTTTATGGTATGTCTAATTTCTTTTTCATTGCTTGGCAAGCCATTCTCACATTTCTTTCTCTGTGTACTTTTCATAAATTTTGCAAACTTAACAATTAAACAATGTTGATAATAGGAGTGTATGGTAGTGGAAGATGCAGACAAAGGAGTAACTATCACTAATTTATAATTCTAAAACCAAGATGGAAACCTATTGCTGTAGAGCTTCTATATATATGTATGTATGTATGAATATATGTGTATATATATAATCCATATATCTATCCATCCATCCATACATCCATCCATCCATACATACATACATACATCTACCTTCTGTCTGTCTATCTATCTTCTATCTTTCTATCTGTCTAAATCTATATCAATAAAATATTTACATGGAGTTATTCTATAATATATAAACAATATTTCTACTAGACACCACAGGTTAACAAAAAGCTCACTGGTAGGAATGAATTTGCTTTCTTGAAGTTATTTTCCAGTCAGTTTTCATAGACCCCACAACAATAGCCTATGGACAATGCTCTTGGATACACTCCAGAACTTTATGGTAAGACTCTATTGCAGAAGACATCACATTCTTGAGTCACAGAACATGGGGAAATCAACTTGATACTCACCTGGAAGCCTCATCCCTACTGACTAGATTTTCCAATTCAGGGAAGTACTAGGCACAGTACTGGAGGAACAAAATAATCATTAACTTTACTTAGTTGTGGATGCCTGCAGGTAGAGTAACAACCTGTCTGGCAACACATGCTCAACAGTGCAAGAGTGGCATGAATGTTGTGGGGCTAATCATCCATTTCATGATTTGCTCTAAGGCCTGTATGAGTGGAAAGCCATACCTGACACCATTACTGAGACTGAAAACCTGTGAGTGGACTACTCATATTTCCTACTTGAGAACCTCCTAATTTTATGTTGCCAAATACAAGGAGAATTAAACTTATTATTATGTCCACAGGTCTTTCAATTCCAATCATAAAAATTTGCAAAATTTCAAACAGCCAACTCATGCAGGATCGCTTGGCTCGGCCTGGGAGGAGGGGACTGGACCTACCTGGACTGAGTCTACCAGGTTGATCTCAGTCTGTGGGGAAGGCTTTGCCCTGGAGGAGGTGGAAATGGGGGGTGGGCTGGGGAGAAGGTGAGGGGGCGGGAGGGGGGAGAACAAGGGAATCCGTGGCTGATATGTAGAACTGAATTGTATTGCAAAATAAAAATAAAAAAAAATTTAAAAAAATTGTCGAAGTATGGAAGAAAAAAAATTTGCAAAGAAACAATAACACAAATTAGAAAATTAGAAGCAACAAAAAACTGACACTCTGGAAATTCCCCAAATTCCCCAGTGGACCTAGCATCCTGTTTTGTACCTCACTAACATTTTATATACTTCCTTGATGGTCTTCAGAGAATGGAATGAGTCCAATATTCTAATTCAATGTATGCCATCTTAGTTTGGGAATTATACCTGTATGGACACCAGTTTGATTGGGTACTAAATTTCTAGGGCTGTCAATTGCTTCCCTTTTTTTGAGAAAAATTGAACATCATCCATGCTCAAAGAAAACCAAGGTGAATAGAATATTCACACAAAGACACATGACAGGAAGGTGAAGAATATTAAGAAAAAGACATACTCTGTAAACCATGAGACATTAAAAAATAGACCATCTCATATTCAAAAGGGAGATTAAAACTGATTCTCAATAGTAAAACTCCCTTCTTCAGAGCAGCATTCTAATTTCTATACAATACTGATCTCCAGATCCCACAGAAAACTAAAACAGAAAGCTTTTATTTGGGTTGGTACTTCTTAAAACACAACTATTTCAAATACAACCACCTATGTGATGACAGAGACTGTGTGTAATTTGATGGGTTCCATTTTTATGAGATTATTAATTTTGTTTTTGAAGTGTTGTTGCTTTTGAATTTAGACTAATTATCCCAACCTCAATAGAATTTCAAGTGTTAAATAACATAGTACACATGCATCAATGCCATCTATGCCCACTAGATTCTGGATATCAATATGTGTTCATCCTTACTGCTAAAAAGCTAAACACTTTAAATTTTCAGTCTCTTTAAAACAACCAAAATCTCTTCCTAATTTAAAAGCCTCTCAAAAATATCCAAAGTCTCTAAAATTCCAAAGTCTTTAAAAATTCAAAATATCCCAACAATGAGATCATACAAAATAAAAAAAAAAAATGAGTTACCTACCTTGTTATCCCAAAAGGGGAAAACTAAGTCATAAATACTTATAAAACAAAGTAAAATCAAAATTCAAGAGTGTGAAAGGCCGGGCGTTGGTGGCGCACGCCTTTAATCCCAGCACTCGGGAGGCAGAGCCAGGCGGACCTCTGTGAGTTCGAGGCCAGCCTGGGCTACCAAGTGAGTCCCAGGAAAGGCACAAAGCTACACAGAGAAACCCTGTCTCGAAAAACCAAAAAAAATAAATAAATAAAAAATAAAAATAAAAATAAAAAAAATAAAAAAAAAGTGTGAAAGATTCTCTGGTATAAGGGCCTTGGCATCTCTCTATCTCTTGCTCTCCCATTCAAGTACACATAGTGGTTCTGTTGTGCTTAAGCTACCTCCCTTGACACCTCCTGCTATTCTTGGTGTCATCCCATTGTACTCACATCTCAAAAATTCTGGGGTCCACATTGACCTGAGTTTTGTCTTCACCACAACCTTTCATAGCCTTTCACAGTGACAAGCCTCAGCTATTCCCTATGACCCCCTCAGGTCTCCAAAACCAGTACCAACTGGGTAAGTATTTCACATTACAGAGTTTGGTTGTCAGCACAAGGGACAGCCTTGTCCCCCTCCGGGCCATAGCTTCCACTTCTATGTGCTGACAGTGAGAAGACACTTCCCAGGTTATACCTCAACAAAGCCGGTCTCTTCTTAACCTCAGCCAATTTTTGAGTCTTTGCTGACCAGAATCACAGATTTGTAATTCAAAATACTGAGTGGCCTCAGTAGATTCTTTAAGTGACTTTCAATATTCCCTCTGAAATTTCCAAGCCAAGCCCTTATCATCTGCACTGCCCTCTGCATTATCATGTAAGTTACACAATAGTTCATTAATCTCTAAACACTCATTTGCTTTTATGTCCCAAAGTTACAAAGTTCTTTCATAATCCTTCCTAAAACACAGTTAGGTGTAACACAATATTATCCCACAAACCCAGTACCAGTTTCTGTCTTAGTTACAGGTTCTATTGCTGGGATAAAACACCACGACCAAAAACAACTTGGGAAGAAAGGGTTTATAAAATTTTACACTTCCACATCACGGTCCTTTATTGAAAGAAGTCAGAGCAGGAACTCAAGGCTGGAACCTCGAGCCTGAAACTGTAACAGAAGCCACTAGGAACAGTGATTTCTCGCTTGATTCTCATAGTTTGCTGAGCAGTTAGGACCACCTGTACATGAGTGGCACTGACCTCAATGAGTTACACACTGACATAAATCATTAATCAAGAATATGCACTGAACACTTTCCTATAGGCAATTTTGATGTAAGCATTTTCTCAACTCCGGTATTTCAATTTTATCTTGTGTCAAGTTGAAAAAAAGCAACCAGAATATCTCCTTAGAAAGAGAAAATAGTTTAAATGTTGGATTTTATATATCAATAATAGTGTATGTTATGTCTTAGTATTTTATGTTTCTTGATAGTACCATAATAAGTAGCAACATGGAATATATTTTGTTCCAAATGCGCAAATGCACATGCATCTTCTTCATATATATGTGAAATAGCACACTCATCTGTGAATTTCATGAAACTGACAATATTTCTATAGATACAGCAGAATATTTCTCAATTACTAAATTAACAAGGTATAAACATCTATAAAAAATTTAGAATGTTTGAGAAACATAAATGATACACCTAGAGAGATATCTTTACATATGGACTTGCCTGAAATCAATTTCTGAAATATTCTGTTCAAGTACACATTAAGAACTCTAAAAGGGGGCTGGAGAGATGGCTCAGTGGTTAAGAGCGCTAACTGCTCTTCCAGAGGTCCTGAGTTCAATTCCCAGCAACCACATGGTGGCTCACAGCCATCTGTAATGAGATCTGGTGCCCTCTTCTGGCCTGCACTCATACATGCTGTATACATAATAAATAAATCTTTAAAAAAAAAAAAGAAAGAAAGAAAGAAAGAAAGAAAGAAAGAAAGAACTCTAAAGGGTACATGGGAAGTCTTTAAAATATTCTGAAAGTAGCCAATAGAGATATATTTCTAATTAACTATCCCACAGTAACCTACATTTTCCTGAGAAAATTAAAAAACAAGTCAAGCAATCTAAAACTAAAGAAAACAAATAATGTTCAAGGTGACAGAAACTAACTCACTGTGGTTGAAATGTTGATGATATAAAAATAGTGATAAGTATGTTTGTAGATGAATAAAAATAGATGTACTTGAATAACTGTAGCTGTAGAGCTTTGTACTATGCATGACCATTGTTTCACATGCTGTACAATATCAGAATACTAGAGTGAATCTCCATGTCCTGATATATTTTCACCAAATACTATTTCACAGTAATTATTTGATGTCACTATCCTATTGTTTATCCAGTCATTCAACAAAGCCAACAAGTTCCTTCTTAGTCTCCAGCAAAGACAAAGAGAGCCTTCTCACTTTCTATATACTCATATTTATATAGAAAGCTATTTAATTATCTGCCATAATCAAAATGCACTTTTATTGACTCAGTCCCCAGTAAGGGTGGAATAAAGATGTCTGCCATCTCCCCTAATAAAGCATCAGAACCTAGCTGCTGTGGCTTCACTGCTCTGAGAATAACTGGCACCAGACCTGCTCTCTCCCTCTCCTCTGAAGAAGCAGTACTGATTTCCCCTGTGACCTTGTGGATTCCACAGAGCTCTCAACTCTACATAGCAGGCATAGGACTCACCTTCTTGGAGATTTCTTCAGCAGTGTCCAGATCTAGTTTGTCTGAAAGGAAAGGAATAGGGCTAATTTCATTTACGTTAGAAGAAAAATCCCTAGGAGATTGGACAGGGGTGTTGACATCTCTCAAATGCCAAGAACATGAAGTATTTTTAAAGATGGGAAGAATGACATTGGTCAGAGCCATTTCATGTCTCTTGAAGTTGAGCAATCTTGGATGCCTTGCACTCTCCTATTCCTGGGAGAGGAGGATTGCAAAAGTGAGGCCTCCTCCCAATGTTCTTAGCTTTCCATTTCCACAGCTAGCAAAATCAGATTGTCTCATAAGTGTATACTCTTCACTCACCATGAAAGTCAAAGGTGTGCTGTTCTCAGTTGTTTCTCTTACATTTCTTCATAGGTGGATGTTCCAAACTTCACCCTTCATGTCCAACAGCCTTATTTGTGGGTCACTGAGAATCACATTCCTCTGAATAAAGGTAACATCTGAATAGGCAAGTGTGAGCTACCCAGACACTTCTTCCTTTTCTCTACTCAGGGTAGAGGTAGCAGAAGGGAAAATTCAGCAGGTGTCTGTTGCCACCAAGAACTGAATATGTTTCCTGGGTAGAAGAAGATATTTACTTCAGTTACTTTCGGTTTAATAATTTACTAAAGCCTGCAAGGTTCATGGTGTCATTGTTTTTCTCTGCTAAGTAGTACACCATTGTGTATATATATCACATTAATCAGTTCTTCAATTAAGGGGCATCTAGGTTGTTTCCAGTTTCTGGCTATTACGAATAATGCTGCTATGAACATAGTTGAACATGTGTCTCTGTGGTATGATTGAGCATTGCTTGGGTATATACCCCAGAGTGGTATAACTGGGTCTTGAGGTAGATAGATTCCCAATTTTCTGAGAAACTGCCACACTGATTTGCAAAGTGGCTGTAAAAGTTTTCACTCCCACCAACAGTGGAGGAGTGTTCCCCTTGCTCCATATCCTATCCAACATAAGCTGTCTGCAGTGTTTTTGATCTTAACCATTCTGACAGGTGTAAGATGGTATTTCAGAGTTGTTTTGATTTGCATCTCCCTCATGACTAAAGATACTGAGCAATTCCTTAAATGATTTCGGCATTTAAGATTCTTCAGAGGGATTCAGTGAGCAAGTGCATCAAGATCATGATGGGAAATGTTCAGAGATACCAAACCAAACTTGTGAGAACTCATGAAACCTTGATTTATGGCTGTGGAGCCTGCATGAGACTGGGCCAGGCCCTCTGCATTGCAAGACATTTGTGTATCCTGATATGCTTCGGTAGGATCAGAATCCATCCCTGGTGCAAGAGTGGGCTTTCGGAGCCCACTACCTATGATGGGACACTTCTTGCAGTCTTGAGACAGGGGGAAGGGCTTGGATTTGCTTTAACTGGATGTGCCTCCCCATGGGAGGCCTTGCCTTCTTGTAGGAAGGAGTGGTGGGTGGGTTGGGAGGGGGAGGCTGGGTGCACAGGGGGAGGGAAGAGGGGGATCTTTGGTGTGTAAAAATGAATTTTAAAAATGTTCTTAATAAAAAATAGAGAAAAAAAGAGAATATACTAAAGAATTCTCTCAATCAATAATAGTTAATAGTTCTCCCAGGCACCCCTCCTCCAAAAATTCTGAGAAGAATTTCATCACACTTGCAAATCTAATGAATGATTAATTGGAATTAACTGCCCTCTGGACAAAGGCTAAACAGCGTTCATTTTGTGATTAAGTTAATGATTCCTTAGCATTTCTTCACTATGTATGGTATTTATGCATAAACCCAGCAGTTATAGTGGGCCTATGTAATAACACCATGGAAGCCTTGACAACTGTGGCAAAGCTCTTAGTTGTTAGTAACATCAGGGACCTGAGATATCCATTATCCTGGTGTTTTTCTGTCAAGGAGAGTGAGGAATCACTGATGTCTATGTAATTTGAGACACAGAACAAACATTGCCAGGCAGTTGATGGTGGTGAGTTCACCCCAGCTGATCTGGAAACAGAATCATGTTCTTGGAGTGTTTTCATCCAGTGTGTTAGGATCACATGCTTCACCTGGATGGGTACAGAGGCATAAGAGAAGGTTTTCAAAAGCTGATCTTTGTTAGCTCTTGTGCCCTCAGATTTTGACATAGAGAATGTAGCAGGCAGGCTGGTGCAGCTACAAATCATGCCCTCTCATGCGGCCATTTTCTTTCCAGTCTTGAGCATCAGGGCTCTATAGCTCTTGTGTAGACAGATCTATCCCATTCATACCCTTTGCCTTCCAACTCTTTCAACTCTTGAAGGCTTAGGAACTCAGCATTCACTTGGCCTGGAATTATAGCTTCATGGAGAGATTAGATTTTGGGAGTTTTCAGTCTTTGACAGCAGCCAGTGTTAACAATTCTAGGTTTAGGACACCTGAGAACCTTGGCTCCAAGAGCTCACCAGCCCTCAGGAAGTCTTCCTCTGCCCAGAACCTGCGGTCTCTCTCCTCTAGCTCCCTATGCCTTTGTTACCTAATCATCTTCTCCACTTCTGCCATCCTGCTGTTTCCGGTTGCAGCCACTGACTGTCCTTACACTGTTTATCTGCCCCTCAGGAAGGCTGCAGCCTGGCCAGGTTCATCTTGCCCTCTGATGTCTACATGTCACTGCTGCTCTGCCGCATGTGCCTTTGCTGTCATGCTGCCACTTCCCCGATTCCTTTTTTCCTTTCCCTTTTTGGTACTTATTGGCTTTTAAAAATAATATTTCATAAAGTAAAAGTTTTTTCCCTGCCCAACTCCTTCTGGATCCTCCCTATCTCCATGCCTGCTCAACATCATCAAAATGCTCTCTCTCTCTTCTGTCTTACTCTCTCTGTCTCTTTCTTTCTGTCTTTCTGTCTGTCTGTCTCTCTGTGTCACAGAAACACACACTTGAAAATGTATATTACAGAAAAACACACTGATAAAAAGATAGCATGGTCAATATTTGGTGTTTGTCAAACTGGATGTCTGCATGGAGAAGAATGCAAGTAGAAATATACTTATCATCCTGCAAAAAATTCAACCCCAAATGAATCAAAGACCTCAGCATAAATCCAGATTTCTTTCTCATGCTGTTTATTATTTTAAGGTTGCTGGGGTTTTTTGTTCATTTTGTAAAGTCCTACCTTGATGAGTATATTTATGAGCTCCAAAACTTTCCTGATAGAATATTTAGGATCTTTTATTTTTAAAACCATATCATCTATAATAAGGATAATTTTACTTCTTTCCTTTCTACTTGTGTCCTTTTAATTTCCTTCAGTTGTCATATTGCTCTAGATGAGACTTGATGTACTATATTTGAATAGGTAGGGAGAGAGTAGACATCCTTGTCTTGTTATTAAATTAAGTGGGAATGCTTTGAGTTTCTGTCCTTTTATTTGATGTTGGCTATTGGCTTGCTACAAATTGTCCTATTATTCTGTGATATCTCTTGTTTCCTTGTCTTTCCAGACCTTCTCTCATGAAGGGATGTTGGATTTTGTCCAAGGCCTTTTCTGAATATAATGAAATGATAAGGTGATTTTTATCTTTTAGTTTGTTCAAGTGGTGAAATATGTCTATTGATTTACATATGTTAAGTCATTCATATATCTCTGGGTTGAGGTCACTTGACCTTGGTCAATAATCTTTTTTATTTTTTTTGAGCATGTTTCCAAGTATTATATTGAGAATTTTTTAACTGTGTTCATAAAATTTTTTGGTCAATAAATTTCTTTTCCCATTGACTCTTTATGTGATCTTGATATTTATGTAACAACAGATTCATGAAACAGATTAAGAGATGTTCTTTGATTTTCTACTTTGCAGAATTATTTGAGGAGCATTAATGGTAGCTTTTCTTTGGAGATCTGGTAGTAGTCTGTACTGATATGACCCTGGGATTATTGGGGGTTGGGAGTTTTTTAAATACTGTGTCTATTTTACTAGGGGTTATTGATCTATTTATATTGTTTTTTAAATCTTGATTTAAATTTGGAAGTTCATATATATCAAAGAATTCATCCATTTCTTTAGTTTTTCAAGTTGGGTGGAACACAGACTTTTAAAGTACTTTCTTATGATTCTTTGAATTTCATCAGTATCTGTTGTAATTCTTGCCTTAACAGCTCTAATTTAATTAATTTCTGTCCACCCTCTAGTTTTCTTAGGTTAATTTGGCTAAAGGTTTTTCAGTCTCTTTGATTTTTCTCAAAGAACTAACTCTTTGTTTTAATGATGTTCTTGTAATGTTTTTTTCCCCTTCTATTTCATTGAGTTCAGCCCTGGGTTTTATTATTTCTTTCTGTCTACCCACTTTGAGTATTTATTCTCAATTGTTTTGCTGGAGCTTTCAAATATATTATTAAATTATTAATATGATACCTTTCCAGTTTTTTGACATAGATACTTAGTACTACGAACTCGGCTTATAGAATTGCATTCATTGTTTCCAATAGATTTTGTTAAGTTGTATTTTTATTTTAATTCTATTCTAAAAAGTGTTTAATTTCCTTCTTGATTTCTGTTTTGACCCAGTTTTCTTTCATTAGATAGTTGTTTATCTTCCATTAGTTTGTGTACTTCCTGTTGTTTTTATTGTTGATATCTAGATTTAATCAATGGTGGTCAGATTAGATGATGGGAGTTCCTTCAATTTTCCTGTTTGGTAAGACTTGCTTTGTATCCAATATGTGGCAAATTGTAGAGAAAGTTCCATGGACTTCTGAGAAAAAAGTATATTTATTTTTTGGTTGTGGTTGAAATGTTCTGTACTTATTTGTTAGGTACATTTGATTTAGAAGGTTATTTTTCTCCACAGTTTATCTGTTATTTTCTTGTCTAGATGACCCATATTTTGATTAGAGTGGCATACTGAAGTCACCCACTATCACAATGTTAAGCTGAATATATGATATTTTAGCTGAAGTAGTGTTTCTTTTATGAAATTGAATATCCTTGTGCCTGGTGCATAAATGTTAAGAATACTTTTTTGTTGCTTTGTTTTCCTTTAAAGATTATGCAGTGCCCTTTTCTTTTACTTCTGATTAGTTTTGGCTCAAAGTCTGTTTTTATCAAATATTAAAATAGTTACCATGTTCTGCTTGCTACTTGGTTCAATTTACTTAGAATGCTTTTTTCCATATTCTACCCTAAAATGATGTCTGTCTTTGGTGTGGAGTATGGTTCTTGAATGCAGCAGAAAGATAGATCCTGATTTCTAATCTAATCTGTTAGTCTGTGTCTTTTTATTAGAGGAATAGAGGCCATTAATGTTGAAATCATTGTTGAAAAGTATTTATTAATTCTGTTATTTTGTTAGAATGGATTTCCCCAATTTTGATGAACTGTTCTAGGATTATTTATTCCTTGTGTCCTCTTTGGCGTATTGACTCTTCATATTGAAGTTTTTCTTGTAGTGTCTTCTATGGAGCTGAACTAGTATAGAGAAATTGTTAAAATGAGTTTTTATCATGAAATGCTTTCTTCTCTGTAGATTGTGATTGATATTTTTGCTGGGTATAGTAGTCTAGGATGACATCTGTGGTCTTTAAGTTTTAGAACATTTGCCCAGACCCCTTTTTTCAGAGTTTCCTTTGGAAAGTCAGGTTTATTCTAATAGATCTGCCTTTATAAGTGACTTGGTCTTTTTACCTTGCAGCTTTTAATAGCCTTTCTGTCTTCTGTATATTTAATGTTTGAATTATTATATCTCACAGAGAGTTTCTTTTCTTGTCCTATTTACTTCATGTTCTGCATGCTTATGTACCCTGATAAGCATCTCTTTCCTTACAGCAGCAATTTAGCTATGCCTTTGTTATAATATTTCCTTTGTCTTTGACCTGGGTTTTTTCTTCATCCTCTGCATCTCCTATTCATATGAATTTTCTTTGCCATAGTATCCCAGATTTCTTAGCTGTTTTGTGCCTGTATTCCTTTAGATTTAAGATTTTCTTTGACAGAGATATCTATTGCTTCTACCTTATATTCAAGACCTGAAATTTCGTCTTCTGTTTCTTTTAATCTGTTGGTGAGGCTTTTTCTTTGAATTTGACTTTCCAAATATTTCATTTTGAGTTTTGCTTCAGATTAGTTTTTTTCTTAGTGATTCTATATTGGTGAAATTTTTAAGGTCACTCCATGTAGTTAAAAGGGAGATTTATTTAATGGCATAACATACAAATGAAGGGATACGTAGGTTGCAGGTTCTGGGAAAGACCCAACGCAGTCCGGCGTTGTTCTCTGGAGAACTCTCTTCAGTCTACCTCTAGAGTCCAGCGTCCACAAAAGAAGAGAGCATGGCACATCCTGATCTTGGGTCTTCAGGGACCTCCCTTCACCCCACCTAGTAAGCTTGATAGTTACCAAAGCCTCAATGGGGGTTGAAACTTCCAGACCAAACCTGGAATGGCTACCCACTACAATTCTATTTCTTTGTTAATTTCATCTTTCATGTCTTGAATTGTCTTCCTTATTTAATCTAACTTGTAGTTGATTATGTTAGCCCTATTAGCTCCATACTGGAACTAATTTTGAGCTTCTATAAGGATGTCCAGAGGGCAGTTTCTCCCAGCTCTCACTGTGATGATAAGCTGCTTGCTGATAACAGCTAGAAAGGATTTCTGTAGACTAGACACAGAGTACATCACATACAACTGAAATTTCCTATTTGCACCAATCATAGGAGTCTTCTTGTTAGGTGTTGAGGAAGTGCTTTGATTCTAGCTAGATGGAAATGATTCCCAGTTCATGTACATTCCTCAAGCTTTATGACAGAAAAAAAGTCTGATAGAAGTTATTTGAAAACTATAACTGAAACTGCATCTTTGAGTGCTAAAGCCCTGAGCTAAAATTTCATAGTTTACTCATGATATCTGTACAGTGTTCTAAGTAGCCAGAGTTGATATGAGGGTCATTGGCTAGCTGTGTGACTGCCAGTCTTTTTGCTCAAGGAAGTTCCAATTAAAAAGGAGAGCCCAATACCCACTAATTAAGGAACCTAACTTCAGAGTCACCAAGCTTGTTCCTAGTTCTTACTTTCTGGAATTGATAGCAACTGTAGTAGTTGGAGTTTTCCTGTCCCAGCTACTGCTCTGAAACAACCACTCAGAGACTTAATATTAATTATAAATGCTCATCAGATAGCCCCGGCTTGTTACTAAGTCACTCTTACAACTGAAATGAACCCATTTTTTATTAATCTATGTGCTTTCCCAAGGCTCATTTACCTCACATATGAACCTCCCATATTGCTTCTTCTGCATCTGGCACCTGACTCCTAACTTTGCCTTTTCTCTTCCCAGTGTCCTTAGTTTGGTTCTCCCACTAATCTTGTATTGTCAGGCTATTGGCCAGTCATTTTCTTTATTAAATCACTCACAGTGACATATATTCACAAAGTGTAAAGGGATATTAAACAAACTCCCTGCAAAAAGGAGGTTCTCTGACCAAGGCTGTGAGTCAAACTGTGGATATAAACATGGATATTTTAAAAGAAAACTGACAGTAAGTTGTGAGGTTTGTAGCAAGCCTTTCTCTTTCCTGCCACCTAGCTCCCATATCAAGACACAGAGACATATTAATCATGATAGCTTAGACTTGTTTTCAGCCAGCTTTTATAATTTATATTAAGCTACTTCTGTTAATTACTTGCTCATGGCTGTTACCTCATCTCCTACATGTCATTCTTTTTCTGTGTCTCCATGGGAGTCTGTTCTTCTTCCCAGCATCCTCTGTGCCCTGAAAATTCTGGCCAGACATCTCATCCTATTCTACCATTAAACCGTGAGCAAAAATAAACATGTTCTCTCTTCAGTTGCTTAGGTCAGGTATATTTTCCCATCAGTGACAGAGGTAAACAATACTCCACCAAGGCCTCTCTGGGCACCCTGGCTAATTTCTCATTACCTTTATCATAGGGCTTTCTCATTTTGCTCTCTAGGTTTTCAGTGACATTTCATTTTAGAATTGGAGCTGAGATTACTTACTGTTACAGATAGTATTCCTCACTCTTAAAACCCCACATTTGGGGATTCTTTGTCAAATAATGAAACTCTACTATACAGTCACATTTACTTAGTGAAAAGGGTCTGAAGACTTGTCCTGTACTCAGCACACTAGTTTTGGAAACTGCACTCAAGGTTGAATTCAACTTTTCACCTGTGTATTATTAATGCCTTGGCTTTTATGGGCAGGACACAGTCTGGGTTTTGTTTTGTTTTGTTTTGTTTCTTTAACATGCTTTGTCCTTAAACATCACACTTGAAGCCTGTATTCCACAGTTTTATCTGCAGGTCACTAAATTTTTATTTTATACCAACTCTCAAATGTTTGAAAGGTATTTCTGAGCAATCACTGCTTTATAGAAAAGGAGATTTTATTTAAGTTTTACATACAAAACATTCAGATTAACAATTAGCAAAGTTATAGATACAAAACATGGACTTTAGATAATACAAAAATGTATAAAGAATATAGAAACCACCATTTCCAAGAATTAAGAGCTTGCTTTTATAGATATGGTATTTCAACATATCTTATATACATTTATTTTCTGGACTTGGGTCTTCTTTCTGTAAACAGTATCCTTGGCATCCAGGTTTTTAGAAATATGGTTCTAGAGAGGTATTCATAATTGAATTAGGGTTGAATGACCTTCCTTCTGGCATTGATGACCTTAAGGAAAAAAATGATGAGGTCAGATCCATTGTAATACAGATGGTTCTACACTTCTCTCTACATTCCTACTGACTAGTCACCATGAGTCACATCCCCTTTTCCACTCTGTCTTATCTCTTTAAATGCCTCTCTGTCCTTGGAGTCATCTTTCTTCCATTGCTGGGGACTATGGAATTAACTGGTCAGCCCTACACGCTTGAGTACAGGTAGAAGAGTGGGTATGTCACAGAGCTACAGTGGAGAGGAAAGACTTGTAGTCCCTGAGGTAAAGATTGAGGTGCAGAGTCTCACACAGGAGGCAGGTTGGGAGGAGGAAGACAAGGCTTTACTGGTGCAGCTGCCTTGGGAGCAGGTTTGGAACTTTGGCTGAGGGGCTGAGAAAGATGATACTGTAAGTGCATATGTATGTGAATGAACAAGTGGTCCTTTCTACTTTTTCCGTTTACATTGTAATAGAGGCTTTAAAAAAAACTGTAAAATGAATCCCACATGTGTGTATGTATGACAACGATTGTGGATTTTTAGCACATTGTGGTCTGATTTGCCCAGGGAATCCTTGGGAACTTTCCATTTCTAATCATCGTCCTCTGCAACAGAAAGTATTTGAATGTTATAGGGGAAGACCCCAAGGTTCATTGAGTTTTAGTCTCTGGTCCAGTACAAAATCAGTGTTGTGTAATATTTTGTTTGTTTTCTGACAAATGAAGCTTTCATGGAGATCAGAGGGTGGAGCTAGCCACTAGTTAAATGCAGAGGCCAGGCAGTGGTGGCACATATCTTTAATCTCAGACCTTGGGTGGAGGAAGCAGGAAGATCATGAGTTCAAGGCCAACCTAGGTTACAGGAGGTCAAAGAAGTCTAAAAGAGAAAGAAAGCCAGGTGTTGGTGGTGTATACTTTTAGTTCCAGCACTAGGCAGGTGGAGACAGGAATGTAAGGCTATTGAGACAGAATCTCAGCCCCTTTCACTCTGAGGATTCATAGAGACAGGATCTCCCCATTCCCTCAGAGATTTCATAGATGTAAGAAGTCTTAGGTGGCTGGCTGCTCTGCGTCTCTGATCTTTCAGCTTTTACCCTCGATATGTGAATCCAGGATTTTACTGTGAAGACTAAATAGGTTCATGCTTAAAATCAGGGAATCATAATTTGAAACAAACATCCTAATTAACCCAAGTCTTGCCAAATTATCTCTCTGCTTTGAGAAATGAGATAGTTTTTATCATTTAGCTAAACATATAACAACTTTGAGTCTTTCTGAATTTATTTTCTTTATATGATTTAAAAAGTCTTACTTAAAAATAATGGAAGGAAATTAACTTATTGAATGGGCAAAGCTTAATTTTCCTCCACTTGTTGGATTTTCTATGTAATGCCAACAATCAAGTTTTACTAGAGTATTAAAATAATACATGATCCTTAGGAAGAATGGTTTTCCCAGAGCACACACCTGCATGTAACTGTGCCTTACAGACTTCAGCTGCCAAGTATCTTCTCTTGAGGTCAATTGAAAGCAGATGAGTTGAACTTTATTGCCTGGCTCACATTTGATACTCATCAGTCGTCCATAGACCACCCCTTCTGTTTTCCCAGTATCATCTTCAATCTCATAGTAAATGAAGTCATTCCTCTCATTTTTCTGAGAAACAAGTTAACATTCATCTTTTAGGAAATATGTGAAAGCTTGCCATATCTATGAGAAATAAAGAGTGTTAGCATAAACCTGTCCCTGACAAGGCAAGTATGGCTCTTAGGTTTAGAACCATAGGTACATGGTTCAGTGCGATGGCACCATGGTAAGGATGCATTTTGGCAAGCCTGATTACCTGGGCTCAATTCCCAGGACTCATGGTAGAAGCAGAGAACTCATTCATGGAGCTTCTTCTGATTTCCACACTATTTTCATGGCTTTTGTCTTTCTCTCAACCCTCATAGGCAAAATAAAGAAATAACTGAAAAAATAGTATCACAGGAACAGAAGAGGTGAAGATGTTTGGTGAACAAATCTTTTCTTGGCAATCACTCTGGAGGTTTTGTGTGCCTAGCCCTTAATGACTGAGCCACCACTGCAGCCCTTGGAAGCCTCTCTTAAGTTTTACTTACTTGAGGTCTTTATCTGCCGGGGGTCTTTAGAACAGATGAGTATCTTCTTAAGTACTAGTTGTAACATATCAGAATAGCTGAGATTTCTTGAGGATCCCAAGTAAGGTATCAAAATTGAAAACAAACAAACAAACAACAACAACAACAACAAAAACAAAACCAAAAATAAGTGACAAAACCCATTTAGCTACCACTGCATGTTTCTTAGGTACATCCAGGAGACCTGAGAAGAAAAGGCTACTTATGGCTCATTGTAAGTCTGAGAAAGACGATCATAAGTCCCTGTTCATTTAATTTTTTATTTTTTATTGAAAATAAAGTTATTTTTATACAACATGTTCTGATCATACTTCACCTCCCCTACTTCCTCTTAGGTAATCCTCACCTCCCTACCCTTTCAACTCCACACCTTTTTTCTCTCTCTTTTAAGAAAACAGTCAAATAACGAAGAAAAACCAATAAGAATAAGACAAAATGAACAAACTAACAGAAGTAAAGAAGAAATAGCATGAGAAACAAATAGACCAACATATAAACACACAGGCACACAGCCAGCCAGCCAGACACACACACACAAACACACCTGCTATTTAAAGGATCACATTTTCTGAGTGCACATATCGATTCACTCTACTCCTTCCTAATCCCTCAAAAGTAAATCTACAGAAATATTTCTGGTGTTTTACTGTGTGTCCCATGTAGTTTACTTATTAGTTGTATAATCAAATGTAGCAGCACAATAAAAACAGCATAGATAAAAGGAAAAAGCCATGACTTATTCATACACAATGACTTACAAAATCATACATTGAACAAGCATGCATACTAATGAATTAGTACATCAGCACTTAAAGAAACATTCAAAAGTCATAGAATTCCTTAAATTTCTTCACTTTCATTGTGCCTATTATAAATTGTGAAATTAAACTAGATTGTTTAACTCCTCTTTCTCTCATTGTTTAAAATATTATTCACTCAGTCAAAAGATCTTGATAAAAAGTAAAGAATGTGATAATGAGAACACATTAGAGAAATAATCCTGGCTTGTTGGACATGGCTTCATTCTTGGGCAGAATATTCTCTTTGCTTTTTTATTCTTATCATTTCAAACTGTGTGCAGGCTATGAGTTTGACTCTTTATTCAGTACTGAGTTGGGCAAGGAAGCTATAAAAGAAATAGTATCTAAAAGGAATGTGTAACAATAACTGAACAATGTCTGGGAATAGGATGACTATAGATGGATTGTCACAAACAAGAAAATGTTAAAGGTTATTGATGGAATCTTTCTAAAGAATTTTCCTTGTGGTACCTTGAGAGGAAGAATGATATGAGAGCATTCCAATCCCCAAAGTGAGGAAATCCTACTCATCTCTTTCTGATTTGAAAGGGAATTACTTCCTGTATTAAGTAAGTTGAGCAAATTCCAGTCCAAGTTAACCCTTAAAATCTCAGATTGCAAAAGGCAATGTACAAATAATGCAATGGCTTACCTTAGTTACCACAAACTCTCCATTCACGTATGTTCCTTTTATTTGAGAAAAAAGATCCTTAATTTTAGGAGTTCCATTGGCTCTTCTCCTCAGTGTATTTGAGATAACCATTGTTCGGTTAACATTCACATCAGACACACAGGAGGCTCTATATATCTCCAGAAATCCACTGACACCAAAATAATCTGATATGGCAATGATCTTTTGTGGGATGAACTTGTTCTTTAGGTCTGTGTCAAAAACCTTCACTCTGAAGAATTCAGTCTCAGTAGCCACCGTGGCATGGAACATCCTTTTGCCATCAATCAAATCATAAGTAAATGGTTCTGTTACTTTCAACACCATCACTTCTTTGGGATTTTGATGGTCACCTTGTACTTTAGAAGGCTCCTTTCATACATTTCCCCACTTTGGTGTCTATATAAAACACACACAGGATAAACATACATAATTCAGACAGATCATAAGGCACAATTCCACTGAGTTTAGAGGAGAACATCTAAACAAAGATCGCCATACTATAACCTAAAAAAAAAGTAAGAAATGGATATTTATCTAAATCACTCCCTAGTGATTCCAGTTAATACTAAACATACCTACCTGGTAGATAAAGGGATCATACTTGTAGTTCTGGGGAATGAACTCAAAGCCTTCAATGCTTTCGTTAAGTCCTCTATTGAGAAAGATTTGTCCTGACTGTGGGCCAGGCAGGACTGGAGAAAACTTCAGCTACAAATGGTGCCCAAGGGCTCAAGTTTCCACCTTAAACCTGAGAATATTTAATAAACAATTCTAAATGGAGCCAAAACCAGATTCCTGCTTCATGTCTCATAAGGGTGACTAGACACTGCAACATGTGGGCTTGAGCTACTCTGTGGCGGGTTCCCTACATGTTGGCTTGACCTATTCCTGCCGAGTTACACAGCTGTGTCTGTGAGTTGTGCAACATGGTGTGTGGTGGATTTAGCCTTTGCTGGTAGAAGAAAAAAAAAGAGGTTTCTGGGCTACATTCTGCTTTGATAGAAGCATAAACCCACTGTGTCTGAGAGTTGATGGCTCCCAGAGCTGGCAGTAAACATACCACTGCCATGTTGGGAACCTGAGGTGGGCGGAGCCACCAGCCAAAGCTGCTATTTTAGCCCTAGTAATGCTGCAATTTAAAGCAATAGTTATACAATAAGGCAGATTCAGATGGGACAAGACTTTAAATGGTTTATAATGTATGTAAAAATGTATGTAGGCTTGAAAGAGAGAGAAAAAGGAATATATGCAGTTACATAAACAAATAGATAGTTTTAAAAAATAAAGTCTTTAAAGAGACAGTAAAGGTAGTATAAAAAATAAGCCATGTAAAGATGGATATTACAGAGAGAATCTAAATTGTGTTGTCTTTGGTATTTTTAACTGCAGAAAAACATTTGATCACAAAAGCTGTTGAGTTAAGCCAATATGTATATTGTAGAGGTATCTTGACTTCAAAATTTGGATGTAAGGATATTTTGCTTTGGAAAAGAGTCTCTGCTTTGGTTTCCACAGAAAGCCAGAGGCTATGGATTTGTTCCACATTAAGACACATCAGGTTTGACCAACCAAGACCCCCTGAAAGGTCTCTGATGACACCATGGCCCAGATGATCCAATATCCAGAATGGTTTCAAGGCAACTGGCTCAGACAATACAACTTGGACTACTCCATAATCCTAAAATTTTCTTTATGTCCCCATAAGAATACAGCACCCCCATCCAGCAGGAAATAGTATGAGAAGCTAGGCCCAAACTCCCAAATATACTAAGCTGGCTTTGGAGATGGAATTGGCTCACTCTTTCTCTAAACCCAAGCATATTACTAAAACAAAAGGTTAAGAGATTCTTTTGTCCCATATCAGAAGAGCCCTCTGGTGTGGGACAGAGAAAAACCAATATTTTTATAAATGCAATCCCTTTCTAAAGAAAAAAAAGTGGACAGTATAGATAACGATAGGATAAAAGGGTAGATTGTTGAACCTACTTTTTTTTTTTTTTGGTTTTTCGAGACAGGGTTTCTCTGTGTAGCTTTGCTCCTTTTCCTGGAACTCACTTGGTAGCCCAGGCTGGCCTCAAACTCACAGATATCTACCTGGCTTTGCCTCCCGAGTGCTGGGATTAAAGGCGTGCGCCACCACCGCCCGGCGAACCTACTTTTAAAGAGCAACAACTTGTTTGAAATGCTTTACATTGGTATAGATTTTAGTTTATTGATACAAATTTAAAGTAAATTTTGTTATACTATATATATATTTCTACTCTCATTTAAGGCATTATGTTTATGTAACTCATTTAGATTGTAATGGATAATTACAAAATAGATTAATAATTAGTCATGTATGATAATCATACTTGTAGCCATGTTAGCTAATTTTTCTAGGTTTACATAGATATATTTCAGATAGACAGGTAATCTTCAAACACTTCAAAGACCTAAAGAATATGGCATTTAAAATGTTTTAAAAATTTAGTCTTTCTGGACAGTGAGACATGTTTGCTCTTGGCAGCACCGATTTACTTCAGAGAGGAGGACGGGCATCGAAGACATTCTATATAGAGTTTATCTTCATCTTGGCAAATATAGCCATTTGGGCAAGAAACTGTTCTTGCCTGGACTGCTTGATCAACTGGACATGCAGGACCCATAGAAAGGTGACCACTGAACTTTGCTTGACAAAATGGTCAGTCAGGTTCCTGCTTTGCAGAGGAAACTGCCAAACATTCTACAGGACACAGAGAGAAGTGACTAAAATACTCTAGGCCTGTGGGCTGAAGACAGATGCCCCAACTTTACAAAGGAACATTAGGTGACTGTCCAGGCTGTAAGCTGTCTCTGTGTACTCTCGCAAGACTCTCGAAAGTTGCTCTGTGTCTGTCTTCCATTTCTCAGGTAATATTATATCCTTCTGAGGTCTTTGATGTAGTTGAAGACTAGATAGTTATAATTTCCTTAGTTATGATAAGAGATAAGTTAGATATGAAACCTTAGACTCACATATATAGGAGAGAATACAAATAGACTAGATATTATAAATAGACTAGATATTGTAACTGTAATTCTTGCTTGATAATTGTTTTGTTATATGTAATTTTACTATGTGAAAGTTAAAACATTCCTTTTTGAAATAAAGAAAGGGGGAAGTGCTGTGGATATCACTCTGTGTAAATAAAATGCTGATTGGCCAATAGCCAAGCAGAAAGTACAGGCGGGACAAGTGGAGAAGAGAATTCTGGGAACAGGAAGGCTGAGTGAGGAGACCCTGCCAGCCACAGCCATAACAAGCAACATGTAAAGATACCGGTAAGCCACAAGCCATGTGGCAACTTATAGACTAATAGATACAGGTTAATTTAAGATAGAAGAACTAGATAGCAAGAAGCCTGCCAAAGCCATACAGTTTGTAAGCAATATAAGTCTCTGTGTGTTTACTTGGTTGGGTCTAAGCGGCTGCGAGACTGGCGGATGAGAGAGATTTGTCCTGACTGTGGGCCAGGCAGGACTGGAGAAAACTCCAGCTACAAACTCTGTTTAAGACTATTTTGAAGATTTCAGTTACAAAACCTTGTCTAAAATGTCAGAGCTTTGTGGTAAAAGGGGTTAGGTAGGCAGCCCCAGGAAAATGCCCTCAAAGATTGTTAATCAGAAAGCGTTCAGGCTAAAAGTTCTTCTTTTTGCATAATAGCAGGAATGGAGGAGAATTCTGGGACCAGAAAAAGTTGCTGAAGTCATTTTACTTTGATCACCTGCCTCCTCAGTATCCCACTCCTTTCAGAGCATCAAGAGAGCACTATGATTGTAGAGCTGAAAGAGGAAGCATGACGGCAGTCATGGCCAACCTGGGTACCAGCACAGGGAGGCAGCTAGTAGCACTCTCTGAAATCTGACTTGGAAACATAAAGACTTCACCCTGTGGTGGGGTTGGGTTTAACTGATTCCTGATGGATGTGTTGTAACATCAGGAAGTACATTTCCCTTATAACTAGAGCAGCAGATTAGATGAGGGCATTGATTAGGAGATGAAAAAAAGTACATGATTAGGAGATTAGATGAACTTCTTTCAAGGTTGTGATCCTTGTAATTATATTAAGAAAGCATCAAAATTGGAACAGGAAGCCATTCCCCTTGATGAGGAATGGCTGGGAGAGTTCAATGTATGCCTGGGAGGGTCTGAAGCTGACTCTCAGCAAAAGTGACCATTATAGATATACGGTATTTGGTTAGTGAATGGACATGGATAAAGACTTCCAAGCAGGAAAACAGCATGTGTCAGAACACATGGTGAGAAGAGCAAAGAACGGTGAAAGTAACCTTTTGTTGGGTCACCAGCAAAGGGAAAAGGGCATAGAAGAAACTAGGCAATGGGGATTGAGACAATCCTGTGTTTATCCCTGTTTGTCTCCCCTATACTTTCTTCTGAATACTAAGTAGAAAGTTGGTTGGCATTATTAGAAATCATTTCATAAATACTTACCACTTCAATACCATGGAGGCTCTGATACATGATTAGATAACTTAATGAGCTATTTAATAATATGAGGAAAACCTTTGTAGTATTGGACCAGTGAGAAGTTTTTCCAAGGTTGTGGTGATCCCAGAGATATGCTTTGGGAAGGGCCAAGCAGTAGGAATTGGAAAGTGGTACCTTGTTTGAGGAACTACTGGATGGTGTTGGTATAGGCTTCTGAGGAGTCTGAAGACAACCTTCATCTTTTTGTGTGTTGCTTCCTGAAGGTTCTGGAAGCTGAGTCTGTTCCTGGGTAAGCTTCATTTTCTTGCCACCTTCAGTTTTCACGGTTTGTTTTCTCTTTTTCTGAAAGGACAATGTTTGTCTCTCCTTACTGATTTTCCCATGTGTTGGAAATTGAACCCCAGGCTTTGTACATGCTAAGTTGTGTTTTTCTATACAGTTTTATCCCCAGTTCTTAGTCATGTCTTCAGTATTAAATAAATAATAATTCAAGACCACAAGAATTTTTGTTTTATTACTGGATTCTAATTATATTTGTGTAATTATGCACACCTCATTCTTAGCAGATGTATTGTACAGTGTGGTGGTTTGAATGAAAATGGTCCCCATAGACTCCTACATTTTAATGCTTGGTCTCCGGGGTGTGGCAGTATTAGGAGGTACGTTCTTGTTGGAGTAGGTGTTGTTTGTTGGAGGAAGTGTGTCACTGAGGGGTTGGCCTTGAGTTTTCAGATGCTGAAGCCAAGCCCACTGTCACTCTCCTTTACAGCTGCCTATGGAGGTGTAGAATTCTCCACTACCTCTCCAGGACAATGTCTGCCTGAATGCTGCCATGCTTCCCACAATGACAATAATGGACTAATCCTCTGAATGTAAGCAAATCCTAATAAATGTGTTTTTAAATAAGAGTTACTGTAGTCATGGCATCTCTTTAAAACAATAAAAACACAAGTAAGACATATAGAACTGTCTCATAGAGGAGTAGAAAAATTACATTTATCTCATCCTATCCCTGTGGCGGCCGGAGTACTAGGTGTAGAATTACAAAGTCCATATTTAGGTTTATTCTTTATAAAAGCCATATCCCAAAGCAACTGCTATTTCAGTAAATGGTCTTTAAAAAGCCACATGGTAATTTTTTGTTTGCATCCCTGGGGGTTATACTGCCTGAGTTAGAGACATTGTTTATCTGACACTAAATGAGTGACAGGTCCCTATGAATTTGTTGACTTAGAACCTGTTCTCACTAGAGCCATGGACTAGATAGAGTACTGAATCTTCCTAAAGAGTTAAGAAGGGGAGGAACCTGGGGAGAAACTTTTTGGTGGGAGACCAGCCACCTTACCTGTGCAGAGGGTTCGCTCTTGTCTGATTCATTATCGGTGGAAAGAGATCGGGACCTACTGGGTTTTTCTTGCTTTCTTCTTTTCACTGCAGTTTGGATTTTTCCTTTCTTTTGCTTCATAACTGCAGGGATAAAGAAAACACAACAAATCCAGGGAAGTGGTTTAGATGGATGAAGCTCATTCAGAATTATTTATTTTCCGTTTTTTAAATGAAATTGATAATTTATTCCATTTTTGTTAATAGTTTTACAGAAAGACAATGATTTCATGTTGCTTTTAACAAAACTTTAATCATTCAATTTTACCAATAAAGACTCAGAGCCAGATGTTGAGGCAACAACCTGCTAGCTCACAGAGGCAGAGAAAGCACCCATCTGACCCTCTTTTCTGTTGGTGTCCCATAAACCCCACTTCTTATACCGTCTCAAACCAAAACCTATCAAACTCAAAGTCCCTCACTTCTACTTCCTGTGCTTCTCTCTAACCATCTCCCTGGTTACTCTCTAAGTTGTTTGCTTAATAACCCAATGCTCAGTTCTTACCAACTGGTTGCTCGCTCTACCTCTTGACCTATGGTTGACTTTGTTTAATCCAGTTTGCAATATTCATACAGAATGCTCTTAGAATAAATCGGTGTGCCAGGCCTGAGCTCAAACCTAGAAACAGTTTTTTTTCCCCAGCAAATAATGCAATCTCAGGGTGCACAGTGTGATCAAATATCCTCCAACAATTTCAAGAACTGTTGTGTCTCTACTTGTGTCTGTGTGTTTATTATAGTCTGCTGTAGAGGCTGTACCTGGCCAGAAGGCCACCAGTGGAACCAAGTCACATACAGACATTGGATTTTGACTTCTATATTGGGGATATATATTTATATGGAACTCATGGTATTCTTAATCTGCAGGTATCCTCTTCTGGGCCTCCTTATGCTAAATTCACATGTCAGAGTTGTATACCAGTATGTCCAATATTGTTTAAACCCATAGACTTTATAAAGAGATACTTCACATCTCTAAAATGAGGGCTTCTACTTAAATGTTATATCACATTTTTTTTAACCAGAAAAGGTATTGATGAATGGATAAGTTTGTAATTTATTGTTAAATTTACTCTTTTTAAATGCTTTAAATATTTTTTCCCATTTTTATTTTATTATTTTCTAGTTTTTCTATAATATTTGGATGTTCTAACCTATCTCAACAACTGATTTTTATTTTTTTTTTACCTCCAATGCAAAAAATGACTAACCTGAAATATATCAAGTTTCTTTGTAAGAAAGGGTTTCTTGGAATCATCAACTTGTTGACATCTGAAATGCTTCAACCCCCATAGTTTCTAAAGCACACACTGGGAAAGGAACATATCAGCTCTGATCTCTGCAGGGAGCCAGAAAGTTTGGGGAGGTTGGAAAAGGGATGAATGTCCAGGGTGCTCCCATGTTACCTTTTGCTCTCTCTGTTCTAAGCCTTTCAGCAAGGTCTTCAAGTTCTTCAATGCTTTCACACACATTTATGAACACGTCCAGTCCAGCATCTTTTGGGAATGTGTCCTCCATCAGGTCATCTATCTGAATTCTGTCATAATCATTTTCATCTTTTTTTGATAGATTTAGTTCTTTTCTTAGTAAGGACTTGATTTTCCTAAATTGGTTGTCATCCACAGCCACATCCTCTAATTCTTTTTGAATAATAATTGTCTTGTATTCACTCATTATCTCTAAAATTATGGACAATCCTAAAAGATGAAAATGGACATAGGATTACAGACATACACAGACAATTCCAACACAAGGTTATTCCTGTGTGAGTGAATGACCCCAATTGATAATATTCATAATTGCATGTAAGAGAAAAGCAGAATTAAATACAAGCTGTGCCATTGTGCAGATTGGATGTAGAACTTCTGTATTAATAAACAAATGTAGGATATTCTTCCCCATAAGGCATCTTAGGTAACTTAGACCAGTGGCAGTTGTGGTTGAAGAAAAGTGTTGGAATCACTAATTGTTGCAGTGTTTAGAGTATGGGCTATGAGTGTTAATATTGTGGATCCTTTTCCCATTCTTATTTGTCTTTGCAGCCTGTCTCTGGATATCTGTCTGTGGGTTTCTGATTTTTCCCATTCTAAAGTGACATACATGCAAATGGACTGCATCCTATTACTGTGTACCTAGATACAATGACTGAAGTAAGATGACCATGCTGAGCCACTGACCATTGTCCACTCGGCTTTGCCTCAAACACCCCTCATTAGCATTCCGTCTCTCCCAGACTTGGATTGTGGTCTACCAACAAGTCATGTCCTCTCCAGATCTTTTAATAGTGTCCTAACCTATTAAAAATATTCCTTTGTCATAAAATATATTGAACATCCTTCAGTAAACTGCACCCTGCCATTTATATTTGTTTTTATTCCTGAGATCATATGCTTTAAAATATACAAAATATACTCCTAAAATAAAGGTTTATGGTATGTCTAATTTTTTTTTCATTGCTTGGCAAGCCATTCTCACATTTCTTTGTCTGTCTACTTTTCATAAACTTTGAAAACTTAGGAGTTAAATGAGGTGTGTGATGGGAGGGAAGGAGAGTGGAAGAAATAGAGAGAGGAGTAACTAACAGTAATTATATTTCCAAAACAAATATGGAAACCTATTGCTATAGAAGCTGACTAAAATATTATGTATATATATATGCATATATATTCTAATTGTCTATCATCTATCTTCTCTCTTTCTTGCTATCTAAAAATATCTTTCTATCTATCTCATTTATCTATGTATCTATCTATCATTGTATCTATCTTTCATCTATCAATCTAAATATCTATCTTTCTAGAATTTACACATTACTCTATAATGCAGCAGGAATGTTGCTACTAGACACCACAGGTTAACAAAAAATCTCACTGGTAGGAATGAATTTGCTCTCTTGATGTTATTGGCCAGTCAGTTCTCACAAACCCCCCAACATATAGTCTATTGACAATGCTCTTGGGTACACTCCAGTACTTTATGGTAAGATTCTATTGCAGAAGACACCACATTCTTGAGTTACAGAACATGGAGAAATCAACTTGACACTCACCTGGAAGCCTCGTCCCTACTGACTAGATTTTCCAATTCTGGAGAGTACAAGGCACAATACTGGAGGAGCCAAATAATCATTAACCTTACTCAGTTGTGGATCCTTGCAGGTAGAGTAACAACCAGTCTGGCAAAACATGCTCAACAGTGCAAGAGTGGCATGAATGTTGTGGGATTAACCATCCATTTCATGATTTGATCTAAGGCCTGTATGAGTGGACAGCCATACCTGACACCATTACTGAGACTGAAAACCTGCGACTAGACTACTCATTGTTTCTAGTGGAGAACCTACTTATTTTACACTGCTAAATAAAAATAGAGTTAAACTTATTATTAAGCCAATAAGTCTTTCAACTCTCATCAGAGACATTTGTAAGGAATAAATAACAAAAATTAGAAAATAAGAAGCAAGAAAAAAAATTGGCTTTCTGGAAATACCCAAAATTCCCCAATGGACAGAGTGTTCTGCTCTGTAGCTTATTCACATTTTATATACTTCTGTGATAATCTTCAGAGAACGGAATGAGTTTAATATTCTAATTCTCTTTATGGTATTTTAGTTTGGGAATCATGACTGTAAGAACCTCAGTTTAATTGGATATTAAATTTCTAGGGCTTTTAATTTTTTCCCATTTTTGGATGAAAAAAATGAACATCCTCTACGCTCAAAGAAATCCAAGGATGAATAGTATATCCACACAAGGCACATGACAGGGAAAACAAAGAATATTAGGAAAAGGACATACTCTTTAAGCTATAAGACATTAAAAAAAATAGATCACCTACATATTTTAGAAAGAGAGTAAAGCTGATTCTCAACAATGAAACTCCTTTGTTCAGAGCAACATTCCAATTTCCATACAATACTGATCCCAGGGAAAATTCAAATAGAAAACTTTTATTTGAGTTGATACTTGTGAAAACACAACTATTTCAAATACAACCAGATATGTGATGGCAAAGACAATGTGTAATTTTTATGGGTTCTTTTTATTTGAGAGCATCCATTTTGTTTTTGAAGTGTTATTGCTTTTGAATTTGGACTAGTCATCCCAACCTCAGTAAAATTTCCAGTTTATACACCCTAGTATACGTGCATCAATGCCAAACTATGCCCAATAGATTCTGCATATCAATATGTGTTCATCCTCACTGCTACAAAGCTAAGAACTTTAAATGTACAGTGTCTTTAAAACACCTAAAGTCTCTTCCAAATTTCAAAGATTCTCAAAATATCCCAAGTCTCTCTAAAATTCTAAAGTGTTTAAAAATTCAAAGTATCTCAACTGCGAGCTCCTATCCAAAAAAAAAAAAAAAAATGTCCCCTACCTCACTATTCTAAGAGGGGAAAACCAGGTCATAATTTCATTCAAATCAAAGCAAAATCAAAATTCAACAGTGTAAAAAGATTCTCTGGTCTCCAAAGGGCCTTGACAGCTCCATTTCTCCTGCTCTTCCATCCAAGCACACATAGTGCTTCTTCTGTGCTTAGGCTACTGCTCTCCACACCTGCTGCTATCCTTGGTGTCATCCCGTGGTACTAACATCTCAAAAATGCTGGGGCCACTATACATCTGGTTAGTGTCTTCACCAATGGTCTTTCATTGTCTTTCACAGTGACAAGCCTCAGCTATTCCCTACGATCCATTCATACCTCCGAAACCAGTACCACCTGAGCGAGACTTTCACATTACAAAGTTTGGTTGTCAGCAAAAGGTACAGCCTTGTTCCCCTCTCGTCCACAACTTTAAATTCTTTGTACTGACTGATTGTGAGAAGACACTTCCCAGATTATAACTCAATAATACTGTTTTTTTCTTATTCATGGCCAATTCTTCAGTCCCAGTTGACCAGAATCACAAATTTGTAATTCAAAATATTGAATGGCCTCAGTAGATTCTTTAGGAGACTCTCTACCTTCCCTCTTAAATTTCCAAGCAAGGCCTCCATCATCCACACTGCCTTCTGTATTATCTTGTAAGTTCTCACAATAGTTCATTAATCTCTAAACATCCATTGTAACTTTTATGTCTCAAAGTTACAAAGTTCTTTTATAATACTTCCTAAAACATAGGTGTGTCCTAATAATATCCCACAAACCCAGTGCCCACTTCTCTCTTAGTTACAGGTTCTGTTGCTGAAATAAAACACCATGACCAAAAACAACTTGGGAAGAAAGGGGTCATGTCATTTTACATTTATACATCACAGTTCTTTGTTGAAGTAAGTCAGATCAGAAACTCAAGGCTGGAACCTGGAGGCAGGACTCAAGCAGAAGCCATGGGAAACACTGATTACTGGCTTGATCCTCGTGGTTTGCTCAGCACTCAGTACTACCTGCACATGAGTGACACTGCTCCCCCTGGGTTACATACTCACATCAATCATTAATCAAGAATAGGAGCTGTACACTCTCTTACAGGCAGTTTTGAAGGAAACATTTTCTTAATTCAGGTATGTAACAGGAATTGCTAAATGGTCTTATTAATAAAAGAAAACCTGGAGTCAGATATTGGGGTGAAACTGAAAGATCAGAGAAACAGAACAAGCCAGCTACATTCTTACCTACACTAAATCCTCAGCCTCAAGAGAGACTTACTGTTTACTCACGCCTTATATACCTTTCTGTGCCCTGCCTTGTTACTTCCTTCCTAGTGCTGGGATTAAAGTTGTGTGTGTGTCTGTTAAAGAGCATAATCATTTGTGAATTTGAGAAAAGCCCCAATGTTTTGATAGGATACAGCAGTATATTTCTCAGTTACTAAATTAACAATCTGTAAACATCTGTAAAGAATTTAGAATGTTGAGAAACATAAATGATACATCAAGAGAGATTACCTTAAATACATATACTTCTGAAATCAGGTTCTATAATATTCTGTTCAAGCACACATTAAGAACTCTAATGGGTACATGGGAAGCCTTTAAAATATTCTAAAGTAGGTAATAGAATAATATTTCTAATTAACTCTCCCTCAGCCACCTACATTTTTTCACCAATGAAATTTAAAAAAAAATCCAAGTTATCTAAAATCAAGAAATCAAATAACTTTCAAGATGACAGAAACTAACTCACTGTGATTGAGATACTGCTGATGTAAAAGACAATGATAAATATGTTCATTGATTATTAAAAAAAAGATGTATTCAAATAACTGAGAATCTGTAGAGCTTTGTACTATACCTGTGCATTTATTTTTTATGTTGTTCAACATCAGAACACTGGAGTGAATCTCCATGTCCTGATATATTTTCACTAAATACTATTTCACAGTAAATATTTGATGTCACTACCTATCATTTACCCAGTCAATTACCAACCCAACAAGTTCCTTCTTAGTCTCCAGCAAAGATAAATAAAGCCTTCTCCTCATTTCCCATTTACTCATACTTATATAGAAAGTTATTTTATTATCTGCCATAATCAAAATGCACTTTTATTGACTCAGGCCCCAGTAAGGGTGGAATAAAGATGTCTGCCATCTCCCCTAGCAAAGCATCAGAACCTAGCTGCTGTGGGTTCCTTGCCCTGAGAGCAGCTGGCACCAGCCCTGCTCCCTCCACTCTCCTCTGAAGGAAGCAGCACTGATTTCCCCTGTGCTCTTGTGGATTCCACAGAGCTCTCAACTCTACATAGCAGGCATAGGACTCACCTTCTGGGAAATTTCTTCAGCAGTGTCCAGATCCTAGTTTGTCTGAAAGGCAAGAAGTAGGGCTAGTTTCATTTGAGTAAGAAGAACAATCTCTCAGAGATTGGACAGGGGTGTTGACATCTCTCTAATGCCAAGAACATGAAGTATTTTTAAAGATGGGAAGAATGACATTGGTCAGAGTCATTTCATTTCTCTTCAAGTTGAGCAATCTTGGATGCCTTGCACTCTCATCTTCATCAGAGAGGAGGATTGCAAAAGTGAGGCCTCCTCCCATTGTTCTTAGCTTTCGATTTCCCCAGCTAACAAGATTGGATTGTCTCCTAACTGTAAACACTTTAGTTACCATGAAAATCAAAGGTCTGCTGTGCGCAGTTGTTTCTCTTCCATGTCTTCATAGGTGGATGTTCCAACCTTAACCCTTAATATCCAACACCTTTATCCATGTGTCACTGAGAATCACCTTCCTCTGAATAAAGTTAACATCTGAAAGGACAAGTTTGAACCACCCAGACACTTCTCCCTCTTCTCTACTCAAGGTGGAGGTGGCAGGAGGAGAATTCAGCAGGTGTCTATTGCCACCAAAACCTCAATGTGTTTCCCGGATAGAAGAAGTTTTGTAGTGCAGTTACTTTTGGTTTAAGAACTTACTAAAGCATTCTCTCACTCATTAATTGTTCTCCCAGCCCCCCTCCACCAAAAAAAAAATCTGAGAAGGATTTCATCACACACTTGCAAATCAAATGATAGATAAGTGGGAAGGAATTAGCTGCCCTCTAGACAAGAGCTAAACTGCTTTCCTTTAATGATTAAGTTAATGATTCCTTAGCATTTCTGCACTATATATGGTGTTTATGCATAAACCCAGCAGTTATAGTGGGCCTATGTAATAACATCATGGACACCTTGACAACTGTGGCAAAGCTCTAAGGTGTTATTAACATCAGGGACCTGAAATATCCATTATCCTGGTGTTTTTCTGTCAAGGAGAGTGAGGAACCTCTGGTGTCTATGTGATGTGAGACACAGAACAGATGGTGCCAGGCAGTGGATGGTGGTGAGCTCATCCTAGCTGATCTCCAGGTAAGATCATGTTCTTGGTGTGTTTTCATTCAGCATGTTAGGGTCTCATGCTTGACCAGGATGGGCACATAGGCATCCCAGAAGGTTTTCAAAAGTTGGTCTTTGGCAGCTCTTGTCCCCTCTGATTTTGACAGAGAGAATGTAGCAGGCGGGCAGGTGCAGCTATAAATCTTGTCCTCTAATCCTTCAGTTTGCTTACAAGTCTTGGGCATCAGGGCTCTATAGCTCTGGTGCAGACAGATCTATGCCATTCATACCCTTTGCCTTCCAACTCTTTCAACTCTTGAAGGCTTAGGAATTCAGCATTCACTTGGCCTGGAATTATAGCTTCATGGGGAGATTAGATTTGGGAGTTTTCAGTCTTTGACAGCAGCCAGTGTTAACAACTGTAGGTTTAGGACACCTGAGAACCTTGGCTCCGAGAGCTCACCAGCCCTCAGGAAGTCTTCCTCTGCCCAGAACCTGCGGTTTCTCTCCTCTAGCTCCCTACGCCTTTGATACCTCATCATCTTCTCCACTGCTGCCATCCTGCTGTTTCCGGTTGAGACCACTGTCCTTACACTGTTTATCTGCCCCTCAGGAAGCCTGCAGCCTGGCCAGGTTCATCTTGCCCTCTGATGTCTACATGTCACTGCTGCTCTGCTGCATGTGCCTTTGCTGTCATGTTGCCACTTCCCTGATTCCTTTTAAAATTTGGTACTTATTGGCTTTTAAAAACAATATTTCATACAGTAAATCTTTTTCATAGTCTTTTCCCTTCCCAACTCTTCCCAAATCCTCCCTATCTCCCTACCTGCTCAACATCATCAAAATGATGTCTGTCTGTCTGTCTATCTGTTTCTCTCTCTCTCTCTCTCTCTCTCTCTCTCTCTCTCTCTCTCTCTCTCTCTCTGCCCCCTCTCTCTCTCACACAACACATACAAAAAAATCAATCAAACAAGAGCCATCAATGTTTGAGAGAGTTATTTGGAATCCCTTGTCCAAAGATTCAACAAGGTATAGCCAATTTTGGTTCTGTGGAGTTTTTCTCCCCCATTATGTGGTGTTTCCAATGAAATTTCTGTCATATATGTGTATATTTCAGGAAACTTCTACAGTAGTATGTAGCTAGAGTTTTCCTGCCTGGCCCACAGTCAGGACAAATCTCTCTCACCCGCCCGTCCCACAGCCGCTCAGACCCAACCAAGTAAACACAGAGACTTATATTGGTTACAAACTGTATGGCCGTACCAGGCTTCTTGCTAACTGTTCTTACAGCTTAAATTAACCCATTTCTATTCATCTATACCTTGCCACATGGCTCGTGGCTTACCGGCATCTTCACATGCTGTTTGTCATGGTGGCGGCTGGCAGTGTCTCTGCCTTCCACTTCCCAGAATTCTTCTCCTCCTTGTCTCACCTATACTTCCTCCTGCCTGACTACTGGCCAATCAATGTTTCATTTACTAACCAATCAGAGCAACACATTTGCCATACAGAACATCCCACAGCAGTAGTAGTTTTCTATATAGCTTTTCAAAAGGCCTTTAGTGTTAGTTGTCCTTCCCTGTATTCCTTCATTTCACCTTCTCCCCAGGCCCTTTCCCATTTATTTCTATTCTTGTTCTCCCTTTATATTTTTGTAACACTTTATCATATTTACTCTTCCTTGGAAGATCCCCTCCACCGCCTGGTTCCTTACTAGCTATTTAACTTCTGTGGTTATTCTTAATAAAATACACATACCTGAAGCTTAAAAGCTAATGTCTACATGTAAGAAAAAACATGTAATATTTCTCTTTCTGGGGGTATCTTATCTCGCTCAGAATGTTTCTTTCTAGCTCCATCTATTTATCTTCAAATTTAATAATTATACTCTTCTTAACAGGTGAATAACATTTTACTATGTAAATCCTCCATGTTTTTATTATCCATTCATTAGCTGATGGACATCCAGGATGTTTCCAATTTCTCACTATTATGAACAGAACAGCAATGAATATTGATGAACAAATGTCTTTGTAGTATGACATAGTCCTAAGGGTGTATGCCTAAGAGTGCTATAGCTGGAACTTGTAAGAGATCTATATTCAGCTTTTTGAAGAAAAAACACACTAATTTCCACAGTGGGTTTATTCCCACCAGCAATGAATAAGTTTTACTTCTTTCTTGCCAACATCTACTGCCATTTATTTTTATTAATCTTTGCCAAGACAACTAGAACAATCCTCAATAACAAAAGAACTGCTGGGGGTACCCACATGCCTGATTCCAAGTTGTACTACAGAGGTATCATAAAAAAAATATGAAATAAAATAAAACAAAACAAAACAAAAACCGACATGATACTCCACAAAAGGACATATTGATCAAAGGAACTGAATAGAAAACCTAGGCATGAGTCCGCACACCTATGGATGCCTGGTTTACGCATATATACATATATATATTCATAAACATATATATGTATGTATGTATGTATGTTACATAAATTCACACTGGAACAAAAGACAGCATCTTCAACATTTGGTGCTTGTCAAACTGGATGTCTGCAGGTAGAAGAATACAAGTAGATCTATACATATCACCCTGCAGAAAACTCAACTCCAAATGCATCAAAGACTTCAGCATAAAACCAGATTTCTTTCTCAGTCTGTTTACCATCTGAAGGTTGTTGTTTTTTTTGTGTGTGGATTTTGCAAAGTGTTTCTTTGATGAGCACATTTATCAGCTGAAAAACTTTACTGGTAAAATATTTAGGTGCTTTAAATCGTATCATCTGAAAATAAGGATACTTTAACATCTTCCCTTTCTACTTGTGTCCTTCTTATTTTCTTCAGTTTTCGTATTGCTCTAGATAAGACTTGATGTCCTGTATTGACTAGGTATCGAGAGAGTAGACATCCTTGTCTTGTTCTTAAGTTTAGTGGGAATGCTTTGAGTTTCTGTCCTTTTAGTTTGATGTTGGCTGTTGGCTTGCTGTGAATTGTCTTATTATGCTGTGATATCTCTTGTTTCCTAGTCTGTCCAGACCTTCTCTCAAGAAGGGATGTTGGATTTTTGTCCAAGGCCTTTTCTGCATATAATGAAATGATCATGTGATTTTTATCTTTTAGTCTGTTCATGTGGTAGATTATGTTTATTAATTTACACATATTGAACTATACATACATATCTGGGTTGAAGCCAACTTGGTCATGGTCAATAATCTTTTTTATGTATTCTTGGATTTAGTTTCTAAGTATTTTATTGAGAATTTTTTAAACTGTGTTCATAAAGGTTTTTGGCCAATAAATTTATTTTCCCATTGACCCTTTTTGTGGTCTTGATATTTGAGTAACAACAGATTCATAAAAAGAATTAGTAGATGCTGTTTGATTTTCCACTTTGCGGATTTGAGGAGTATTAATGGTAGCTCTTCTATGGAGATCTGGTAAAAGTCTTTACTGATATGACCCTGGGATTTGGGGGGCTTGGGAGATTTTCAATTACCGCTTCTGTTTCACTAGGGGTTATGGGTCTGTTTAAATTGTTTTTTAAATCTTGTTAAATTTAGAATTCATACATATCAAAGAATTCATCCATTTCTCATAGGCTTTCCAGTTTGGTGGAATACAGACTTTCAAAGTATATTCTTGACATTCTTTGAATTTTGTCAGTATCTGCTGTAATGCCTCCCTTCACAGCTCTAATTTTATTAATTTCCACCTACCTTCTAACTTCCTTTTTTAATTTGGCTAAATGATTGTCAATTTTGTTGATTTTCTCAAAGAAGTAACTCTTTTTTTAATTGATTTTCTGTAATGCTTTTATTGCATCTGTTTTATTGAGTTCAATCCTGACTTTGATTATTTCTTTCTGTCTACCCCTTTTGAGTACTATTTATCCTTGTTTGCTTTTCTAGAGCTTTCAAATTATTAATATGATATCTTTCCAGTTTTTGATGTAGATACTTAGTGCTATGTACTTGGCTCTTAGACCTGCATTCATTGTTTCTCATGGATTTTGTTATGTTGTATTTTTATTTTAATTCTATTCTAAAAAGTGTTTAATTTCCTTCTTGATTTCTGTTTTGACCTAGTTTTCTTTCAATAGAGAGTAGATTAGCTTCCATGAGTTTGTATGCTTCCTGTTGATTTTATTGTTGATATACAGTTTTAATAGTTGTGTTACTTGAATTTTCCTCTATCTGATAATACTTGTTTTGTATCCCAATATGTGGTAAATTTTGGAGAAAATTCCAAGGACTTCTGAGAAAAAAAGTATGTTTTTTAGTGTTTGGGTGGAATGTTCTATAGATGTCTGTTAGGTCCATTTGATTTATAAGGTTATTTTACTCCCAAGTTTCTCTGTTTTTGTTTGTTTGTTTGTTTGTTTGTTTGTTTTGATGACCTGTCTATCAGGGAGATTGGCATATTGAAGACACCCACTATCACTGTGCTAAGCTCAAAATATGATTTTAGCTGAAGTAGTGTTTCTTTTATGAAACTGAATACCATTATGTCTGGTGCACACATGTTAAGACTTGTAATGTTTTTTTTGTTTCTTTGTTTTCCTTTAATGATTATACAGTACCCTTCCTTTTACTTCTGATTAGTTTTGGCTCAAAGTCTGTTTTATCTAATATTAAAATAGCTACTCTTCCCTGCTTGCTTCTTGGTTCCATTTACTTAGAATATTTTTTTTCCATTTTCTATCCCAAATTGATGTTTCTCTTTGATGGTGGAATATGTTTCTTGTATGCAGCAGAAGGATAGATCTTGACTTCTAATCTAATCTGTTAGTCTGTGTCTTTTTATTGGAGGAATAGAGACCATTAATATTGATAGTCATTGTCAAGATGTATTTATTAATTCCTGTTATTTTGTTACATTGGATTTTTTCCCATCTTTTGATTAACTGTTCCTGGATTATTTATTTCTTGTTTCCTTTTTGGTGTATTAACCCTTCAAATTTAAGGTTTTCTCATAGTGTCTTCTGTAGAACTGCGTGAGTAGAGAGAAATAGTTAAAACATGTTTTTATCATGAAATGTTTTCTTTCTCTGTAGATTTTGATTGATATTTTTGCTGGGAATAGCTGTCTAGCATGACATCTGTGCTTTTCAGAGTTTGTACAACATTTGCCCAGACAGTTCTTTTCAGAGTCTGAATTGAAAAGTAGGTATTATTGTAATAGGTCTGCCTTTATAAGTGACTTCAGTTTTTTTGTTTGTTTGTTTGTTTTTACCTTGCAGCTTTTAATAGCCTTTCTTTGTTCTGTACATTTAAGTTTGAATTATTATATACCATGGAAATTTTCTTTTCTGGTCCTGTCTATTTGGTATTCTGTATGCCTCTTGTACCCTGATAAGCATCTCTTTCTTTACAGCAACAATTTATCTATGATTTTGTTACAATATTTTCTCTGCCTTTGAAATGGATTCTTCTCCTTCCTCATAATGGAAACTGATAAGAATGCTCCTGGTCTTTCTCTATACTTTAAGTGGCATTAAGTTTAGGTAGGAGAGAAGTTGAGTCCTTATGTAAGCATCAGGGAGACTGTAGCTGTTATGCCCAGATTGTGACCCCAAAGATACCATCAAAGACCTTAGGTACAGAATGCAAAAGCAAGGTTTATTTCTGTTTACAAGCCACGGGCAGGGAAGCTCGATCCAAAGCACTCACTCCTAGTAACCGTGAGGCCAGGAGGAACTTGCTTTTTCTTTGTGTGGCTAGCTTTTTAAAGGCAAAATCCACAAGCCCTTCAGGGGGGTTAGGGGAGTTTTGCATGGGTGCAACTCGGATTGGTTTATTTTTATCTCTGTTCTCTTTTAACTGGGTGAGGGTATGTAACCTTTGAATTTACTGGTTGATGGTTACAATTTATCACTTTGGGGGCAGTCCAGCACAAGTCCCAGGCTTTGTCCTTGAGCCACCATGGGGGCTGGCTGGCCAAGCATGTACTGCACATAACTCTAAGTTGGTGAGGGCCCCCAGAGAGTAAACATCTGGCTGAACTTTGAGCAGTCAGAGTACGTGCAGAAAGGGAGCTACTGCAAGGACTATGTCTTTTGTTCATGGCCCTCTCAGAAACTGCTTGCTCAAGTCTCAGGAAACTGAAATTGAGGCCTGATCTCTGAGAGAAGACTGAGCAGCTTGTTGTGGCATCTGCTTGGTCCTTTCATAGCTTCCTCCAGATCAAAATCATTTACCTTACAGGAAAGCTTGGTAAGACACAGGGTGTTAACAAAAGGATACATGTGGCAAGCCACGAGAATATGTTATAAGGAGTCCAGCTGTGTATTAAAGCTATACCTTGACCAGGCCAAGGGTGTGTCAAGTGGGAAACCATTTAGCATGAACTATTTGGTGTTACACAGCTTAATATTCAGCTGTGCCTTGTTATGAATTGCTTGTATTCACAATTCCCTAGAATGTGTGTGTGAGCTTCTGTGCTCAGGCCAGTATTTGGATAAGGTAACATAGGCAAAGATAAGCTGGCTGGAGATGCATAGCTTTGTTTGTTGTGCAATGAAACTCAGACCATCCCTTTGCCTTGAGGCCTAGTGGCTCTCCAGAGCAATTGATTGTAACAAAAGAGATTTTTACATATCAAGGTGGAAGGTAGTGTGGAGCAACATTCCAGAGGAGGGAAAGAACCACATGGCAAGGGGAAGAAGACACAGGCATTTTCTGTAGAGGCAGACAGAATGGCATGACCAGGGAGAAGGGAATAACACAGAGGTTTTGTAGATAGTAAGGCAGAAAGCCTTGTAGAGTTCAGTGGAGCCAGAAGTTAAGAGCAAGTAGAGATGGAGGATAAAGAAACAGAGGACAAAGATGAGGCTGGAAGCATAAGAGCTTAGTTGTTAGCAGGACTATGAGAGAGCAGTAAATGAGGGGACAAAAAGAAACTGAGTGTCAGGACGGAAATGAAGCTATGTAGACAGGATTTCATTCCAGAGAAATAAAGTAGATGGATGAAGAGTGTAAGGAACACATGTAAGGCCTAGGATGAACAACCCTGGTCAGGAGTAATAAGCAATAGAATGACATAAGTAAACCACAAATGGAGTAGTGATAAGCTATAAGCTATGTGTGGAAGTAAGGATAAGACTTGATACCTAGCAAGAAAAGAATATAAAAGATGAAGCCTCAGACCATCAGGCCCTCTCATGAGTTGACTCTCCTCCACCAGAGGCGTGAGATCCTGTCCTAAGTGCAGACCCAAGATCCAGATGAACAGACCTGGTGAGTCCACACCTGTACACCTAAAGAGGTACTTCTACTTCCATTTGGAAGACAGGATGAATATTGCTTGTAATCTTACTGTGTGAATAAATGAGTGTTATACCAAGTCTGAATTAAGAGTGATTATTCCTCCCCAGTAACCAGGGTATGTGCTTGCTACAAAGAGCTTGGTGTATCTAGATTTATTCCTGTCCTGAATGCCTGACAGAGCTGTAGCTGAATAGATACAATTTTGTCTTAGAGGAGTGAAGTTAACAGACATAAGAGCATAGTGTACATAGATTTCTTCCCTCAGATATCCAACACTGGATGTGGTATCTTCCCGAGACTCTGGGGAATCTGTAGGTACAGAATAGTAGGATAGTCTCAGAATGGGTGAAATCTCACATCAGGGAAGAAAGATCATTAAGATGAAGTAAACAACTTAGAGGCTTCAGGAAGTCCCTGAAACCAGATATAATAGGGTCCTCCATCCCCAAGAATATGCACATTGTAAGGAGTTGTGCTAGGCATTCTCATATAAGCTGATATGCCTGGAAACTGTTGAGACCAGCCATGCTGTCCTGAAGAGGCTCAGACCAACTGGATTACCTAAAAAGGACACTCTCCAATGCATTGTACTGTCTGCACATTGTCAAGGGTGCCCCAGGATTCTTGCTATCATGAGCTGTTACTCATTTTGAATTAACTGGTGACATAGCTGTCTTTGAGTCATTTCTGCTCCTGTAAGTGACACCTCATCAATATTCCTATAATAAACACAACAGTAAATAAATAAATCCCATTGGATTACCAAATTGGACTTCAGTTGTACCTGAACTTTGGCCTGGGATGAGTAGACATTTGTTTCCACCTCCCCAGGAATATTGTCATACAAAGTAGAGGATAGATCCAGCCTACTGTATGTAGGTAGATTCCGCACTGTTACTCTCTTCTTTCCGAAAAAGCATTTGTGGATTATATAAATTGAAACTTTAGGTCTATACAAGACAAAATTCTTTGTCTCTGACACATAATTTTCTTCTGTCTTAGTGTGTTTTGTGTTGTGTCAGGACAGTACAGATACAGTGTTAATTATAGAAAGTAAATGTAATACATTTCTGCAAGCTTGGGAATCCAAGAACTAATCTTTGGCATTTGATGAGATTTCTTTCTGTGTCTTTGTTACAGGATGTTGTGGCAGTTAGAGTCAAAGCCAGGTGTTTCCAAACTCTTGCCTTTCATTGAAAGATTTAGGGTAAAGGCTCACACAGATTTTAAAGAAGCAGTGAAACTTTATTCAAAGCAAAGCGACAGTAGAGATCAGGAAGGAATATGTGTGAAGAGCATCCGTGGGCCATGTGAGGAAAGGTGCTCAAGGGCCCCAGTTTTTGTTTGGAGCCACTTTCATGGAGTTCAAGAGAAGGAGGAGTTGAGGTGCTGAAGGGAACTGACACTGGTTGATCTTTATTTCAACTAATGGGCTTAGATTAGGTACGCATTTACTTCCTGTGCATGTACCTTTCCACACAGTATTTTATTTTGATTATATTCACACAATTATACATAGGAAGAAGTTGGTAAATAGGATATTCATCATAAAAGTTCCCTTTGAGGACACAGGTAGTCTTGTTGTACAAGTCCCAAACTAGTCCAGGCTGGATCGAATCATCTTTCTTGGTATCAAAATTGTTCTGTGACATATTTGAATATAAATGTTTTATGAAGGTATTTCTAAGGGCAGTAATCATTTTCATTGTTTGCAACATAGATATTTGCAATCTGATGTAGCTAGAGTTTTCCTGCTTTGCCCACAGTCAGGACAAATCTCTGTCACCCACCAGTCCCACAGACCCAACCAAGTAAACACAGAGACTTATATTGCTTGCAAACTGTATGAACGTGGCAGGCTTCTTGCTAAATGTTCTTATAGCTTAAATTAACCCATTTCCATAAATCTATATCTTGCCACGTGGCTCACGGCTTACCAGCATCTCCACATGCTGCTTGTCATGGCGGCGGCTGGCAGTGACTCTCCCTGTCTTCCTGTTCCCTCAATTCTCCTCTCTGTTAGTCCCACCTATGCTTCCTGCCTGGCTACTGGCCAATCAGTGTTTTATTTATTGACCAATCAGAGTAATTTAACATACAGACCATCCCACAGCAACCTGATATATGTGGGTGCCCATGTTGCCAATAGTTTTTAGGTATATGTTAGAAGAACATTGTGTACACAAGAGTTGGAGATATTGGTCTCTGGCTGGGAAGTGCAATTTGTTGTTATCAGACAAAAGTGAAGCCTCAAACTGCTAAACTGTGCCCCATGCTAGCCTGTCTCATCCCTATGTGCTGGAAGAGCAAAGTTAAACAAAACAAACAATAAAAGATAAACAAGCAAACAGAATTCCCTTCTATAAATGCTTTTCTACTATCATTGATCTATTGATGGCAAATGACTATGAACTAAACACACTCCATTAAACCCACACTTCCAGGATCCTTAAATGGGAAATAAGATATGGATTTCCAAGCTGAGAGATGCACTCATCCTTAGCTCTTCCCTCTTCCTACCTTTATTTCTTCTTTTTTCACTTTTTCTGTGCTCCTTAATCCATGTCAGATCGCTGCCCCATGTGGCTATTAATACTGATTGTAAACCTGACAGATCTAGTATCACTTATGAGAATCCTTTGAACACATGCACCAGGGGCTTTCTAGACTTGGTTAAGTAATTTGGAATCACTCACCTCAAGTGAGAGTGGTGTTGTTGAATAGGTTCAGGTCCTGAAGTGAATAAAAAGAGAGAGATAGAGAGACAGGGACCAAAACAGAGAGAGAGAGAGAGAGAGAGAGAGAGAGAGAGAGAGAGAGAGAGAGAGATATCAGCTCTAGAACTCTCCTCTTTCTGAGTCCTGCTGTAAATACAGTGTGACCAGCCATCTCACCTTCTCTACCATTAAATCACGAGCAAAACCAAACCCACTCTTTCTCCAGTTGCTTAGGTCAGATATGATTTCACAGCAACGAGAGAAGTAGACAAAACCCCAGCAAGACCTTTCTGGGAATCCTGACAAATTTCTTAATTCCTTTATCATAGGGCTTCCTCATTTTGAAGGTTTCCAGTGACATTATTTCATTCTAGAATTGGAGTTGAGATTCCTTACTGCTGTAGATAGTATTCCTCACTCTTAACACCCAAATTTGTGGATTCTTTCCTCAAATAACGAAACTATATAATACAGTCACAATTACTCAGTGAAAAGCATCTGAAAACTTGTCAGGTCCTCAACACACTAGTTTGGGAAACTGCACTCAAGGCTGAAATTCATCCTTCTCCTTTGTATTATTAAAGTTTGGTTGTTCTGGGTAGTACACTGTCTATTTGTTCTTGAGCAAGCTTTGTCCTTAAACATTACACTTGAAGCCTGTATCCCACAGTTTTATTTGCAGATCACTAATATTTTATTTTAGAGCAACTTCAAAAGGTTTAAAGATATTCCCAAGGAATCACTGCTTTATCGAAAATTGGATTTTTTTAAAAGTGTTTTATATATATATATATATATATATATATATATATATATCACTTATAGATTAAGAATTATAAAAGTTTAGATACCAAATATAAAATTTAGATAATACAGAAATGTATAAAGTATATGAGAAAGCACCATTTCCTAGATATAATAGCAGGCAGTGGTGGCACTGGGATGCCTTTCATCCCAGCACATGGAAGTCAGGGGCAGGGAGATCCTTGAGTTCCAGGACAGCTTGGTCTACAAAGTGATTTCCAGGATAGCAAGGACTAAACAGAGAAATCTCCTCTTGAAAAAACAAACAAACAAACAAACAAACAAACAAACGAACAAAAACCTGGCTTTCATAGGTATGGTATTTCAACAGGTCATATACACATTCACTCTCTGGACTTGTTTCTTTTCTCCATAAACAGTATCCTTGGCATCGAGATTGTCACAAGTATGGTGCTACAGAGGTTTTCATAACTGAATCAGGATTGAGTGCCTCTCCTTCTGGCGTTGATAACCTTAAAGCAGAAAAGATGAGGTCAGAGCAGTTGAAATGCAGATGGTTCACACTTCTCTCTACATTCTTACTCACTGTTTACATTGTAACAGTGGCTGTTTAAGTGTATAATGAATCCTACACAGTGTGTAAGCATGACAAGGATTGTGGATTTTAGCACATTGTGGTCTGATTTGCTCAGGGCATCCTTGGGAACTTAGAGTTTCTGTTCATCATCCTCTGCAACAAAAATATTTGAAAATTAGTGATGAAGACCTCAAGGTTCTTTGTGTTTAGTCTTTGGTCAATTTGGAAAGTCAGTATTCTGTGATAATTTGTTTGTGTTCTGACAAATAAAGCTTGCCTGGAGATCAGAAGGTGAAGCGAGCCACTAGTTAACCATAGAGGCCAGACAGTGATGGCACACAACTTTATTCCCAGCATTTGGGATGAAGAAGCAGGAAGATCAGGAGTTCAAGGCCACCCTGGGCTGCAGGAGATTGAAATATATGATCCTTAGGAAGAATTGTATTTCCCAAAGCACACACCTGCATGTAACTGTGTCTTACAGACTTCAGCTGCCATATACCTTCTCTTGAGGTCAATTCAAAACAGACAAGTCGAAGTTTATTGCCTGGCTCACACTTGATACTGGTCAGTCGTCCATAGACCACCACTTCCATTTTCCCAGTATCATCTTCAATCCCATAGTAAATGAAGTCACCCCTTTCATTTTTCTGAAAAACAAGTTAACATTCATCTTTAGAAATATGTGAAAGCTTATCACTTCTATGAGAAATAAAGAGTGTTAGCATAAACCTGTCCGTGACAAGGCAAGTATGGCTCTTAGGTTTAGAATCACAGGTAAAAGGCCAGTGAGATTGCTGAGTGGGTAAGGGTGCTTGTTGGCAAGCCTGACTACCACTCAATTCCCAGGACTTAGAGTGGAAAGAGAGAACTCATTTGTGGAGCTTCTCTTTTGACTTCCACACTGCTTTCATGGCCTTTGTGTTTCTTTCAACCCTCACAGACAAAATGAAGGAATAACTGACAAAATATAATTACTTGAATGGAAGAGTTTAACATGTTATGGTGAACAAATCTTTTCTTGGAAATCACTCTGGAGGTTTTGTGTGCCTAGCCCTTAATGACTGAGCTATAATTGCAGCCCTTGGAAGCCTCTCTTAAGTTTTACCTACTTGAGGTCTTTATCTGCTGGGTGCCTTTAGAAAAAATGAGTATCTTCCTAAGTACTAGTTGTAACACATCAGAATAGCTGAGATTTCTTAAGGTTCCAAAGTAAGGGATCAAAATGAAAAAAACATAAATACACAGCAAACCCCATTTAGTTACCATCATGTTTCTTAGTTATATCCAGGAGGCTGACAAGAAAAGTCTACTTTTGGCTCATTGTGAGTCTGAGAAACACTATTATAAGTCCTTTTTATTTAATTTATTTTAATATTTATTAAAAATAAAGTTATTTTCATATATCATATTCTAATCACAGTTTCCTCTCCCCTACCTCCTCCAACATAATCCTCTCCTCCCCACTTTTCCAACTCCAACCGTTCTTTCTCTCTCTTTTTTGTCTTTTTTTTTTTTTTTAGGATCTGAGGTCTGAACCCAGAGCCTTGTGCTTGCTAGGCAAGTGCTCTACCACTGAGTTAAATCCCCAACCCATTTTTCTCTCTCTTTTAAGCAAATAGTCAAATAAAGAAGACAAATCAACAAGAATAAAACAATATGAACAAACTAACAGACATAAAAAAGAAATAGCATGAGAAACAAATACACAGTCACACAAATAAGACAGTCACACACACACACACACACACACACACACACACACACACACACACACACGCGCGCGCGCACACACACACACACACACACACACCTCTTCTGTTCAAATGGATCACATTTGCTCAGTGCACACATCAGTTCACTCTACTACTTCCTAATTCCTGAAAGATTAAATACAGCAATATTTCTGGTGTTTTAGTTTGTGTCCCACTTAATTTACTTATTAATTGTGTGACCAATTGTACCAGCACAGTCAGTAACAGCATAGATAAAAGGAAAAAGCCATGCCTAATTCATACACAATGAATTACAAAATCATACATTGAACAAGCAAGCATACTAATGAATTAGTACATCGACACTTAAAGAAACATTCAAAAGTCATAGAATTCCTTAAATTTCTTCACTTTCATTGTGCCTGTTATAAATTGTGAAATTAAACTAGATTATTTAACTCCTCTTTCTCTCATTATTTAAAATAGTATTCACTCAGTCAAAAGATCTTGATAAAAAGTAAAGAATGTGATAATGAGGACACATTAAAGAAATAATCCTGGCTTGTTGGACACGGCTTCATTCTAGGGCAGAATTGTCTATTTGGTTTTTAATTCTCATCAGTGCAAACTGTATCTAGTCTATGAGTTTGACTCTTTATTCACTACTGAGTTGCCAATGAGATGGGTTAGGAAACTATCAAAGAAAAAGAATCTAAAAGGAAAGTGTGCTATAAAATGAACAATATCTGGGAATAGGGTGGCTCTAGATGGATTTTCAGCCAGGAAATTCCAGAGGTTATTGATGAATCTCCTTGTAAAGAATTCTCATGGTGGTACCTTGAGGAGAGGAATGGTAAGAGACTATCCCAATATCCAAAGTGTGGAAACCTTACTCATCTCTTTCTGATATGAAAGGTGATTATTTCCTGTGTTAAGTAAGTTGAGTGAATTACAGTGACAAGTTAAAACTTAAAATATCAGTATGGAAAGTCATTCTACGAATAATATAGTGGCTTACCGTAGTTACCACAAACTCTCCATTCACATATGTTCCTTTTATTTGAGAGAAAAGATCCTTAATTTTAGGAGTTCCATTGGCTGTTCTCTTCAGTTTATATGGAATATCCATTGTTTGGTTAACATCGTCATCAGACACACAGGAAGCTCCATATATCTCCAGAAATCCACTGACACCGATATAATCTGATATGGCAATGATCTTTTGTGGGATGAACTTGTTCTTTAGGGCTGTGTCAAAAACCTTCACTCTGAAGAATTCAGTCTCAGTAGCCACTGTGGCATGGAACATCCTTTTGCCATCAATCAAATCATAAGTAAATGGTTCTGTTACTTTCAACACCATCACTTGTATGGGATCTCGATGGTGACCTTCTACCTTAGAAGGCTCCTTTGGTAAGTTTCCCTTCTTTGGTGTCTACATAAAACATACACAGGATAAACATGCATAATTCAGACAGATCATAAGGCACAGCTCCACTGAATAGAGTGGAGAATATCTAAACAATGATTCCCATACCTTGCCCTAGATAAAGGAAGAAATGGAGATTTACCTATATCACTACTTAGTGGTTCCACTTAATACTAATCATACCTGGTAGATAAATGGATCATACTTGTAGTTATGGGGAATGAACCCAAAGCCTCCATGTTCTAGTCAAGTCTTCTATCTAGGAACATTTTTAAAATTCCAATTACAAAACCTTGTCTAAACCGTCATAGCTTTCTTGTAAAAGAAAGATGCCCTCAAATATTGTTAATCAGGAATGGTTTAGGCTAGCAGCTCTTCTTTTTGCATAATAGCAGGCATGGAGGAGAATCCTGGGACCAGAAAAAGTCCTGAAGTCATTTTACTTTGATAACCTGCTTCCTCACTATCCCATTCCATTTCTGAGCATCAGAAGAGCACTATGAAATGGAGGCAAAACTGTAGGGCTGAAAAGAAGCATGTTGTCAGTCATGGCCAACCTGGGTACCAGCTCAGGGAGGCAGCTATAACTGGTAGCACTTTCTGAAATTTGACTTGGAAACATACAGACTTCACGCTATGGGTGGTAGGGTTTTTCTTCTTTTTTTAAAAAAAATTTTTGTTTTATGTATTTTTTTATTTTATAATTTAATTTAATTTTACATATCAGCCAAGAATTCCCTTGTTCTCCCCCCTCCTGCCCCCCTACATTCCCCCTAACCCACCACCCATTCCCATCTTCTCCAGGGCAAAGACTCCCCTGAGTATTGAGTTCATCCTGGTAGATTCAGTCCAGGCAGGTCCAGTCCCCTCCTCCCAGTCTGAGCCAAGTGTCCCAGTATAAGCCCCAGGTTTCAAACAGCCAACTCATGCACTGAGTACAGGACCCAGTCCCACTGCCTGGATGCCTCCCAGACAGTTCAAGCTAATCAACTGTCTCACTTATCCAGAGGGCTTGATCCAGTTGGGGGCTCCTCAGCTATTGATTCATAGTTCATGTGTTTCCATTCGTTTGGCTATTTGTCTCTGTGCTTTATCCCACCTTGGTCTCAACAATTCTCGCTCATATAAACCCTCCTCTTTCTTGCCAGTTGGACTCCCGGAGCTCCACCCAGGGCCTGGTCATGGATCTCTGCATCCATTTCCCTCATTCATTGGATGGGGTTTCTAGCACGACAATTAGGGTGTTTGGCCATCCCATCACCCAGTAGGTCAGTTCGGGCTGTCTCTCGACCATTACCCGTAGTCTATTGTGGGGGTATCTTTGTGGATTTCTGTGGGCCTCTCTAGCACTTTGCTTCTTCCTATTCTCATGTGGTTTTCATTTATCATGGTCTCCTATTCCTTGTTCTCCCTCTCTGTTCTTGATCCACCTGGGTTCTCCTGTTCCCCTAAGCTCTCTTTCCCCTTTACCTCTGATTCCTGATCGATGTGTTCTAACTTCAGGAAGTACATTTTCATTATAACTGTTTCAGCAGTTCACAATATGAAAAGAATACCTTGACAAAAAGTTCAAAGTGTAAAATTAAATAAGCAAGTGTCTCACTATACTCCTTACAGAATAGGCATGATCAGGTGATCACTGAGTCAGGTATTTCCTTAATGGAATAGAGCATACAAAGTATTTTAAAGTTGAATATAGGGAAGGATCAGTAACTAAACACAATAAAAATGAGTGATTATTTGCATAAAAGATTATGTGTGCATATAGATTAATGAAGAAACCTGCCAAGTTTGTGCTAAGTTCTGTCATTATATTGTGAGAAAAGGAAGCTTTACCCTTGATGGACTGCTGCTTGCCTTTGCTGGAGGCACCAGAGGAGCCTGGGGATCACTGAGTGCCGTCGCTGGAGACACACATGGAACTGGAAGACTGCTGGATGGTGTTGGTGGAGATCCACATGGAGCCAGGAGACTTTCAGATGCTGTTGCTGAAGGCATCTGAGGAGCATGGTCCCTCCTTGATGCTTTTACTTTAGAACAGGGAAGAGCCTGTCCAGTACCATATGATACTCCTTGAGGCCCTTGAGTGGTGCACTCACTTCTGGACTCTGTCTGTAGAGAAGCATGAATAGCCTGAATGAAGTTAGATGCTGTTTCTGATTGTGTTTGAGTGGTCTGGACACTGTTTGTCCATATTGCTCTAGGCACCTGAGGATCTGGAAGACTCATGGATGTTGTTGGTAGAAGTACCTGAGAAGTCTGGAGACTACCAGATGCTGTTGCTGGAGATTCCAATGAAGCCTGGAAATAAACATGTCCTGTTTCTAATGGATCTGGGACATTGGCATTCCTAGGTGCTCTTACTGTAGCAGAGTTAAGAGTCTGAATGCCACTGCATGCTGCTCTTTGAGATACCTGAGTGGTGCTGTCATTTCTGGGTATTGCTTCTGGAAGAGCATAGTGAACCTGAATATTGCTGGATGCTGTTGCTAGAGGCATCATTCTGACCTGGGCTTTGCTTTTCAATGTTGCTGAAGGGCTTTTAAGAGTTTGGGCAGGTGTAAATGTTATTACGTGAGGACTGTGAGGAGACTTTTTGCTATTGGCTACTGCTGCTGTAGGTACGTGAATATTCTGGGCATTGCTGGACATTGATATTAGAGCCATGTGAGGAGTACTGAGGGAGCTGGACACTGTTTTTGAAGGCATGTGAGTGACCCAGCTATTACCAGATGCTGTTGCTGAAGGTACGTGAGGAGCCTGGACACCACTGGACAGTACTAGAGGCACTGGAGAGTTCAGATGGATGCTGGAGTCTGCTGCTGGAGACATTGGAAAATTCTGGTGAGTTGGTGCTGGAGAGCCTGAAGACATTTTAAAAGTGAAGCATGTTCCTAGAGATCTCTGAGAAGTCTGGAGGCTGTTAGAAGCTGCTGAAACTTCCGGAAAAATCTGGAGTTCACTTGCAGCTGAGGAGTTGCTGGTTGCTGAAAATTCTGGACACTGATTTTTTTTCTGGGAAACTTGTATCTCTATGGTACTATGTTTTTTGATGTTTGTGTTTTTCTGTTTTAAAGGAAAATAGGATTGAGATATTCTCTAATACTACTTATTGTTTTTTTAAAACAAGACCAAATGCATCTTTTCACTTTCTCTTTTCAAAAGAGGACTTTTATAATGTCAGCTTTTTCCTGGGCTGAAGGAAGTATTTGAGAACATACTTAGGTATTTCTTACACCTAGCTTCCACTCTTACTAATCAATATTACAACTTCTCTTAAAAGCCAGGTATTTAATTTTCACTGTTCTGGGATAGAATACTAGCTCAAAGTATCTTACAATACTCTTCAACTATTATTTGGTCTGGTTCAGCTTTTAGTGTTATTTTGTGGGAAATGAAGCTTTTACTAAAATTGGCTATTCCTGTACTTTTTCTCAGGTAGACTTTCTAATCCATCAAATATTCAAACCTTATTGTCCACAGAGAGATCACACTCCACACTTTCAAGTGATGTGATTGAAATTGTGAGACAAATACCATAAATAAATGGACCGCATTGATGGGTTTTGGTGGATGGGAATGTAGCTCAGTTGACAACGTGGAATAGCATGGCTGAAGCCCATCCAGACTAATTTAAACCTGTATTTAGGTCTTTAAAATGACTATAAATCCAGTTAAATAAAACTTCTACATATGGGAGAAATACTTGTACATAGGCAGCAGATCTAGTTAGGGTCCTCATTACACTTTTATAATCTTAGAAGTATAAAAATTGAAATACTATAAAACTTGAAATGCTAAGGTAAGTTAGTTGGTTTAACTGTAATGGCCATTTTTACTGTTTTTGATTGTTCAAAGTAAAAATTCTTCTAAACTGCAACAATTGCTATAAAGCTGATTCCTTTCACGCTAAAATTATTACTAACTGTAGCCTATTTTCCAGGCTTGTGTACATTTTGAATTATATTGATGTCATCATTTACAAACATGGTTAATTAGATGTGGCTAAAGAGTTCCCATGCTAAATAACTGGACTCTGCCAGTTAAAAAGATTAAATGCTGGTCACATAGAGTGTTCAACACAATTGTACCATGCAATAAAATAAGGAGATGTGTGTACATTGCAGTAAGGATCTCCAAATATATGCATGATGAATGGATTATATATATATTATATATATATATATATATATATATATATATATATATATATTTAAGTACATGATTAAGAAATTAGATGAGAAGTTCTTATAAGGTTATGATTATTGTAATTATATTAAAAGAGCATCAAAATGGGAACAGGAAGCCATTCCCTTTGATGAGGAATGGCTGGGAGAGTTTGGTGTATGCCTGGGAGGGTCTGAAACTGACACTTACAAAAGCGACCATTACAGTTATACAATATTTGGTCAGTGAATGGACATGCAAAGAACCAGAATGTGTCAAAACACCTGTTAAGAAGAGCATAGAATGGTGAAAATAACCTCTAAAGTTGGGTCACCAGCAAAGGGAAAAGGTCTGAGAAGAAACTAGGCAATGGAGACTGATACATTCTTGTGTTAGTCCTTGTCTGTCTCCCCTCTTTCTTTTCTGAACCCTAAGCAGAAAGTTGGTTGACAATATTAGAAATCATTTCATCAATACTTAACCTTTTCAATACCACAGAGGCTGTGATACATGATTACATAACTTACTAAGCTATTTAATAATAAGAGGAAAATCCTTGCAGTAGGGGATCAGTGAGATGTTTTTCCAAGGTTGTGGTGAGCCCAGAGACATGCTTTGGGAAAGGGCAAGCACTGGAAATAGAAAGTGGTACCTTATTTGAGGAACTGCTGGATGGTGTTGGGGGAGGCTTATGAGGAGTCTGGAGACAACATTCATCTTTTTGTGGGTTGCTTCCTGAAGGCTCTAGAAACTGAGTCTGTTCCTGGGTAAGCTTCATTTTCTTGCCACCTTCAGTTTTTATGGTTTGTTTTCTCTTTTTCTAAAAGAAAAATGTTTGTCTTTCCTTATTGATTTTCCCATGTGTTAGAAATTGAACCCCAGTCTTTGTACATTCTAAGTTGTACTTTTCCATATGGTTTTTATCTCCAGCCTTAGTAATGTCTTTAGTATTAAGTAAAGCATAATATTTCAAGGACTATAAGCATCTTAGTTTTATTACTGGATTTAATTATATTTGCATCATTGTGCACACATCATTCTTAACAGATGGAACATATAGTGTGGTAGTTTGAATAAGATTGATCCCCACAGACACATTGATTTGAATGTTTGGTCATCAGAGAGTCTCAATATTAACAGATGTGTTCATGTTGGAGTTGGTGTGGTTTGTTGGAGGAAGTGTGTCACTGAGGGGTGGGCCTTGAGATTTCAGATGCTCAAGCCCGGCCCAGTGTCACTCTCTTACAGCTGCCTGTGGAGATGTAGAATTCTATACTACCTCTCCAGCACAATGTCTCTTTGCACACTGACATGCTTCCTACTATGACAATAATGGACTAACCCTCTGAATATAAGCAAGCCCCATTTAAATGTGTTTTTAAAATAAGAGTTGCTGTGTACTCACGACATCTCCTCAAAGCAATAGAAACACTAAGTCATATAGAGTTGTCTCATAGAGGAGTAGAAAAATTACGTTTATCTCATCCTACTTATCCCTGACGTGGCAGAATAGTATTAAGTGTAGAATTACAAAGTCCACATTTAATTTAATCTTTTTAAAAGCCACATCCCAAAGCAACTGCTATTTCAGTAAATGGTCTTTTAAAAAGCCACATGATGATTTTTATGTTTTCATCTCTGGGGGTTATACTGCAGGAGTTAAAGACATTGTACATCTGACACTGAAGGAGTGACAGGTCCCTATGAATTTGTTGACTTAGAACCTGTTCTCACTAGAGCCGTGGACTGGATAGATAGAGTACTGAATCTTCCTAAAGAGTTAAGAAGGGGAGGAACCTGGGGAGAAGCTTTTTGGTGGGAGACCAGCCACCTTACCTGTGCAGAGGGTTTGCTCTTGTCTGATTCATTATTGGTGGAAAGAGATTGGGAACTACTGGGTTTTTCTTGCTTTCCTTTTTTCACTGCAGTTTTGTTTTTTCCTTTCTTTTGCTTCTTAACTGTGGGGATAAAGAAAACACAATAAATCCCGGGAAGTGGTTAAGATGGCTGAAGCTCATTCAGAATTATTTATTTTCTGTTTTTAAATTAAATTGATAATTTATTCCGTTTTAATTAATAATTTTATAGAAAGATAATGATTTCATGTTGTTTTTTAAAAAAACCTCAATCATTCCATTTCTAACCAATATTCACAGGTCTCCTTGACTGAGCCTCCTTATGCTAAATTCTCAGGTCAGAGTTGTGTACCAGTATACCCAATATTTTTTAAACGCAGTGACTTTATAAAGAGAAACTTCATATCTCTAAAGTGCAGGCTCTAATTAAATATTAGATCACATTTTCTACCAGAAAAGATATTAATGAATGGGTAAGATTGTTAATTGAGTATTAAATTTACTCTATTTATATACTTTAAGTGATTTTTTTCATTGCTCACTTTATTATTTTATGGTTTTACTACCATGTTGGGTAATCTAATCTGTCTCAACAACTGCTTTTTATTTTACTTACCTCCAATGTAAAAGAAATTTACCCTGAAATATACCATATTTCTTTGTGAGAAAGGGTTTCTTGAAATCAACTTGACATCTGAAATGCTTCAATCCCCATAATGTCTAAGGCACACAGTGGTATAGTGATACATCAGCTCTGATTGCTGCAGGAAGCCAGAAAGTTAGAGGAGGGATGAGAGGGATGAGTGCCCAGGGTGTTCCCATGTTACCTTTTGCCTTCTCTGTTTTAAGTTTTTTAGCAAGGTTTTCAAGATCATTCATGCTTTCACACAAATTTATCAGCAGGTCCAGTCCAGCATCTTTTGGGATTTTTTTCTCCATCAGGTCAGCCATCTGAATTCTGTCATAATTCTCTTGCATCTCTTCAGTTAGATTTAGTTTTTTTCTTAGTAAGGACTTGATTGTCCTAAACTGGTAGTCATTCAGACCCTCTAATCCTTTTAGAAGAACAATTGTCTTGTATTCACTCATTATCTCTAAAATTATGGACAATCCTAAAAGACGAAAATGGACATATGATTACAAACATTTACAGACAATCCCCAAACAAGCATATTCCTTTGTGAGTAGATGACTCCTATTGATAATGTCCATAATTGCATATGAGAGAAAAAGAGTCAAATACAAGCTGTGCCATTGTGCAAAATGTGTGTAGAACTTTTGTTCTTTTGTTGTATTAATAAACAAGCCTAGGATATTCTTCCCTATTAGCCATGTTAGGTGACTTAGGCCAGTGGCAATTGTGGTGGAAGAAAAGAGTTGGAATCAGTAATTGTTGAAGTGTTTAAAGTCTGGGCTATGAGTGTTAATATCTTGGATTCTATTTCCATTCTTATATCCAGCCTGTCCCTGGATATCTGCCTGTGGATTTCTGATTTTTCCCATACTAAAGTGACCTATATGGAAATGGGACTGCATTCTATTACAGTGTACCTGGATGAGCAATGACTTAAGTCACATGACCATGATGAGCCACTGACCCTTGTCCACTAGGCTTTGCCTCAAACACCCCTCATTAGCATCCTGCCTCTCCTGGCCTTGGATTGAGATCTTTGGGCCCTTTGTGCTCATATCACTGTCAATTTCTCAAACATCTACATACTTTTCAGAGCAGCACTTTAGAATTTATTGGATGGAATTGTGTCAGTAGTTTCCTCATTTTGTCATTTCAGGGTTGACTTAGTGATTCTATTTGTTTAGAGACACAATTTTTACTTCCATGTCATGCTTAAATCCTACCTAGATCTTTTAATAGTTTTCCATATTATTAAAAATATTCCTTCCTCCTAAAATATATTGGAAGTCCTTGAATAACCTGTACTCTTCCATTTATGTTTATTTTTATTCCTGAGATCATATGCTTCAAAATATACAAAACATACTCTTATTGTCAAGGTTTATGGTATGTCTATTTTCTTTTTCATTGCTTGGAAGGCCATTTTAACATTTTGTTGTCTGTCTACTTTTCATAAACTTTGAAAACTTAAGAATTAAATAATGTTGGTAATGGGAATGTATGGTAGTAGAAGATGTAGACAAAGGAGTTACTATCACTAATTTATAATTCTAGAACTAAGATGGAAACCTATTGCTGTAGAAACTTACATATACACTATCTAGCCATCCTTACATCAATCCATCCATCCATCCATCCATCCATCCTTCCATCCATCCATCCATCCATCCATCCATCCATCCATCCACCCATCCATCCATCCATCTATGTATCTATGTATCTATGTATGTATGTATGTATGTATGTATGTATGTATCTATCTATCTATCTATCTATCTATCTATCTATCTATCTATCTATCATTTATCTTTCTCTCTAAATACAAATCAATCAAAAATTTACATGAAGTTATTCCAGAATATATCAACAGTATTTCTACTAGACACCTCAGTTTAACAAAAAGCTCAGTGGTAGGAATGAATTTGCTCTCTTGAAGTTATTGACCAGTCAGTTCTCATAGACTCCCAACTGACATTGCCCTTGGGTACACTCCAGAACTTTATGGTAAGATTCTATTGCAGAAGATACCACATCCTTGAGTCACAGAACATGGAGAAATGTGGTGGTATTGTGTTCCCCAAAATATTGTGCACCCTAATAAATTTATCTGGGGTCAGAGACAGAACAGCCACTAGATACAAAGACTAGAAAATGGTGGCACTCACACCTTTAATCCTAGCATTCCAGAGGCAGAAATCCCTCTGGATCTCTGTGAGTTCAAGGCCACATTGGAAATTGCCAGGCATGGTGACACATGTTTTTAATCCCAAGAAGTGAGCCTTTAATCCCAGGGAGTGATGGCAAAAACAGAAAGATATATAAGGCATGGAGACCAGAAACTAGAAGCATTTGGCTGGTTAAACTTTTAGGCTTTTGAGCAACAGTTCAGCTGAGACCCATTCTGGATGAGGACTCAGAGGCTTCCAGTCTGAGGAAACAGGATCAGCTGAGGAACTGGCAAGATGAGGTAGTTGTGGCTTGTTCTGCTTCTCTGATCTTCCAGCTTTCACCCCAATAATTGGCCTCAGGTTTGTTTTTATTAAGAACTTTTAAGATTCGTGCTACAGAGAAATGAACTTGATACTCACTTGGAAGCCTCATTCCCTACTGACTAGATTTTCCAAATCTAGGAAGTACTAGGCACAGTACTGGAGGAGTAAAATAATCATTAACCTTCCTGCAGGTAGAGTAACAACCCGTCTGGCAACATGCTCAACAGTGCAACAGTGCCATAAATGTTGTGGGTTAACCATCTATTTTGTGATTTGACCTAAGGCCAGTATGAGTGGAAACCCATACCTGACACCTTTACTGAGACTGGAAACCTGCGACTAGACTCCTCATAGTTCCTAGTGGAGAACCTCCTAATTTTATGCTGCCAAATATGAGTAGAATTAAATTTATTATTATGTCCATAGGTCTTTCAACTCCCATCATAGAAATTTGTAAGGAACTTTATTAGTTACAAAAATTAGAAAATTAGAAACAACAAAATTTGGCTTTCTGGAAATTCTCAAAATTCCCCAGTGGACCAAGCATCCTGCTTTGTACCTCACTGACATTTTATATACTCCCTTGATGGTCTTCAGAGAATGTATTAAGTCAAACATTCTGATTTAATGTTTGTCATCTCAGTTTGGGAATTATGCCTGTATGGACATCAGTTTAGTTGGGTACTAAATTTCTAGGGCTGTAAACTGCTTCCTTTTTTTGAGAAAAATTGAACATCATCCATGCTCAAAGAAAACCAAGGGTGAATAGAATATTCACACAAGGACACATGATAGGGAAGGTGAAGAATTTAAGAAAAAGACATACTCTGTAAACCATAAGACATAAAAAAATAGATCATTTAGATATTCAAGAGGGAGATTAAAACTGATTCTCAACAGTAAAACTCCCTTCTTCAGAGCAGCATTCTAATTTCTGTACAATACTAATCTCCAGATCCCACAGAAAATTAAAACAGAAAGCTTTTATTTGAGTTGGTATTTCTGAAAACACAACTATTTAAAATACAACCAGATATGTGATGACAGAGCCTTTGAGTAATTTGATGGGTTCCATTTTTATGAGATTATTCATTTTGTTTTTAAAATGTTGTTCCTTTTGAATTTGGACTAATCATCCTAACCTCAGTAGAATTTCTAGTATTATATAACATAGCATACATGCATCAATGCCATCTATGCCCCTAGATTCTGGATATCAATATGTGTTCATCCTCACTGCTAAAAAGCTAAACACTTTAAATTTTCAGTCTCTTTATAACACCCAAGTTCTCTTCCAAATTTCAAAGCTCTCAAAAATATCTAAAGTCTCTAGAATTCCAAAGTTTTTAAAAATTTAAAGTATCTCAACAGTGAGCTCTTACAAAATAAAAAATGAGTTACCAACCTTGTTATCCCAAGAGGGGAAAACATGGTCATAATTATATTCACAACAAAGCAAAATCAAAATTAAAGAATACAAAAGATTCTCTGGTCTGCAAAGGGCCTTGGCATCTCCCTATCTCTTGCTCTCCCATCCAAGTACTCATAGTGGTTCTGCTGTGCTTTAGCTACCTCCCTTGACACCTGCTGCTATTCTTGGTGGCACCCCAATGTACTCACATCTCAAAAATTCTGGGGTGACCATTGACCTGGGTTGTGTCTTCATTAATAGCCTTTCATAGCCTTTCACAGTGACAAGCCTCAGCTATTCCCTATGACCCTCTCATACCTCCAAAACCAGTACCAACTGGGTGAGTCTTTCACCTTACAGAGTTTGGTTGTCAGCACAAGGGACAGCCTTGTCCCCCTCCGGGCCATAGCTTCCACTTCTGTGTGCTGACAAAGAGAAGACACTTCCCAGGTTAAACCTCAACAACTCCGGTTTTTTCTCAATCTCATCCAGTTTCTGAGTCCTAGCTCACCAGAATCACAGATTTGTAATTCAAAATATTGAGTGACCTCAGTAGATTCTTTATCTGACTCTCAAGCTTTCTTCTGAAATTTCCAAGCCCAGCCTCAGTCATCTGCACTGCCCTCTGCATTATCTTGTAACTTTCCAAAATAGTTCATTTTCTCTAAACACTCATTTGCTTTTATGTCCCAAAGCTACAAAGTTCTTTCATAATCATTCCTAAAACACAGTCAGGTGTGTCACAATAATATCCCACAAACCCAGTCCCAATTTCTGTCTTAGTTACAGGTTATATTGCTGGAATAAAACACCATTACCAAAAACAATTTGGGAAGAAAGGGTTCATATCATTTTATACTTCCACATCACACTCCTTTATTGAAAGAAGTTAGAGCAGGAACTCAAGGTTGGAACCTCGAGGCTGGAACTGTAGCAGAAGCCATCAGGAAGAGTGATTTTTCATTTGATCCTCATGGCTTGCTCAGCAGTGAGGACCACCTGCAATGAGTGACACTGGCCCCAATGGGTTACACACTCACATAAATCATTAATCAAGAATATGCCCTACACCATTTCTTTTAGGCAATTTTGAAGGAAGCATTTTCTCAACTCGGGTATTTCAGCCCAGATAATTAGATCTTGAGTCAAGTTGAAAAAAAACCCCACCAGATATCTTTTTAGAATAAGATAATAGTTTAAATGTTGGATTTATATACCAATAATAGTGTATGGTATTTCTTAGTATTTTATGTTTCTTGATAGGACCATAATAAGTAGCAACATGGAACATATTTTGTTCCAAAGGTGCAAATGCACACATATCTTCTTCATATGTATGTGAAAGAGCATAGTCATCTATGAATTTAATAAAACCGACAATATTTCAATATATTCAGCAGTATATTTCTCAATTACTATATTAATGTTATAAACATCTGCAAAAAATTTAGAATGTTTGAGGAACATAAATGATACACCAAGAGAGATATCCTTACATATGGACTTGTCTGAACTTCTAAATCAACTTCTAATCAACTTCTAAAATAGTCTGTTCAAGTACACATTAAGAATTCTAAAGGGTACATGGAAAGCCTTTAAAATATTATAAAAATAGGCAACAGAGATATATTTCTAATTATATTTCTAATTAACTCCCCTTGAGCCCCTCTACATCTTCCAGAGAAAATTATAAACAAGTCAAACAATCTAAAACTACAGAAAACCAATAACTTTCAAGGTGACAGAAACTAACTCACTGCGATTTAGATACTGCTGATGTAAAAAATAATGACAAGTATGTATGTGGATGATTAAAAATGGATGTACTTGAATAACTGAATCTGTAGTGCTTTGTACTATGCATGTCCATTGTTTCACATGCTGTACAATATTGAAATACTAGAGTGAATCTCCATGTCCTGATATGTTTTCACTAAATACTATTTAACAATAATTATTTGATGTCAGTATCCTATTGTTTACCCAGTCATTCAACAAGCCAACAAGTTCCTTCAGCGTCTCCAGCAAAGATAAATAAAGCCTTCTCTTCACTTTCTATATGCTTATATTTATATATAAAGTTACTTTTTTATGCCATAATCAAAATGTACTTTTATTGACTCAGGCCCCAGTAAGGGTGGACTAAAGATGTCTGCCATCTCCTCTAGCAAAACATCAGAACATAGCTGCTGTGGGTTCCCTGCACTGAGAGCAGCTGGCACCAGCCCTGCTCCCTCCACTCTCCTCTGAAAAAGCAGCACTGATTTCCCCTGTGACCTTGTGGGTTCCACAGAGCTCTCAACTCTACATAGCAGGCATAGGACTCACCTGGGAAATTTCTTCAGCAGTGTCCAGATCCTAGTTTGTCTGAAAGGAAAGGAACAGGGCTAGTTCACTTGAGTAAGAAGAAAAATCTCTCAGAGATTGGACAGGGGTGTTGCCATCTCTCAAATGCCAAGAACATGAAGTATTTTTAAAGATGGGAAGAATGACATTGGTCAGAGTCATTTCATTTCTCTTCAAGTTGAGCAATCTTGGATGCCTTGCACTCTCCTATTCCTCAGAGAGGTGGATTGCAAAAGTGAGGCCTCCTCCCATGTTCTTAGCTTTCGATTTCCCCAACTAGTAGATTGGATTGTCTCCTAACTGTAAACACTTTAGTTACCATGAAAATCAAAGGTCTGTTGTGCTCAGTTGTTTTCCTTCCATGTCTTCATAGGTAGATGTTCTAAACTTCACCCTTCATGTCCAACAGCCTTATTTGTGGGTCATGGAGAATCACATTCCTCTGAATAAAGGTAACATCTGAAAAGGCAAGTGTGAGCTACCATGACACTTCTCCATCTTCTCTACTAAGGGTGGAGTTGGAAGGAGGAAATTTCAGTAGGTGACTATTGCCATCAAGAACTGAATGTTTCCTGGGTAGTAAAAGCTATGTACTGCAGTTACTCTTGGTTTAAGCTGGGCGGTGGTGGCGCACGCCTTTAATCCCAGAACTCAGGAGGCAGAGCCAGGTGGATCTCTGTGAGTTCGAGGCCAGCCTGGGCTACGAAGTGAGTTCCAGGAAAGGTGAAATGCTACACAGAGAAACCCTGTCTCGAAAAACCAAAAAAAAAAAAAAAAAAAAAAAAGAAAAAAGAAAAAAGAATTTACTAAAGCATGCAAGTTTCATGATGTCATTGTTTTTCTCTACTAAGTAGTACACCATTGTGTGTATGTACCACATATATTTAATTAATTCTTCAGTTGAGGGGCATCTAGGTCATTTCCAGGTTCTGGCTATTATGAATAATGCTGCTATGAACATAGTTAAGCATGTGTCCCTGTGGTATGATTGAGCATACCTTGGGTATATACCAAAGAGTTGTATAGATGGCTCTTGAGGAAGATTGATTCCCAATTTTTTGAAAAAATGCCGCATTGGTTTCCAAAGGGAGTGTACCAGTTTGCAACCCACCAACAGTGGAGGAGTGTTCCCCTTGCTCGACATCCTCTCCAACATAAACTGTCTGCAGTTCTTTTGATCTGAGCCATTCTCACAGGTGTAAGAAGGTATCTCAGAGTTGTTTTGTTTGCATCTCCCTGATGACTAAGGATACTGAGCAATTCCTTAAATGTCTTTCGGCCATTTAAGATTCTTCAGAGGGATTCTATGAGCAAGTGCATCAAGATCATGGTAGGGAAACCTGCAGAGAGGAACAAATCAAACTAGTGGGAACTTATGAAAGTTGGATTAATGGTTGTGGAGCCTGCATGGGACTGGGCAAGGCCTTCTGCATTGCAAGACAGTTGTATAGCCTGATCTGCTTGTGGGTGGTGGTGGCTGTAGGATCAGAATCTATCCCTGGTGCATGAGTGGGGTTTTTGGAGCCCACTACCTATGATGGGACACCTCTTGCTGCCTTGAGGCAGGGTGAAGGGATTGGAGTTGCCTGAACTGGATGTTCCTTCCCATGGGAGCCCTTGCCTTCTTGTGGGAGGGAGTGGGGAGTGGGTTGGTGCAGGGGCAGGAGCAGGTAAGAGTGGGATCTTTGATTGGTATGTAAAAATGAATTAAAATTTTTTCTTAATAAAAAAATAAAGAAAAAATAAAAAAGAATTTATTAAAGAATTCTCTCAATCAATAGTAGTTAATAGGTCTTCCAGCCACTCCCCCCAAAAAAATCTGAGAATTTCATCACTCACTTTCATATCTAATGAATGATTAATGAGTATTGACTGCCCTCTGGACAAAGGCTAAGCAGCTTTCCTTTAGTGATTAAGTTAATGATTCCTTAGCATTTCTGCACTACGTATGGTATTTATTCATAAACCCAGCAGGTATAGTGGCCTTAAGTATTAACACTCTGGAAGCCTTGTCAACTGTGGCAAAGCTCTTAGTGTTAGTAACATCAGGGACCTGAGATATCCATTATCCTGGTGTTTTTCCGTCAAGGTGAGTGAGGAATCTCTGATGTCTAATGTAATTTGAGACACAAAACAAATGTTGCCAGGCAGTTGATGGTGGTGAGTTCACCCCAGCTGATCTGCAAACAGGATCATGTTCTTGGAGTGTATTCATCCAGTGTGTTAGGATCACATGCTTCACCTGGATGGGTACAGAGGCATAAGAGAAGGTTTTCAAAAGCTGATCTTTGTTAGCTCTTGTGCCCTCAGATTTTGACATAGAGAATGTAGCAGGCAGGCAGGTGCAGCTACAAATCATGCCCTCTTATACTGCCATTTTCTTTCAAGTCTTGGGCATCAGGGCTCTATAGCTCTTGTGTAGACAGATCTATGCCATTCATACCCTTTGCCTTCCAACTGTTACAACTCTTGAAGGCTTAGGAACTCAGCATTCACTTGGCCTGGAATTATAGCTTCATGGAGAGATTAGATTTGGGAGTTTTCAGTCTTTGACAGCAGCCAGTGTTAACAACTGTAGGTTTAGGACACCTGAGAACCTTGGCTCCGAGAGCTCACCAGCCCTCAGGAAGTCTTCCTCTGCCCAGAACCTGCGGTTTCTCTCCTCTAGCTCCCTACGCCTTTGATACCTAATCATCTTCTCCACTGCTGCCATCCTGCTGTTTCCGGTTGAGACCACTGTCCTTACACTGTTTATCTGCCCCTCAGGAAGCCTGCAGCCTGGCCAGGTTCATCTTGCCCTCTGATGTCTACATGTCACTGCTGCTCTGCCGCATGTGCCTTTGCTGTCGTGTTGCCACTTCCCTGATTCCTTTTAAAATTTGGTACTTATTGGCTTTTAAAAACAATATTTCATACAGTAAATCTTTTTCATAGTCTTTTCCCTTCCCAACTCTTCCCAGATCCTCCCCATCTACCTACCTGCTCAACATCATCAAAATGCTCTCTCTCTGTCTCTGTCTCTTTGTCTGTCTGTCTCTCTCTCTCTCTCTCTCTCTCTCTCTCTCTCTCTCTCTCTCTCTCTCTCTGTGTGTGTGTTAGTTATAGAAACACACACTGGAAAATGTGTGTTACAGAAAAACACATTGATAAAAAGATAGCATGTTAAATATTTGGTGTCTGTTGAACTGTCTGCATGGAAAAGAATGCAAGTAGAACTATACTTATCACCCTGAACAAAATTCAACCCTGAATGGATCAAAGACCTCAGCATAAATCCAGATTTCTTTCTCAGACTCTTCATCATTTGAAGGTTCTTGGATTTTGTGTGTTCATTGTATAAAATGATACTTTGATGAGTATATTTATGAGCTCAAAAACTTTCTTGGTAGAATCTTTAGGCTCTTTTGTTTTTAAAGTCTTATTATCTGTTGTAAGGATACTTTTACTTCTTTTTCTATCTGTTTCTCCTTTATTTCCTTCAGTTTTTATATTTCTCTAGCTAAGACTTGATGTACTATATTGACTAGGTATGGAGAGAATTGACATCCTTGTCTGTTCTTAAATTTAGTGGGAATGCTTTGAGTTTCTGTCCTTTTATTCTGATTCTGTAAATTGTGCTATTATTCTGTGACATCTCTTGTTTTGTAGTCTTTCCAGACCTTCTATCATGAAGGGACGTTGGATTTTGTCCAAGGTCTTTTCTGAATATAATGAGATGATCATGTGATTTTTATCTTTTAGTCTGTTCATGTGGTGGATTCTGTTTATTGATTTACATATGTTAAACAATTCATACATCTCTGGGTTGAAGCAAACTTGACCTTGGTCAGTAATCTTTTTTATGTGTTTTTGGATTGTGCTTCCAAGTCTTATGTGGAGAATTTTTTAAACTGTGTTCATAAAGGGTTTTGGACAGTAAATTTCCTTTCCAATTGACTCTTTGTTGGTCTTGATATTTATTTAACAATGGATTCATAAAAAAGATTAAGAGATGTTTTTTGATTTTCTACTTTGCAGAATTATGTGAGGAGTATTAATGATAGCTCTTCTTTGGAGATCTGGTAATATTCTGTACTGATATGACCCTGGGATTATTGGGGGTTGGGAGATTTTTAATTACTGTGTCTATTTTACTTTTATTGATTTTCTATAATGCTTTTATTGCATCTGTTTCATTGAGTTCAATCCTGACTTTGATTATTTCTTCCTGTCTACCCCTTTTGAGTATTATTTATCCTTGTTTGCTTTTCTAGAGCTTTCAAATTATTAATATGATACCTTTCCAGTTTTTGACATACTTACTGGTATGAACTTGGCTCTTAGACCTGCATTCATTGTTTCTCATGGATTTTGTTATACTGTATTTTTATTTTAATTCTATTCTAAAAAATGTTTAATTTCCTTCTTGATTTTTGTTTTTATCCAGTTTTCATTCAATAGAGAGTAGATTAGCTTCCATGAGTTTGTACACTTCCTGTTGTTTTTATTGTTGATATACAGTTTTAATAGATGTGTTACTTGAATTTTCCTCTATCTGATAATACTTGTTTTGTATTCCAATATGTGGTAAATTTTGGAGAAAATTCCAAGAACTTTTGAGAAAAAAGTATATTCTTTAGTGTTTGGATGTAATGTTCTATAGATGTCTGTTAGGTCCATTTGATTTATAAGGCTATTTTACTCCCAAGTTTCTCTGTTTTTGTTTATTTATTTTTGTTTTGTTTTGATGACTTGTCTATCAGTGAGACTGGCATATTGAAGACACTCACTATCACTGTGCTAAGCTCAAAATATGATTTTACCTGAAGTGGTGTTTCTTTTATGAAATAGAATATCATTATGTCTAGTACACACGTTAAGACTTGCAGTATTTTCTTGTTGCTTTGTTTTCCTTTAATGATTATGCAGTATTCTTCCTTTTACTTCTGATTAGTTTTGGGTCAAAGTCTGTTTTATCTAATATTAAAGTAGCTACTCTTCCCTGCTTGCTTCTTGGTTCCATTTACTTAGAATATATCTTTCCATTTTTCTATCCCAAATTGATGTCTGTCATTGATGTTGGAATATGTTTCTTGTATGCAGCAGAAAGATAGATCTTGACTTCTAAAATAATGTTAGTCTGTCTCTTTTTATTGGAGGAATAGAGACTGTTGTGCCCAGATTGGGACCCCAAAGACTTCACCACAGACCTTAGGTTCAGAATGCAACAGCATGGTTTATTTCTGTTTGTTTACAAGCCGCAGGCAGGGAAGCTCTATCCAAAGCACTCACTCCTAGTAAACCTGAGGCCAGGAGGAACTTGCTTTTTCTTTGTGTGGCTAGTTTTTTAAAGGCAAAATCCACAAGCTCTTCAGGGGGGTTGGGGGAGTTTTGCACGGGTGCAACTCGGATTGGTTTATTTTTATCTCTGTTCTCTTTTAATTGGGTGAGGGTATGTAACCTTTGAATTTACTGGTTGGTGGTTACAATTTATTACTTTGGGGGCAGTCCAGCACAAGTCCCAGGCTTTGTCCTTGAGCCACCATGGGGGCTGGCTGGCCAAGGACGTACTGCACATAACTCTAAGTTGGTGAGGGGCCCCAGAGAGTAAACATCTGGCTGAACTTTGAGCAGTCAGAGTACGTGCAGAAAGGGAGCTACTTCAAGGACTATGTCTTTTGTTCATAGCCCTCCCAGAAACTGCTTGCTCAAGTCTCAGGAAACTGAAATTGAGGCCTGATCTCTGAGAGAAGACTGAGCAGCTTGTTATGGCATCTGCTTGGTCCTTTCAGAGACCATTAATATTGACAGTCATTGTCAAAATGTATTTATTAATTCCTGTTATTTTGTTACATTGGATTTTCCCCCATCTTTTGATTAACTGTTCCTGGATTATTTATTTCTTGTTTCCTTTTTGGTGTATTAACCCTTCAAATTTAAGGTTTTCTCATAGTGTCTTCTGTAGAACTGCATGAGTAGAGAGAAATAGTTAAAATGTGTTTTTATCATGAAATGTTTTCTATCTCTGTAGATTGTGATTGATATTTTTGCTGGGAATAGCTGTCTAGCATGACATCTGTGCTTTTCAGAGTTTGTAGAACATTTGCCCAGACACTTCTTTTCAGAGTCTGAATTGAAAAGTAGGTATTATTGTAATAGGTCTGCCTTTATAAGTGACTTCAGTTTTTTGTTTGTTTGTTTTTACCTTGCAGCTTTTAATAGCCTTTCTTTGTTCTGTACATTTAAGTTTGAATTATTATATACCATGGAAATTTTCTTTTCTGGTCCTGTCTATTTGGTGTTCTGTATGCCTCTTGTACCCTGATAAGCATCTCTTTCTTTACAGCAGCAATTTATCTATGATTTTGTTACAATATTTTCTCTGCCTTTGAACTGGATTCTTCTCCTTCCTCATAATGGAAATAAGAATGTTCTCCATACTTGAAGTGGCATTAAGTTTAGGTATGAGAGAAGTTGAGTCCTTATGTAAGCATCAGGGAGACTGTATCTTCCTCCAGATCAAAATCATTCACCTTACAGGAAAGCTTGGTAAGACACAGGGTGTTAACAAAAGGATACATGTGGCAAGCCACAAGAATATGTTATAAGGAGTCCAGCTGTGTATTAAAGCTATAACTTGACCAGGCCAAGGGTGAGTCAAGTGGGAAAGCATTTAGCATGAACTATTTGGTGTCACATAGCTTAATATTCAGCTGTGCCTTGTTATGAATTGCTTGTATTCACAATTCCCATAGAATGTGTGTGTGTGAGCTTCTTTGCTCAGGCCAGTACTTGGATAAGGTAACATAGGCAAAGACAAGCTGGCTGGAGATGCATAGCTTTGTTTGTTGTGCAATGAAACTCAGACCAACCCTTTGCCTTGAGGCCTAGTGGCTCTCCAGAGCAATTGACTGTATCAAAGGAGATTTTTACATATCAAGGTGGAAGGTAGTGTGGAGCAAGATTCCAGAGGAGGGAGAGAACCACATGGCAAGGGGAAGAAGACACAGTGCTGTGGAATGGTCTGTATGTCAAATGTGTTGCTGATTGGTCAATAAATAAATCACTGATTGGCCATTGGCCAGGCAGGAAGTATAGGCGGGACAAAGAGAAGAATTCTGGGAAGTGGAAGGCTGAGAGAGAGACACTGCCAGCCGCCATGAGGACAAACAGCATAAGAAGATGCCGGTAAGCCACGAGCCATGTGGCAAGGTATAGATGAATGGAAATGGATTAATTTAAGCTGTAAGAACAGCTAGGAAGAAGCCTGCCATGGCCATACAGTTTGTAACCAATATAAGTCTCTGTGTTTACTTGGTTGGGTCTGAATGGCTGTGGGACTGGCGGGTGACAGAGATTTGTCCTGAGGCGGGCCAGGCAGGAAAACTCTAGGTACAGCACAGGCATTTTCTGTAGAGGCAGACAGAATGGCATGACCAGGGAGAAGGGAATAACACAGAGGGTTTGTAGATAGTAAGGCAGAAAGCCTTGTAGAGTTCATCGGAGCCAGGAGTTAAGAGCAAGTAGAGATGGAGGATAAAGAAACAGAGGACAAAGATGAGGCTGGAAGCATAAGAGCTTAGTTGTTAGCAGGACTATGAGAGGGCAGTAAATGAGGGGACAAAAAGAAACTGAGTGTCAGGACGGAACTGAAACTATGTAGACAGGATTTCATTCCATAGAAATAAAGCAGATGGATGAAGAGTGTAAGAAACACGTGTAAGGCCTAGGATGAACAACCCTGGTCAGGAGTGATAAGCAATAGAATGACATAAGTAAACCACAAATGGAGTAGTGATAAGCTATAAGCTATGTGTGGAAGTAGGGATAAGACTAGAAACATAGCCAGAAAAGAATATAAAAGATGAAGCCTCAGACCTGACCAACAGAGCTCGTCAGGCCCTTGCGTGAGTTGATTCTCCTCTGCCAGAGGCGTGAGATACTGTCCCAAGTGCAGACATGGCTGATGGGAGGAAGGCTGACCCAATATCCAGAGGAAGGCTGACCCAAGATCCAGAGGAACAGACCTGGTGAGTCCACACCTGTACACCTAAAGAGGTACTCCTGCTTCCATTTGGGAGACAGGATGAGTATTGCTTGTAATCGTACTGTGTAAATAAATGAGTGTTATATGAAGTCTGAATTAAGAGTGATTATTCCTCCCCAGTAACCGGTGTATGTACTTGTTACAAAGAGCTTGGTGTATCTAGATTTATTCCTGCCCTGAATGCCTGACAGAGCTGTAGCTGAATAGATAGAATTTTGTCTTAGAGGAGTGAAGTTAACAGACATAAGAGCATAGTGTACATAGATTTCTTCCCTCAGATATCCAACACTGGACGCGGTGTCTTCCCTGGACTCTGGGCAATCTGTAGATGCAGAATAGCAGGATAGTCTCAGAATGGATGAAATCTCACATCAGGCAAGAAAGATCATTAAGATAAAGAAGTAAACAACTTAGAGGCTTCAGGAAGTCTCTGAAACCAGATATAATAGGGTCCTCCATCCCCAAGAATATACACATTGTAAGGAGCTGTGCTAGGCATTCTCATATAAGCTGATATGCCTGGAAACTGTTGAGACCAGCCATGCTGTCCTGAAGAGGCTCAGACCAACTGGACTACCTAAAAAGGACACTCTCCAATGCATTGTACTGTCTGCACATTGTCAAGGGTGCCCCAGGATTCTTGCTATCATGAGCTGTTACTCATTTTGAATTAACTGGTGACATAGCTGTCTTTGAGTCATTTCTGCTCCTGTAAGTAACACCTCATCAATATTCCTATAATAAACACAACAGTAAATAAATAAATCCCATTGGCTTACCAAATTGGACTTCAGTTGTACCTGAACTTTGGCCTGGGATGAGTAGACCTTTGTTTCCACCTCCCCAGGAATATTGTCATACAAAGTAGAGGATAGATCCAGCCTACTGTATGTAGGTAGATTCCGCACTGTTACTCTCTTCTTTCTTAAAAAGCATTTGTGGATTATATAAATTGAAACCTTAGGTCTATATAAGACAAAATTCTCTGTCTCTGACACATAATTTTCTTCTGTCTTAGTCTATTTTGTATTGTGTCAGGACAGTACAGATACAGTGTTAATTACGGAAAATAAATGTAATACATTTCTGCAAGCTTGGGAATCCAAGAACTAGTCTTTGGCATTTGATGAGATTTCTTTCTGTATCTTTGTTACAGGATGTTGTGGCAGTTAGAGTCAAAGCCAGGTGTTTCCAAACTCTTGCCTTTCATTGAAAGATTTAGGGTAAAGGCTCACACAGATTTTAAAGAAGCAGTGAAACTTTATTCAAAGTAAAGCGACAGTAGAGATCAGGAAGGAATATGTGTGAAGAGCATCCATGGGCCACGTGAGGAAAGGGGCTCAAGGGCCCTGGTTTTTGTTTGGAGCCACTTTCATGGAGTTCAAGAGAAGGAGGAGTTGAGGTGCTGAAGGGAACTGACACTGGTTGATCTTTATTTCAACTAATGGGCTTAGATTAGGTATGCATTTACTTCCTGTGCATGTACCTTTCCACATAGTATTTTATTTTGATTATATTCACACAATTATACATAGGAAGAAGTTGATAAATAGGATATTCATCATAAAAGTTCCCTTTGAGGACACAGGTTGTCTTGTTGTACAAGTCCCCAAACTAGTCCAGGCTGGATTTGATCATCTTTCTTGGTATCAAAAATGTTCTGTGACATATTTGAATATAAATGTTTTATGAAGGTATTTCTAAGGGCAGTAATCATTTTCATTGTTTGCAGCATAGATATTTGCAACCTGATGTAGCTAGAGTTTTCCTGCTTTGCCCACAGTCAAGACAAATCTCTGTCACCCACCAGTCCAACAGCCGCTCAGACCCAACCAAGTAAACACAGAGACTTACATTGCTTACAAACTGTATGGCTGTGGCAGGCTTCTTCCTAACTGTTCTTATAGCTTAAATTAATCCATTTCCATAAATCTATACCTTGCCACGTGGCTCGTGGCTTACTGGCATCTCCACATGCTGCTTGTCATGGCGGCGGCTGGCAGTGACTCTCCCTGTCTTCCTGTACCCTCAATTCTCCTCTCTGTTAGTCCCACCTATGCTTCCTGCCTGGCTACTGGCCAATCAGTGTTTTATTTATTGACCAATCAGAGTAATTTAACATACAGACCATCCCACAGCAACCTGATGTATGTGGGTGTCCATGTTGCCAATAGTTTTCAGGTATATGTTAGAAGAACATTGTGTGTACACAAGAGTTGGAGATATTGGTCTCTGGCTGGGAAGTGCAATTTGTTGTTATCAGACAAAAGTGAAGCCTCAAACTGCTAAATTGTGCCCCATGCTAGCCTGTCTCATCCCTATGTGCTGGAAGAGCAAAGTTAAACAAAACAAACAATAAAAGAAAAACAAGCAAACAGAATTCCCTTCTACAAATGCTTTTCTACTGACATTGATCTATTGATGGCAAATGACTATGAACTAAACACACTCCATTAAACCCACACTTCCAGGATCCTTAAATGGGAAATAAGATATGGATTTCCAAGATGAGAGATGCACTCATCCTTAGCTCTTCCCTCTTCCTACCTTTATTTCTTCTTTTCTCACCTTTTCTGTGCTCCTTAATCCATGTCAGATCACTGCCCCATGTGGCTATTAATACTGATTGTAAACCTGATGGATCTAGTATCACTTATGAGAATCCTTTGAACACATGCACCAGGGGCTTTCTAGACTTGGTTAAGTAATTTGGAATCACTCACCTCAAGTGAGAGTGGTATTGTTGAATAGGTTCAGGTCCTGAAGTGAATAAAAAGAGAGAGACAGAGAGATAGAGAGACAGGGACCAAAACATAGACAGAAAGAGAGAGAGAGAGAGAGAGAGAGAGAGAGAGAGAGAGAGAGAGAGAGAGAGAGAGAGAGCAGCTCTAGAACTCACCTCTTTCTGAGTCCTGCTGTAAATACAGTGTGACCAATCATCTCACCTTCTCTACCATTAAATCATGAGCAAAACCAAACCCACTCTTTCTCTAGTTGCTTAGGTCAGATATGATTTCACAGAAGTGAGAGAAGTAGACAAAACCCCAGCAAGACCTTTCTGGGAATCCTGACTGCTGTGGGATGTTCTGTATGGCAAAGGTGTTGCTAATTAGTCAATAAATAAAACACTGATTGGCTATTGGCTAGGCAGGAAGTGTAGGCGGGACAAGGAGGAGAATAAAGCTGGGAAGTGGAAGACTGAGTCAGAGAGAGACTGCCAGCTGCCACCATGACAAACAGCATATGAAGATGCCGGTAAGCCATGAGCCACGTGGCAAGGTATAGATTTATAGAAATGGATTAATTTAAGCTATAAGAACAGTTAGGAAGAAGCCTGCCACGGCCATACAGTTTGAAAGCAATATAAGTCTCTGTGTTTACTTGGTCAGGTCTGAGCAGCTGTGGGACTGGCAGGTGAGAGAGATTTATCCTGACTGTGGGCCAGACAAGAAAACTCCAGCTACACCTGACAAATTTCTTAATTCCTTTATCATAAGGCTTCCTCATTTTGAAGGTTTCCAGTGACATTATTTCATTCTAGAATTGGAGTCGAGATTCCTTATTGCTGTAGATAGTATTCCTCACTCTTAACACCCCAAATTTGTGGATTCTTTGCTCAAATAATGAAACTGTACAATACAGTCACAATTACTCAGTGAAAAGCATCTGAAAACTTGTCAGGTCCTCAACACACTAGTTTGGGAAACTGCACTCAAGGCTGAATTCAACCTTCTCCTGTGTATTACTAATATTTGGTTTTTCTCGGCAGGACACAGTCTATTTGTTCTTGAACAAGCTTTGTCCTTAAACATCACACTTGAAGCCTGTGCAGATCACTAATATTTTATTTTAGAGCAACTTCAAATGGTTTAAAGATATTCCCAAGGAATCACTGCTTTATCGAAAATTGGATTTTTTTTAAAGTTATATATATATATATATAACTTATATAAGAGAATTATAAAAGTTTAGATACAAAATATGGAATTTTGATAATACAAAAACGTATAAAGAATATGAGAAAGCACCATTTCCTAGATATAATAGCAGGCAGGGCAGTGGTGGCACTGGGATGCCTTTCATCCTGCCACATGGAAGTCAGGGGCAGGCAGATCCTTGAGTTCCAGGACATTTGGTCTACAAAGTGATTTCCAGGATAGCAAGGACTAAACAGAGAAATCCTCTCTTGAAAAAACAAACAAACAAACAAACAAACAAACAAACAAAAAGCTGGCTCTCATAGGTATGGTATTTCAACAGGTCATATATATATTCACTCTCTGGACTTGTTTCTTATCTCCATAAACAGTGTCCTTGGCATCGAGATTGTCACAAGTATGGTTCTACAGAGGTTTTCATAACTGAATCAGGATTGAGTGCCTCTCCTTCTGGTGTTGATAACCTTAAAGAAGAAAATATGAGGTCAGAGCAGTTGAAATGCAGATGGTTCACACTTCTCTCTACATTCCTACTGACTATTTGCATTGTAATAGTGGCTGTTTAAGTGTATAATGAATCCCACACAGTGTGTAAGCATGACAAGGATTGTGGATTTTAGCACATTGTGATCTGATTTGCACAGGGCATCCTTGGGAACTTACCATTTCTGTTCATCATCCTCTGCAACAGACAGTATTTGAAAGTTAGAGATGAAGACCCCAAGGTTCTTTGTGTGTAGTCTTTGGTCAATTTGAAGTCAGTGTTGTGTGATATTTTGTTTGTGTTCTGACAAATAAAGCTTGCCTTCAGATCAGAAGGTGGAACTAGCCACCAGTTAACTGTAGAGGCCGGGCTATGGTGGCACACACCTTTATTCCCAGCATTTGGGAGGAAGAAGCAGGAAGATCAGTAGTTCAAGGCCACCTGGGCTGCAGGAGATTGAAATATATGATCCTTAGGAAGAATTGTATTTCCCAAAGCACACACCTGCATGTAACTGTGTCTTACAGACTTCAGCTGCCATGTATCTTCTCTTGAGGTCAATTCAAAGCAGACAAGTCGAAGTTTATTGCCTGGCTCACAGTTGATACTCGTCAGTCGTCCATAGACCACCACTTCCATTTTCCCAGTATCATCTTCAATCCCATAGTAAATGAAGTCACCCCTTTCATTTTTCTGAAAAACAAGTTAACATTCATCTTTTAAGAAATATGTGAAAGTTTATCACATCTATGAGAAACAAAGAGTGTTAGCATAAACCTGTCCCTGACAAGGCAATTTTGGCTCTTAGGTTTAGAATCACAGGTAAAAGGCCAGTGAGAAGGCTGAGTGGGTAAGGGTGTTTGTTGGCAAGCCTGACTACCACTGAATTCCCAGGACTTATACTGGAAGGAGAGAACTCATTTGTGGAGCTTCTCTTCTGACTTCCACACTGCTTTCATGGTCTTTGTGTTTTTCTCAACCGTCACAGACAAAATGAAGGAATAACTGACAAAATATAATTACTTGAATGGAAGAGTTTAACATGTTATGGTGAACAAATCTTTTCTTGGAAATCACTCTGGAGGTTTTGTGTGCCTAGCCCTTAATAACTGGCCTATAATTGAAGCCCTTGGAAGCCACTCTTAAGTTTTACCTACTTGAGGTCTTTATCTGCCGGGTGTCTTTAGAAAAAATGAGTATCTTCCTAAGTACTAGTTGTAACATATTAGAATAGCTGAGATTTCTTAAGGTTCCGAAGTAAGGGATCAAAATGAAAAAACATAAATACACAGCAAACCCCATTTAGTTACCATCATGTTTCTTAGTTACATCCAGGAGGCCTGAGAAGAAAAAGGCTACTTTTGGCTCATCGTGAGTCTGAGGAACACTGTTATAAGTCATTTTTATTTATTTTACTCTTTATTGAAAATAAAGTTATTTTCCCACATCATATTCTAATCACAGTTTCTTCTCCCCTACCTCCTCCATCATAATCTTCTTCTCCCCACTTTTCCAACTCCAACCCTACTTTTTCTCTCTTTTTTGTCTTTTTTTTTTAGGGTCTGAGGACTGAACCCAGAGCCTTGTGCTTGCTAGGCAAGCGTTCTACCACTGAGTTAAATCCCTAAGCCATCTTTCTCTGTCTTTTAAGCAAATAGTCAAATAAAGAAGACAAACCAACAAGAATAAAACAATATGAACAAACTAACAGACATAAAAAAGAAATATCCTGAGAAACAAATACACAGTCACACAAATAAGACAGTCACACACACACACACACACACACACACACACACACACACACACACACCCCTCCTGTATAAATGGATCACATTTGCTCAGTGCACACATCAATTCACTCTACTACTTCCTAATCCCTTAGAAGTTAAATCTACAGCAATATTTCTGGTGTTTTAGTTTGTGTCCCACTTAGTTTACTTATTAATTGCGTGACCCATTGTACCAGCACAGTCAATAACAGCATAGATAAAAGGGAAAAGTCATTTCTGATTCATGTACTATGAACTACAAAATCATACATTGAACAAGCAAGCATACTAATGAATTAGTACATCGGCACTTAAAGAAACATTCAAAAGTCATAGAATTCCTTAAATTTCCTCACTTTCATTGTGCCTATTATAAATTGTGAAATTAAACTAGATTGTTTTACTCCTCTTTCTCTCATTATTTAAAATATTATTCACTCAGTCAAAAGATCTTGATAAAATAAAAAAAAATGTGATAATGAGAACACATTAAAGAAATAATCCTGGCTTGTTGGACATGGCTTCATTCTAGGGCAGAATTGTCTATTTGGTTTTTAATTCTCATCAGTGAAAACTGTATCTAGTCTATGAGTTTGACTCTTCATTCACAACTGAGTTGCCAATGAGATGGGTTAGGAAACTATCAAAGAAAAAGAATCTAAAAGGAAAGTGTGCTATAAAATGAACAATGTCTGGGAATAGGGTGGCTCTAGATGGATTGTCAGCCAGGAAAATGCCAAAGCTTATTGATGAATCTCCTTGTAAAGAATTCTCATGGTGGTACCTTGAGGAGAGGAATGGTAAGAGACTATCCCCATATCCAAAACGTGGAAGACTTACTGATCTCTTTCTGATATGAAAGGTGATTATTTCCTGTGTTAAGTAAGTTGAGCAACTTCCAGTGCCAGGAAAAACTTAAAATCTCAGAATGCAAATGCATTCCACAAATAATGTAGTGGCTTACCTTAGTTACCACAAACTCTCCATTCACATGTGTCCCTTTTATTTGAGAGAAAAGATCCTTAATTTTAGGAGTTCCATTGGCTCTTCTCCTCAGTGTATTTGAGATAACCATTGTTCGGTCAACATTCACATCAGACACACAGGAGGCTCTATATATCTCCAGGAATCCATTGGCGCCAAAATAATCTGATATGGCAATGATCTTTTGTGGGATGAACTTGTTCTTTAGGGCTGTGTCAAAAACCTTCACTCTGAAGAATTCAGTCTCAGTAGCCACTGTGGCATGGAACATCCTTTTGTTATCAATCAAATCATAAGTAAATGGTTCTGTTACTTTCAACACCATCACTTGTATGGGATCTCGATGGTGACCTTCTACCTTAGAAGGCTCCTTTGGTAAGTTTCCCTTCTTTGGTGTCTACATAAAACATACAGAGGATAAACATGCATAATTCAGACAGATCATAAGGCACAGCTCCACTGAATAGAATGGAGAATATCTAAGCAATGATTCCCATACCTTACCCTAGATAAAGGAAGAAATGGAGATTTACCTATATTACTACTTCAGTGATTCCACTTAATACTAATCATACCTGCTAAATGAGGAGATTATACTTGTAGTTATGGGGAATGAACCCAAAACCTCCATGTTTTAGTCAAGTCTTCTATCTAGGAACATTTTAAAAATTCCAATTACAAAACCTTGTCAAAACAGTCAGAGCTTTCTTGTAAAAGAAAGATGCCCTCAAATATTGTTAATCAGGAATGGTTTAGGCTAGCAGCTCTTCTTTTTGCATAATAGCAGGCATGGAGGAGAATCCTGGGACCAGAAAAAGTCCTGAAGTCATTTTACTTTGATAACCTGCTTCCTCACTATCCCATTCCATTTCTGAACATCAGGAGAGCACTATGAAATGGAGGCAAAACTGTAGGGCTGAAAGAAGAAGCATGTTGTCAGTCATGGCCAACCTGGGTACCAGCTCAGGGAGGCAGCTATAACTGGTAGCACTCTCTGAAATTTTACTTGGAAACATACAGACTTCACACTATGGATGGTAGGGGTTAACTCCGATTCCTGACCGATGTGTTCTAACTTCAGGAAGTACATTTTCATTATAACTGTTTCAGCAATTCACAATATGAAAAGAATACCTTGACAAAAAGTTCAGAGTGTAAAATTAAATAAGCAATTGTCTCACTATACTCCTTACAGAATAGGCATGATCAGGTGATCACTGAGTCAGACATTTTCTTAATTGAATAGAACATACACAGTATTTTAAAGTTGAATGTAGGGAAGATCAGTAACTAAAAACAATAAAAATGAGTTGATTATTTGAATTGGTTATCTGTGCATATAGATTAATGAAGAAACCTTTCAAATTTGTGCTAAGCTCTGTTATTATATTGTGAGAACAGGAAGCTTTACCCTTGATGGACTGCTGATTACTGCTGCTGGAGGCACCAGAGGAGCCTGGAGAGCACTGGATGCTGTTGCTGGGGACACCCAAGGATCCAGGAGAGAGCTAGATGCTGTTGGTGGAGATCCACATGTAGCCAGAAGACTTTTAGACGCTGTTGCTGAAGGCATCTGAGGAGCATGGACACTCCTTGATGCTTTTTCTTTAGAACAGGGAAGAGCCTGTCCAGTACCATATGATACTCCTTGAGGCCCTTGAGTGGTACACACACTTCTGGCCTCTGTCCGTGGAGGAGCATTTAGAGCCTGGATTGCATTGGATGATGCTCCTGGGTGTGTTTGAGTGGTCTGTACTCTGCTTGTTCCTATTGGTATAGAAACCTGAGGAGCTGGAAGACTGTTGGATGTTGTTGGTAGAAGTACTTGAGAAGTCTGGAGACTACTAGATGCTGTTGCTGGAGAAGCTGAAGAAGCCAGGAAATAAACATATCCTGTTTCTAAGGGATGTGGGACATTGGCATTCCTGGGTGCTTTTACTGTAGCAGAGTTAAGAGTCTGAATGCCACTGGTTGTTGCTCTTTGAGATACCTGGGTGGTGCTGTCATTTCTGGACACTGCTTCTGGAAGAGCATTGGGAACCTGAATATTGCTGGATGCTGTTGCTATTCTGACCTGGGCTTCCCTTTTCAATGTTGCTGAAGGCTCTTTAGGGGTTTGGGCAGGCCTGGATGTTATTACTTGAGGACTCTGAGGAGACTGTTTGCTACTGGCTGCTGCTGCTGTAGGTAGGTGAATGTTCTGGGCATTACTGGACACTGATACTGGAGACATCTGAGGGGTACTGAGAAAGCTGGACACTGTTTTTGAAGGCATGTGAGGGACCCAGATATTACCAGATATTGTTGCTGAAGATACATGAGGAGCCTGGATACCACTGGACAGTGTTAGAGGCACTGGAGAGTTCAGATGGATGCTAGAGTCTGATGCTGGATACGCTGGAAAATTCTGGCAAAGTGGTACTGGAGAGCCTAGAGATGTTCTTAAAGTCAAGCATGTTTCTGTTGGAGTCTGAGAAGTGTGGAGGCTCTTAGAAGCTGCTGCTGCTGAAACTTCTGGAAGAGTCTGGAGTTTACTGGCAGCTGAGGAGTTGCTGGTTGCTGCAAATTCTAGAAGCTGATATTTTTTCTGGGAAACCTGTGTCTTTATGGTACTCTGTTTTTTGATGTTTGTGTTTTTCTGTTTTAAAGGAAAATAGGATTGAGATATTTTTTAATACTGCTTATTGGTTTTTGAAAACAAAACCAAGTACATCTTTTTACTTTCTCTTTTCAAAAGAGGACTTTTACAATGTCAGCTTTTTCCTGGGCTGAAGGAAGTACTTGAGAACATACTTAGTTATTTCTAACACCTAGCTTCCACTCATAACTTCTCTTAAAAGTCAGGTATTGAATTTTCTCTAGTCTGGGATGGAATACAAACTCAAAGTATCTTACAGACTGTTCAAATATTACTTGGCCTCATTCAGCTTTTAGTGTTATTTTGTGGGAAATGAAGTTTGTAGTAAAACTGGCTACTTGTGTATTTTTTCTCAGGTAGACTTTCCAATCTATCAGATATTCAATCCTTATTGTACACAGATACAATTCTCCACATTTTCAGGTGATGTGATTGAAATTATGCCACAAATACCCTAAAAAAATGGACAAGATGGATTTTGGTGGATGAGAATGTAGCTCAGTTGACAGCGTGCTGGAATAATATGCCTGAAACCCATCCAGACTCATTTAAACCTGTATTTAGGTCTTTAAAATAAGCATAACTCTAGTTTAATAAAACTTCTCCGTATGTGAGAAATACTGGTACTTAGGCAACAGATAAAGTTAGGGTCCTCATGACACTTTTATAATCTTAGAAGTATAAAAATGTAAATATTATAAAATTTGCTTTAAAAGTGAAGGTAAGTTAGTATGCAAATACTTTGGTTTAGCAGTAATGGCCATTTTTACTGTTTTTGTTTTATGTTTTTGATAGTTCAAGGTAAAAATTCTTCTAAAATGCAACAATTGCTATAAAGCTGATCCCTTTCAAGCCAAAATTATTACTAACTGTAGCCTACTTTCCAGGCTTGTGTACATTTTGAATTATATTGCTGACATCATTTACAAACATGGTTAATTAGATGTGGCTAAGGAGTTCCCATGCTAAATAACTGGACTCTGCCTGTTAAAAAGATTAAATGCTGGTCACATGGAGTGTTCAACACAATTGTACCATGCAATAAAATAAGGAGATGTGTGTACATTGCAGTCAGGATCTCCAAATACATGCATGATGAATGGATGTAATTAAATACATGATTAGGAAGTTAGATGAGAAGTTCTTTCAAGGTTATGATTGTTGTAATTATATTAAAAAGGCATCAAAGTGGAAACAGGAAGCCATTCCCTTTGATGAGGAATGGCTGGGAGAGTTTGGTGTATGCCTGGGAGGGTCTGAAACTGACACTTACAAAAGCGACCATTACAGTTATACAATATTTGGTCAGTGAATGGACATGGATAAAGACTTCCAAGCAAAGAACCAGAATGTGTCAAAACACCTGTTAAGAAGAGCATAGAGAGCCGGGCGGTGGTGGCGCACGCCTTTAATCCCAGCACTCGGGAGGCAGAGGCAGGCGGATCTCTGTGAGTTCGAGGCCAGCCTGGGCTACCAAGTGAGTTCCAGGAAAAGGTGCAAAGCTACACAGAGAAACCCTGTCTCGAAAAACCAAAAAAAAAAAAAAAAAAAAAAGAGCATAGAATGCTGAAAATAAACCTTGAAGTTGGGTCACCAGCAAAGGGAAAAGGTCTGAGAAGAAACTAGGCAGTGGGGACTGATACATTCTTGTGTTAGTCCTTATCTGTCTCCCCTCTTTCTTTGCTGAACCCTAAGCAGAAAGTTGGTTGACATTAGAAATTATTTCATCAATACTTAACCTTTTCAATACCACAGAGGCTGTGATACATGATTACATAACTTACTGAGCTATTTAATAATAAGAGGAAAATCTTTGTAGTAGGGGATCATTGAGATGTTTTTCCAAGGTTGTGGTGAGCCCAGAGACATGCTTTGGGAAAGGGCAAGCATTGGGAATAGGAAAGTGGTACCTTATTTGAGGAACTGCTGGATGGTGTTGGGGGAGGCTTATGAGGAGTCTGGAGACAACATTCATCTTTTTGTGGGTTGCTTCCTGAAGGCTCTAGAAACTGAGTCTGTTCCTGGGTAAGCTTCATTTTCTTGCCACCTTCAGTTTTTATGGTTTGTTTTCTCTTTTTCTAAAAGAAAAATGTTTGTCTTTATTATTGATTTTCCAATATGTTGGAAAGTGAACCCCAAGCTTTGTACATGGTATGTTGTGCTTTCTCATACTGTTTTATCCCCAGCCCTTAGTAATGCCTTTAGTATTAAGTAAAACATAATATTTCAAGGACCATAAGAATCTTAGTTTTATTACTGGATTCTAATTATGTTTGCATCATTGTGACACCTCATTCTTAACAGATGGATCATATGGTGTGGTAGTTTGAATAAAACTGACCCTCATAGATTCATTAATTTGAACGCTTGGTCACCAAAGAGTCTCAGTATTAGCAGGCGTGTCCTTGTTGGAGTAGGTGTGGTTTGTTGGAGGAAGTGTGTCACTGAGAGGTGCGCCTTGAGATTTCAGATGCTCAAGCCAGGCCCAGTGCCACTCTCTCTCATAGCTGCCTGTGGAGATGTAGAACTCTATACTACCTCTTTAGCACAATGTCTGCCTGCACACTGACATGCTTCCCACCATGAAAATAATGGACTAACCCTCTGAATATGCAAGTCCAATAAATGTGTTTTTTAGTAAGAGTTGCTATAATCATGACATCTCTTCAAGTAATAGAAACCCTAACTAAGTGATATAAGGGTTGTCTCATAGAGGAGTAGAAAAATTACCTTTATCTCATCCTACTTATCCCTGTGGTGGCAAAAGAGCATGAGGTGTAGAATTATAAAGTTTGTATTTAGTATAACTATTTAAAAAGCCACATCCCAAACAACTTCTGTTTCAGTAAATGGTCTTTAAAAAGCCATGTGGTAATTTTTTGTTTGCATCCCTGTTTTTTGTTTGCAAGAGACATTGTATATCCGACACTGAAGGAGTGACAGGTCCCTATGAATTTGTTGATTAGATCCCTGTTCTCACTAGAGCCGTGGACTGGATAGATAGAGTACTGAATCTTCCTAAAGAGCTAAGAAGGAAAGGAACCTGGGGAGAAGCTTTTTGGTGGGAGACCAGCCACCTTACCTGTGCAGAGGGTTTGCTCTTGTCTGATTCATTATCGGTGGAAAGAGATTGGGAACTACTGGGTTCTTCTTGCTTTCCTTTTTTCACTGCAGTTTTGTTTTTTCTTTTCTTTTGCTTCTTAACTGTGGGGATAAAGAAAACACAATAAATCCAGGGAAGTGGTTAAGATTACTGAAGTTCATTCAGAAGTATTTATTTTCTGATTTTCAAATGAAAATGACAATTTATTCCATTTTGGTTAATAATTTTACAGAAACACAATGATTTCACGTTGTTTTTATCAAAACCTCAATCATTCAATTTTACCAATAAAGACTTAGGAACCAGATGTTGGTGTGAAAGCCTGCTAGCTCAAGAGGCGGAGAAAGCACCCAGCTGACCTTCATATTCCACTATTGTCCCATAACCTCCCTTTTCCTATGCCAATCTAACCAAAACCTCTTACATTCAGTGTCTCTCACTTCTACTTCCTGTGCTTCTCTCAAACCATCCTCTTGACCTCAACTTAGTTTTTCCTAAACAATCAATTGTTCACTTCCATTTGCTTGTTTTGCCTCTTGACCTATACATGATTTTTATTTAATAATGTTTATGATTTGATATTTGATGTAAGAAAATAGTAACATTGGATTTTGACATCTATATTGGGGATATACTTTTCCTATGTAACTCATATATTCTCAATCTGCAGGTCTCCTTGACTGGGCCTTCTTATGGTAAATTCTCAGGTCAGAGTTGTGTACCAGTATATGCAATATTTTTTATCCCAGTGACTTTGTAAAGAAAAAATTCTTCACATCTCTAAAATGCAGGATTCTACATAAATATTAGATCATATTTCTTACCGGACAGGGTACTAAAGAATGTGTAAGACTCTTAATCAAGTATTAAATTTATTCTATTTAAATGTTTTAAATGACTTTTTCAATTTTTACTTCATCATTTTCTAGTTTTTCTACATGTTTGGATGTTTTAAAGTATCTCAACAACTGCCTTTTATATTATTTACCTCCAATGCAAAAGATGTCTACCCTGAAATATATCAAGTTTCTTTGTAAGAAAAGATTTCTTGAAATCATCAACTTGTTGACATCTGAGATGCTTCAACCCCATTGTTTCTAAGGCACACACTGGGAAAGAAACATGTCTGCTCTGATTGCTGCAGGCAGCCAGAAAGTTTAGGGAGGGTAGAGAACGGATGAGTGTCTAGGATGCTCCCATGTTACCTTTTGCTCTCTCTGTTTTAAGCCTTTTAGCAAGGTCTTCAAGTTCTTTAATGCTTTCACACACATTTATCAACAGGTTCAGTCCAGCATCTTTTGGGAATGTGTCCTCCAACTGGTCAGCCATCTGAATTCTGTCATAATCATCTTGCATCTTTTTTGTTAGATTTAGTTTTTTTCTTAGTAAGGACTTGATTTTCCTAAACTGGTAGTCATCCACAGCCACATCCTCTAATCCTTGTTGAAGAACAATTGTCTTGTATTCACTCATTATCTCTACAATTATGGACGATCCTAAAAGATGAAAATGGACATAGGGTTACAAACATATACAGACAATTCCAAAACAGGGTTATTCCTGTGTTAGTGAATGACCCCAATTGATAATGTCCATAATTACATGTAAGACAAAAACAGAGTTAAATACAAGCTGCGTCATTGTGCAAAATGGATGTAGAACTTCTGTATTAATAAACAAGCCTAGGATATTATTCCCCATAAGCCATGTTATGTGACTTAGACCAGTGACTTGTGGTGGAAGAAAAGTGTTGGAATCAATAATTGTTGCAGTGTTTAGAGTATGGGTGTTAATATCCTGGATGCTTTTTCCACTCTTATTTGGTGCTGGAGCCTGTCCCTGGATATCTGCCTGTGGGTTTCTGATTTTTCCCATTCTAAAGCGACCTATGTGCAAATGGACTGCATCCTATTACAGTGTATCTGGATGAACAATGACTGAAGTCACATGACCATGCTGAGCCACTGACCATTGTCCACTCAGCTTTGCCTCAAACACACCTCATTAGCATCGTGTCTTTCCTGGCCTTGGATTGTGATCTTTGGGTCCTTTGTGCTCATATTACTGTCAATTTCTCCAACATCTGCATAGTTTTCAGAGCAGCACCTTAGAATTTACTTGATGGAATTTTGTCTGTTTCTTGATTTTATCCTTTCAATTTACTTAGTGGTTCATATTTGTTCATAGATAAAATTTTCCACCTACTAATGCTTAAATCCCACCTAGATCTTTTAATAGTTTCCTAGTTTACTAACAATATTCCTTCTTCCTAAAATATATTGGAAGAACTTGAAAAATCTGAACTCTTTCATTTATGCTTATTTTTACTCCTGAGATCATATGCTTCAAAATATACTTTAAGGTATGTATAATTTCTTTTTCATTGCTTGGAAAGTCATTCTCACATTTCTTTCTCTGTCTACTTTTCATAAATTTAGAAAACTTAAGAGTTAAATGGGGTGTGTGATGGGAGGGTAAGATAGTAGAATAAATGAAAGAGGAGTAACTAACACTAAGTATATTTCCAAAACTAAGATGGAAACCTATTGCTGTAGAAGCTTCTTATATACTCTATCTCTCATCTCTCATCTATCTTCTCTTTTCCTAGACTGAAAAATTTATCAATAAAGAATTCACATGGAGTTACTGTATAATGGGGCAACAATATTTCTACTAGACACCACAGGTTAACAAAAAGCTCAGTGCCAGGAATGAATTTGCTCTCTTGAAGTTATTGGCCAGTCTGTTCTCATAGACTCCCAACATACAGCCTATTGACAATGCTCTTCGGTACAAGCCAGAACTTTATGGTAAGACTCTATTGTAGAGACACCACACTTTGAGTTACAGAACATGGAGAAATTAAGTTGATATTCCCCTGAAGCCTCATCCCTACTGGCTAGATTTTTCAATCTGGAAAGTACTGTGCACAGTAATGGAGGACCAAAATAATTATTAACCTTACTCAGTTGTGGATCCTTGCAGGTACAGTAACAACCAGTCTGGCAAAACATGCTCACTGGTCCAATGGTGGCATGAATGTTGTGGGATTAACCATCCATTTTGTGATTTGACCTAAGGCCTGTATGAGTTGAAACCCATACCTGGCACCATTCTAAGGCTGAAAACCTGTGACTAAACTACTCATAGTCCCTAGTTGAGAACCTATTAATTTTACACTGATAAATAGGAGTAGAATTAAACTTATTATTTTGCCCACAAGTCTTTTAACTCTCATCAGAGACATTTATAAGAAACTAATAACAAAAATTAGAAAATTTGAAACATCAAAAGATTGGCTCTCTGGAAATTCTCAAATTCCCCAATGAACTGAGTTTTCCTCTTCATAGCTCATTCACATTTTATATACTTCCTTGATTATCTTTAGATAATGGAATGAGTTCAACATTCTAATTCAATTTATGGTATTTTAATTTGGGAATCATACCTGTATGGACCTCAGCTTAATTGGAAATACATTTCTAGGGCTTTAATTCCTTCCATTTTTTGGAGAAAAATTCAACATTCTCCATGCTCAAAAAAATCCAAGGCTGAATAGAATATCCACACAAGGACACATGACAGGGAAGAGGAAGAGTATTAAGAAAAAGACATACTCTGTAAGCCATAAGACGTTAAAAGCAGATCACCTATACATTCAAGGAGAAGATTAAAGCTGATTCTCAATAATGAAACTCCCTTCTTCAGAGCAATATTCCAATTTTCATACAATACTAATCTCCAGATGCCAGGAAAAATTAAAGTACAAAGCATTTCTTTGGGTTGGTACTTGTGAAAACACAACTATGTCAAATACAATACAATACAGTCTTTGTAATGACAAAGACTATTTGTAATTTTTATGGTTTCCATTTATATGAGAACATTTATTGTGTTATTGAAGTATTATTGCTTTTGAATTTGGACTAATCATTCCAACCTCAGTAGACTTTCCTGTATTACACAATATAGTATACATGCATCATGGCACTCTATGCCCACTAGATTCTGGACATCAATGTGTTCCTCCTCACTGATAAAAAGCTAAGTACTTTAAATGTTCAGTCTCTTTAAAACACCTAAAGTCTCTTCCAAATTTCAAAGCCTCTGTAAAATATCCAAAGTCTCTCTAAAATTCTAAAGTCTTTAAAAATTCAAAGTATCTCAACTGTGAGCTCTTATAAAATAAAAAATAAGTTATCTACATTTTTTTCCAAGATGGAAAGGCCAGGTCATCATTACATTCGATTCAAAGCAAAATCAAATTCTACAGTGTGAAAAGATTCTCTGGTATGCTAAGGGCCATGGCAGCTCCATTTCTCTTGCTCTTCCATCCAAGCACACATAGTCTTTTTCCTGTGCTTAGATTACCTCTCTCCACACCTGCTGCTATCCTTGGTGTCATCCCATGGTACTGACATCTCAAAAAGGCTGGGGTTCCTTTGTACCTGTTTTGTATCGTCACCAATGGTCTTTTACAACTTTTCACAGTGGCAAGCTTCAGCTATTTCTTATGTCCTCACTATGCCTCCAAAAACAGTACCACTAGACGAGTCTTTTAAATTATAAAGTTTGGATGTCAGCACAAGGTACACCCTAGACTCCTGTGGATCACAACTTCAACTTCTGTGTACTGACAGTGAAAAGACACTTCCCAGATTATAACTCAATAATGCTGTTCTCTTCTTAATCTCAGTCAATTATTGAGTCGCAGGTGAACAGAATCACAGATTTGTAATTCAAATATTGAGTGGCCTCAAAAGATTCTTTAGGAGACTCTGAACCTCTCTTCTCTGAAATTTCCAAGCCATACCTTTATCATTTGCACTGCTTCTGCATTATCTTGTTAGTTCCTACAATAGTTGATTCATCTCCAAACACTCAATAGCTTTTATGTCCCAAAGTTACAATGTTCTTTCATAATCCTTCCTAAAACACAGTCAGGTGTGCCACAATAATATCCCTCAACCCAGTATCAATTTCTCTCTTAGTTACAGGTTCTATTGCTGGGATAAAACACCATGACCAAAAACAACTTGGGAAGAAAGGGGTCATGTCATTTTACACTTCCACATCACAGTCCTTTGGTGAAGGCAGTCAGAGCAGGAACTCAAGGCTGGCTGTGGAGGCAGGAACTGAAGCAGAAGTCATGGGGAGCACTGATTACTTGCTTGATCCACATAGCTTGCTCAGCACTCAGTACTACCTGCACATGGGTGGCACTGCCCTCATTGGATTACACACTCATGGGCTTTGTGGAGCCCACTACCTATGATGGGACACTTTGTGCAACCTTGAGGCAGTGGGAAGGGCTTGGACTTGCCTCTACTGGATGTGCCTCCACATGGGAGGACTTGCCTTCTTGTGGGTGGGAGTGGGGGTTGGGTTGGGAGGGGAGGGTGGGGGTGGGAGGAGGGAAAAGGGGGATCTTTGATTGGTGTATAAAATGAATGAAAAATTTTTCTTAATAAAAAAAGAATATGCCCTACACACTTTCCTATAGGCAGTTTTAAAGGAAGCATTTTCTCAACTAGAGTATCTCTTCCCAGATAATTTTATCTTGGGTTAAGTCGACCAAAAAACAACTGGAACATACCCTTAGAAAGAGATAATACTTTAAATGTTGGTTTTATATACCAATAATAGTGTATGGTATTTCTTAGTATTTTATGTCTCTTATTAGGACCATAATAAGTAGCAACATAGTACATGTCTTATTCCAAATGTTCTGATGCACACATATCCCCTTCATGTGTATATGAAAGATCATGCTCATCTGTGAATTTGAGAAAACCAAAATATTTTGATAGATTCAGCAGTATATTTCTCAATTACTAAATTAACAAGGTATAAACATCTGTAAAAATATTAGAATGTTTCAGAAACATAAATGATACAAGAGAGATACCCTTACATACTTACACATCTGAAATCAACTTCTAAAATACTCTGTTCAAGTACACATTAAGAACTCTAAAGGGTACATGGAAAGCCTTTAAAATATTTTAAAGGTAGGCAATAGAGATATATTTCTAATTAACTCTCACTCAGCCCCCTTCATTTTCCACCAGAAAATAAGAAACAAATTCAAACAATCTAAAACTAAATAAAACAAATGAATTTCAAGATGACAGAAACTAATTCACTGTGATTGAAATACAGCTGATGTAAAAGATAATGATAAGTGTGTTCCTGGATAATTGAAAAAAAGATGTACTTGAGTAACTGTGAATCTGTGAAGCTTTGTACTATGCATGTCCATTGTTTCTCATGCTGTGCAATATCAGAACACTAGAGTGCAGCTCCATGTCCTGATACATTTTCACTTAATACTCTTATTTCACAGCAATTCCTTGATGTCACTATCCTATCATTTACTTAGTCAGTTACCACAGCCAACAAGTTCCTTCGCACTCTCCAGCCAAGGTAACTAAAGCCTTCTTCGTATTTTCCTTTTACTCATACTTAGAAAGTTATTTTATTATCAGCCATGATCAAAATGCACTTCTGTTAGCTCTAGTCCAAATAAAGGTGTACTAAAGATGTCTGTCATCTCCCCTAGCAAAACATCAGAACCTAACTGCTGTGGCTTCCCTGCCCTGAGAGCAGCTGGCACCAGCCCTGCTCCCTCCACTCTCCTCTGAAAAAGCAGCACTGATTTCCCCTGTGACCTTGTGGGTTCCACAGAGCTCTCAACTCTACATAGCAGGGACAGGTCTCACTTTCTTGGAGATTTCTTCAACAGTGTCCAGATCGTAGTTCAACTGAAAGGTTAGGAATAGGGATAGTTTTCTTTGAAGAAGATAAATGAATAAATCCCTCAGACTGGAAAGGGATGTTGCAATCCGCAAACTGCCAGGAACACGAAATAGTTTATAAGATGGGAAGAATGACACTGGTCAGAGTCATTTCAATTTGACTCAAGTGGTGCAACCCTGAGTGTCTTGCACTGTGCTCTCTCTGGAGAGAGAAAGGCTGCAAAAGTGAAGCCTCCTTCCATTGGTTTTCCTGGCTAGTGTGATTGAAGGGTTTCATTCTTGTATACGCTTCCCTACACTGAAAAACAAAGGCCTGCTGTGCTTAGCTGTTCTTCTTACATGTCTTCATCGGTGGATGATCCAAGGTTAACCCTTCATGTCCAGCATACTTACTTTGGGTCACTGAGAATCACATTTCTTTGAATAAAGGTAATTTCTATAAGGAAAAGAGTGAGCCACCCAGACACCTCCTCTCTTCCTCTAAAGGTGGAGGTGGCAGGAGGAGAATTCAGCAGGTTCCATTGCCATAAAGAACAGAATGTGTTTCCTAGATAGAGGATCATCATTGATGCAGGTACTTTTAGTTTAAGCACTTAATAAAGCATTTACTAATTTTTCATTCATTCCTAAGCCAGAAGATTGTTTAAGCAGTATCTTGCACAGTTTGCTTTCAATTAATAGAAAGGAATTTGTCATTGCCTGCTGCTCTATGGACTATAGTGAAGCTATTCTTCCTTAGGCGACTCAGTTAATGAATCCATAGTGTTTCTACGTTATTTATTGATAAAGATAATAGGTAGTGGGCCTATTTAATGACAATATGGAAACCTTGAAAAGGAGAAATTCTGAACTTGTGGTCAGACCAAGGACCTGAAATAACTTTACCCTACTGGCTATTCTGTTGAGGAAATTGGGGAGTCTATGCTGTGTTGTAATTCTGAGACATTGTTTTGTGTTGTGGGAGCCTCCTAATCTACAAGCAGGATTATTGACTACAGAATGTTGATCTACATTGCTGAATTTTGCTTTTATCTATGTATTATTGTTCCTATGCCCAAGTTCTACCCTTTTAAAATTAGAAATATATGAATCACCCTTTATTTTACAGGATTCTATAATTACATTTAGGATACATAGGACTTTTAAAGGGACTTTGGATTTCTATAAAGTGTTGAAAAATTTAAAGACTGTGGGATTTTAAAACATGGAACTATGTCTTATACTGTATTCGCATGAACCCCTGGGGAACAATGAAGGGAAATTAGGATTGAAAAGAAATGCTTTCAAGGGAGAGGGGCCAGAATAAAATGGTGTAAAGGTGTAAAGTGGAATACTGGAACAATATGGTTAAGTGCAGTTGGAGAATGTGGGGGCAGAAGAGTGGAGGGAATTTGTAATTAGAATTACAATTCTAATGACCTTTCAAAAAGTCATATGGAAAATTGTTCCTGTATATACTTCATAAAATATATACATGTTCATATATAAAAAGTGTTTAATGGACTTATAATCCATTTAAAATGAGTAACAATGAACCTAGTAGATACCAGGAGCTAACAAATGAAAATCCTAGTGTCAATAAAATGTTACTTCCTTTGAAGTTGTTGATCAGTGAGATCCCATTACACACCCTCTCAAACACACACACACACACACACACACACACACACACACACACTCACACCACATACTACAAGCTATTGCCAATGCTCTTGATTTTTTTCCAACTCAATAAAGACATCACATATTTAAGTCACAGAGCATGGAGACATCAGCTGGTACTGACCATGGAGGTACATTCCCACTGACTAGCTTTTATAGTGCTGGGAGGTGCTTTTCATTTACCAGCAAAGAAAAGTAGTCACCAGTTTTACCCTTCTTCTCAAGAATCCTTGAAGAAGAGGGGGAAGAAAAAATTAAGAGCCAGAGATGGTAGATGACTACAGGGACACAGAGTTTCCCAAATACAGCTGGGCAGTTACACATATAAACTCAATGTCATTGTAGAACATCATAAGACTTGCGCAAATTTAAGCCAAACAAAATTCCAGCATGAAGTAAAGGGAGATGAACACAAATTCCCATAACCAGCAAAGGAATATTTGTCATTTGATGGCTGCTGGGAGAGGGAGAATCATTCTTATTAAAGGCATGGCCCATGGTTGGCTGATCACAAACTGTACTTGATGGGTTTTAAAAAGAAAAGGAGATACAAAGTTGGGTGGGAAGGGAGTGTGTATTTGGAGGGAGTTGTGGGAGGGGGTGAATATGGGCAATGTACACTGCATGAAATTCTTAAAGAACTAACAAAATGAGAAAGAAACAAAATACAGTTCTTCTAAAATGAAAAATGCAAACTTGCCTAGGCACACATATGCTTCAAAATAAAGACTTGATTTTTTTTAAAAAAAATCATGAAAGAGGAAGTTCATAACATGGTTGAGGGACAGATGAAAGAGAACATACAGTCTGTTGATGTAAGATAGACACATCCCACAGTGAAATGGCGGGAGCAGAAGCAGAACAGAAACCTGCTGGTTACCAGCCCATAAAGAAGGACCTATTCAGTCCAGTGACAACTTCTGTCAATTCTGTCACAATTAAATATGTGATTTAAGATATGTACCCTAGGTTGTTAATAAAACATTCCTTAACAGTGGAAAAATCCAAAATTAGTTAAAACTAAAGACAATCCTGTTTATCTGCATTAGTGGAGCTTTAACAGAACTGGAGGCAAAAACTGTTATCAAATACCAAATATGATAAACCTTCTCATCCTAGAAGGATATAATAGTTTTAATTATGGATTTAGCTACTAGTGATTGTGCCTGCTATTTGTTATTATTATGTTTCTTCACAGCTCTGTAAAATCATGGAATATATTTTCGCACAAGTACACACATCCACACACAGACATACATCATATATATTCAGTGTCTGTGAGAGCACACAAGTCTGTGAATTTGAAAATAATCAGAACGAGAACCAACAGTTTTGTGGTAAATACAACAGTGTATCAATCACTGAATTACTAAGGTTAATTATTAGATCTGTAAAAGATCTAGAACTTTGAGCAATATAACTGGTAAACTTAGCAAGATGGGTCTAATACTTGTACAATACTGAAATCAACATTTAAGTTATGAAGTTCAAGTACACATGGAGTACTATACAAGGGGACACAGGCAACCTTTAAAATGTTCTAAAAATAGACAATAGAAATATGTTTCTATTTAAATCTCTTTTAATCCATACATCTTATGACCAAAAACCAAAACAAATAAAATATAACCAAGCAAAAGGGGTAAGCTCCACAATGACAAAAAGTTTCCCCCAGTGACTAATTACTATTTTTACTACCTTGTGTGAAGGGGAGAATAAGAAATATTAAATATGCCTATGAAAACAGTATGTATTTGAATAACTGTGGTTCTGAATCTTAGAAAAATTTTAATACACACATGTTGACTTTCATGCTGTGTACTATTAGTATTTTATAAGATAATTCATCTCCATGTGCAGATGCATTTACACTCAATATTACTTCATGGTAACTTTCTTAGCACTACCTTGTGCTTTATGTAGTCACGTTCCACAGCCACCAGGATTCCATGTACTCTCCAGCCAAGACAACTAAAGCCTTCTTCTCACTTTCTATTTACTCATACCTACACTTAGAATGTTTATTTTACAATCTCCAGTTAATCAAAATGCATCTTTTCTTGTCCCAATCCCCAGAGATGAAGAAACAAAGATGTCTGCTATCTTCTTGAATGAAGCATTAGACTCCAGCTGCATGATTTCAGTGCCCTTAATGCAGCTGGAACCATCCTTGCTTCCCCCACCTTCCGCTGGAGGAACCACAAGTGATCCCTGTGTTCTTGTGGATTTCACAGAGCTATCTGCTCTTTATATAAGAGAGGCAGCACTTACCTTCTGGAAATGTCTCAGTAATGTCCAGATTGTAGATCCTCAACAGGGCAGGAAATAGGGCTTGTCTATTTCATGTAGGAAGAAAAATCTCTCAAAAGTACACAGCAAGGTGTTGAAATCTCATTAAATGTTGAGAATATGTAGTATTTACAGAATAACAGGGAAGACAAGGGAACTGTTTAAAGTAAGTTCCCAACTTCAGCAGTGCTAGCTGTCCAACCCCTTGCTGTCTCCTTGGGGAGAGTTGTGATGAAATCAGACTTTGCCCAGCAGTGTTCAGAGCTTTCGATTTCCCCAGCTTCTAAACCAGAACAGTTCATTTCCTGTTACTAATGTAGTTTCAAGGAAAAAAAATAACCACAAAAATAGAATTTCTCTTTACTCAGTTATTTTTCTTACAAATATAAGTAGGCACAAAGCCCAACACTGAGCCTTTATATCCAACAGATTCATACGTGGGCCACTGGGAATTTTACACTCATTTTAATGAAGATGAATTCATCAAGAGATAAAAGTGAGTCACTCAGCTATTTCAACCTCCTTTCTTGTCAGATCCTGTTCCTCAAACTTGGTTGAACATTTCCTGGATAGGGAAAGATCTGTGATGAATCACTTTTGTTTAAGCACTTTCCAAAGCATTCATTAATTTATTGATGGTCCCCAGGCCATGATTTCCAGAGCATAAATTTACAAGAAACATGTAAGTCCAAATTCAGCTAAATAGGAAGTAATTTGCCATTACTTGCTGTGTGTATTACAGCTAAGCTGTCTTCTTTCAGAGATTAAGATAATGATCGCTTAGGCATCTTTTATGAAAAAACACATCAGATCATGGGCTATCTCTGTACAACTGAACTGAACTTTCTATACAGCACTGACAATACTGAAGCCTTGAAAACTTATGAAAAGTTCTGAACTTCTGGTAGCTTCAGAGCCTAGAACAATGGTTTTCTGCCACTGGAGAGTTTCTCTCCGGTTCCCGCCATGTCCCGGCAGTCCCGCAGCCCACTTATAAAATAAACACACAGACTCTTATATTATTTAAACTGTTTGGCCTCATGGCTCAGGCTTCTTGCTAACTGTTCTTATATGTTAAATTAACCCATTTCTATTATTCTATAAGTTGCCATATGGCTCGTGGTAACCAGTACCTTACATCTCACTTGTCATGGCAGCAACTGGCAGGGACTCTCAGACTTAGCCTTCCACTTCCCAGAATTCTCCTCTCTGCTTGTCCCGCCTATACTTCCTGCATGGCTACTGGCCAATCAGTGTTTTATTTATTAACCAATCAGAGCAACACATTTAACATACAGAACATCCCATAGCAGTTTTCTGACTGATTTTTTCTGTTAAGGACAGTGGACGTTGTCTGCACTATTGGTACACCAAGGCAGGGAACAAATGACACCAATCAGTGGAGGCTAGTTTGAGAGCTTTAAAGGTGATCCACAAACAGGGTAATGCCATGGATTTCGGTAATAGCAATGGTAATAATCAACAGTAATGCCATCATGTGGCAGGGGTCCACTGATTTGCCTAGATAGATGACATGAATGTATGTTTTCCAAGGGCTGGTGTTTGGCAGTTCTTGTCTCCTTCTGTATGCAACAATCAGGAGACTGGGAAACCTTTCATCTTTCTTAAGTTCTTTCATTGTTTTAATGTTTTCATTGTGGAAACATTTCCCTTCCTTGGTTACTTTCATTCCAAGACAATGTAATTTCTAGGCTGTTGTTTTCTTTGTTTGTTTGTTTGTTTTTCAAGACAGGGTTTCTCTGTGTTGCTTTGCCCCTTTTCTGGAACTCACTCTGTAACCCAGGCTGGCCTCGAACTCACAGAGATCAGCCTGTCTCTGCCTCCTGCGTGCTGAGATTAAAGGAGTGTGCCACCACTGCCCAGCAGACTGTTTTGAACATGATTTTTTTCTTTGATTTTATTCTTGATATGTTTGTCATTTTTATATAGGAAATCAACTAATTTTTTGTGTTACATTTTTATCCTTATATTTGCTAAATATGTTTATCAGCTGTAGGAGATTTCTGATGATGTCTTCAGGGTATTTAATATAGAATATCATATCATCTGAAAATAATGATGCTTTAAGTTCTTTGTTTTCCTTTTATTGAAAATAGTTTTTGTCCTCACTAATTTTGTTTTGTTTTATGACCAGTTTTATTTGGTTGTACTCTAGGTCCCTGGACTATCTAATCTCTGGTTCTTGGTCTTCCAAGCTGTGTCAGATATGGGTTCCAATTTGTGGAGTGGGCCTTAATTCAAATCAGATATTGGTTGGTTACTCCCAAAAGCTTTGTGCCGCCATAGCATTAGTTTATCTTGCAGGGAGGACACCACTGTAGATCATAGGGCTTGTGGATGTTTTGGTGCTTATGTCTCCCTTTGGTAGTGTGCAGAACACCTTCCTGTACCATAAATGCTCAAATGTCAGGGTGAAGATTCTATGTAGGCATCAGAATGACTTCTTCATGCTCAATGAGTTGTGTAGGTGTTGCCTTCAGCAATGGGATCTTGTTGTCACTTTGTGGAGAGCAACTTATCTTGATAACACACTACATTGTTTAGAGATGGGACCCCTTTGGTCAACAAATCAATTAGATGTAACCCAGTCTCAGCACTGGAAGTTTTGTTTGGTGACAAGTGATGGCCAATTGGGACTCTGTCTCTCTCATTATTTAGAAATTGCATTTATATCACTTTCTTATATGTATATTTTTAGAAATTTTCTACTGTTTAGGTTTCCATACTATAGCATGAACAGGTCCTGCACAGGTCTGCACCAGGTTCTCTGCACATATTTTAGATCTTCCTGTTTATTGTTGTTGAAGAATTCTTGAGTGCACTAATGACTGAATCTCTGATTCTTGTGCCTTCTCCTGGGTTCTTTTCCTTCTGTTAATTTATCTTGTCTAACTTTAATGTGATAATTTTTGTTTTATATTATCATATTTTACTTTTTATATTTTAAAAAAGGATGAAAATGGGAAAATAGGTATTTTTCACATTATATATTCTGATTACAGCCATCCTTACTTCTCCAATTCCTTCCTACCCATCCAAATCGATCCCCTCATTTTGTATCTAGTCAGAATACAAACAGGCATCTAAGGAATCATAATAAAATAGAAAGCAATACATTCAAAGGTTTGGGGAATGTCAGATGTTTTGAATGTGGAGAAACTTTGGATGACTCTCCAGGCTGCCAGCTGTCTCTCCCAACAGTTGCTTGCATCCTTCTCCGATTTCTCAGGTAATATTATATCCTTCCAAGGTCTTTGATATATTTGAAGACTAGACAGTTATAATTTCCTTAGTTGTGATAAAAGATAAGTTAGATATAAAAGCTTAGACTCACAAATATAGGATAGATAGGATATCCTCTTTAATTTTGCCAAATACAAATAGACTAGATATTATAACTATAATTCTTGCTTGATAATTGTTTTGCTATATGTAATTTTACTATGTTATAGGTAAAACCTTACCTTTTGAAAAGAAGGAAAGGGGAAGTGCTGTGGATACATTTCTGTATTCTGTGAACATGTGTTGCTATGATTGATTGATAAATAAAATGTTGATTGGCGAGTAGCCAGGCAGGAAGTATCGTATAGGCAGGATAAGCTGAGAAGAGAATTCTGGGAAGTGGAAGCCTGAGTCAGGAGATGCTACCAGCCACCACCATGAGAAGCAAGAAGTACAGTACTGGTGAGCCACAAGCCATGTGGCAACTTATAGATTAATAGAAATGGGTTAATTTAAGATATAAGAACTAGATAGCAAAAAGCCTGCCATGGCCATACAAATTTTTAAGTAATATAAGTCTCTGTGTGTTTACTTGTGTCTGAGCAGGAGCCAGGTAGATACAGAAAAAGTCCAGCTATACTATGACAAAATAACCAAACAAGAAAATGTAAAAGAAACACATACAGACACTGAGACACACACATTCTCTCACACAGGAATCCCCTAAAAAACCTAAACCAAAATCCATAATGTATACAAAAAGGACCTGTAAGACAAAAAGAAAGTCCCTGACTTAAAAATATGAGACAAAAATATCCAATGATCGTGTTGAGTTTGTTTTGTGTTGGCCATTTACTACTGAGCATGGGCACTACCCTTAAGAGTGGTTTGTTTCTCCCTTGGAGAAAACTAATTATTCATTTGTAAATGCCTATCAATTGTGGATAGTTTCTGGGACAGAGCTGGGGGAACTTGTCCACTTCTCCTTTAAGCTCTATGATCCCACCTGGTACAGACCCATCCTGGCCCTGTGCCTGCTGCCACAGTCTCTCTAAGTTCATATGCATGCCAGTCTTGTGTCTAGAAGGCCTTGTATTCTTGGTGTCCTCCATCCTCTCTGGCTCTTACACTCTTTCCACCTCCTCTTCTGCGGGGTTCCCTGAGCCCTGAAGAGAGAGACTTGATGGAGACATCCTATTGATGGTTGAGTGTTTCAAGGCCTCTCACATCTGCATATTGTCTGGTTGTGGGTATTTGTGCCTACCTGCTGCAGGAGGGAGCATCTCTGATAATGTCTGAGCAAAGAACTGATCTATGGGTACAGCAGAATGTGTTTGGAGTCATTTACTTGCCACATCCCTTTTGCCGAAGTGTAGTATTTGGTTTTCTCATAGTTTGCTGGCCGATCTTGTCTGTGGTTCATGGCCAGCTGAGCAGCATTCGATATGGTTCTAGCTTATAGATTTGACCTTAACTCAAATCAGATATTGGTTCCTTACTTTCACAAGTTTTGTGCCAGAGTTACAGTAGCGTATCTTGCAGGCAGACCACTTTTGGAAATGGACTGGCTTATAGGCGGGCTGGTGTTTATCTTTCTACTTTGGTATTGTGTGCAGAGTACATTCCAGTACCTTGAATATTATTAGTAAACTGAGGTGAAGGATCAAGGTAGTTAATTCTCTATTTCTCTGTGTTTATTGAGTTGTGTAAGTGTTTTCTTCAGCAATAAGACTTTACTGTAAGTTTGTGGGGAGCCATCAATATTATTGACAATAACCTGAGTCCTTTTTGGGTTCCTTTGTGATCCCTTTAGCCAGAAACTCAAATAGATACAGCCCATTCTCAGTACTTCATTTGGTAATGAGCATTGTCCAGTTGGGGTGCTACCACCCCCATTATTTGGCGATTTCATTTACATTACATTCCTATTTGTATACACTGAAGGAAGCTTCAACTGTATTAAGTTTCTCTATGACTCCTCTAATGGCCCTTAGTTTTCACTGTCCATCCATGTATTCCATCTTTGCTCCTCTCTTCCTTCCTTTGCTCTGTTTGATCTTCCCATTCCTTTTGCCCCCTCCTTGTCCATTCATAACTATTTATTCTACTCAGCCTTCCTAGGGAGATGCATCCATCCTTCCCTAGTCCCTTACTCTCTAACTAACTTCTGCGGTTATATGGATTGTAGCTTGCTTATCATTGGCTTAAGAGCTGACATTCACATTCACATATAAGTGAACACATACAATGTTTGTCTTTCAGGGTCTGAGTTACCTCCATTTGCCTGTGAATTTCATGATTTCATTTTTTAACAGTTGAGTAACATTCCACTGGGTAAATGTACCACATTTTCTTTATCCATTAATCCATTGATGGACTTCCAATTTCTGGCTATTATGAATAGAGCAGCAATGAACATGGTTAAGCAACTGTCTCTGTGGTAGAATGAAACTTCCTTTATATACCCAAGATTGGTATAGCTCATTCCTGTTGATTTTTCTCTGTTCCACTAACCTGATGCCTTCATATTTATAGCAGTTATTTATTTACACTAGTCTTGATAACTAGTACAATTGGCACTTTCTATGTAATCTTTCCATTTTCTTTAGGTATATTTACTCTTGGTCCTTTATACCAGTTTGTAAGTTATACAATAATTCCTCCAACAAACATTAGAGTTTTTCTTTAAAATTTTTTTTATTTTTCCGTTAATTGTGGAGTTGTTTTAGATTCACAGCAAATAGAGAGCTAAGAATTGAAGGTTCCAGGTTCTTCCTCCTCATACCATCATAGCTCTTCACTAGTCACATCTTGCACTACAGTGGTGATTTTTCTGTCATCTCTAAAGTTTGAATGACATTTGCATATTGTGAGAAAAGTCATCTTATTCATGTTATTGATTAATAAAATTCAAAATTTCACATATGTTCTCATTAATGTAAGTCTTATTTTAACCCTCTCAGTAGTAAAAAATCATTTCTCTGTAATTGCTTTAAAAATCTATTTTGAACTACTAGTATTTAGTTTATGAAATGGAGTGCTTCTCTGTTTTGTGAGTATATATTTCTGACTGTATTGTTTGTTGGTCAGCCTTTTTCTTTAATGATTTTTAAGTCTCTATTGCTTAAGACACGGCATTAATGGGTCATCAAGCATAGAGAAATCAAGCTGGTGTTGATCTGGAAGCTTCATTTTTGCTTGTTAGCTTTCATGGTGCTAGAAGCTGATATGTATGCATGCTGTTAGAGGAGAAAAGTAAACATCAGTTTTATTTAGCTATGAACTCTGAAAGTATCAACCAGAAAAAGCCTGGCAATGTATTCCCAGAAGTACAATAGTGGCATTAATATCGTTGAAGTAACCTACCACTTTCTTCTTGGATTTAAGGCTTACTTCACAAGACAGAATCCATGTATATTACTATTATCAGGTACAAGAACCTGGGGATAGACAGGTCATAGACCAGAGGGGATATGCAACTGTTATTACTTGGCCAAAGTGACATAGTACTAAAGTGACTACTAATGACTTATCATTACTATGGTAATTAACACAAAAATCCACAACTGGTCAAGGTATAGAGACTAAGAGAGTGTGCAGGGCTCATGTCTAAATGGAACATCTATAATGCAAACCCTCTTTCCACATGACAGGGATCACTGTAGAAGAGCAGGCTGGTGTGAAGTATCTCTGTAAACACCATGACCAGTAGAGTGTTGATCTAGGAGAGGCAAGATGTAGATTGAGTTCAGTAAGTCTCAGTGGCCCATGTTGTTTCAAACTTAGAGCCTGACATTGGATAGTTTACTTTGGGCATATTAAGCAGAGCACAATTTGGAGAAATTTTCCTAGTGATAATAAACTTAGTCCCATATGTATAACAAAGCTTAAGACATGATTATATTGAAAGTCTGGTCAAGCACAAGTGAAATCTTCTCTAAAGATAGGTTCTATAGATTTGCTTTGGAAGCAGGATCAAGGTAAACAATGTTCACCATAAGGGTTTCAGGGAGGATAGTGCTATAGATTGAGATAAACGTAAGAGTTTGGGTGAGCTGGTGTCATCTGGCATGCAGATAGCACAGAGGTCACCAGGCTATTAACCATATCCATTTCCAGTGTCTTGGGCAGAAAACAAGTTATACACCTCTTCCTTTGAAGAGACAAAACTGCATGTTTAACATTCCTAGTTTTCCTCATGCTTGTCTGTGAGCACAAGTACCTACATGCTTCCTAGAGGCTAGAATAGCATAGGAGCAAAAGTGGATGGATGAGTATAGGAAACCACTTTACATATAACAGGGAAGTTGCCCTTATACACATCCAATGGTTATGAGAAAACCCACAAGATATGTGTAACTCAAGCCAGACAAAAGCCCAACACGGAGAAAAGAGACTAAGAAAATATTACCCTTAGCTGAGAGAGAGCCATTTTTATTAAGGTGTGGCTTCTGGTAGACTTAATATGCTCCAGTGTATGATAATAGCTAAGAGTATATAGACACACTAACTAGACAGAAATTACTCTTTAATGTAACCTTGGTATGTGAAGGGTATTGATCTCAGAAGAACTGAAGAAGAAGGAAGAGGTGAAATTGATCAAAATTTAAAATGCTATTGCCACATATATTGCAGTTCATTGCACTGGATAATGTTGGAAAATGGTTTTAAAAGCTATTATCTATATGCATGTTTTTAAGGTATGGGAGTGTCAAATATGTTGATTTCCATATCATGAAATATTGAAAACTATAATATTTTGTCTATTATTTTGTAAAGACAATCAATTTTTCAGTATGGTTTTGCATTTAAAATACAGAGGAACTGCTGTTCAAAAACAATAAGTAATCTAGAAAGCTGCTTTTGGACCAAAGTAAGAAGCAAGTAAGTGGAAAAAGGAGAGTTTATTCAAGCATATTTTTCCAAGAAAAATCATTTTAATGGGACAAATTCTATATTCATAGTACTATAAATCCCATTTCACATCTTAAAAATAAGGAAAAAATCAGATAACAGGCTAAAAAGAAAAGAGCTAAACCACAAACTTTCTAAAGAGAGCGAAACGTACAATCTTATGGTGTTGAGCCTGGAAAAAGCTTCTTAGATAAAATCAGAAAAAAAAGTGAACTGCATTTACAATGCTTCAAGGAGACTGGCAGAAGCTGTACGAGTTGGCACTCCAGCAGCAATGGGTGCCTGTTCTCTTTCCTCCACAGCCTCACCAGCATGGGCTGTTCCTTGTTCTCCCGATCTTAGCTGTTCAGACAGGTTTCAGATGAAATCTCAAAATAGTTTTGATTTGCATTCCCTGATGACTGAGGATGTTGAACATTTCTTTAAGTGTTTCTCAGTCATTTGAGTGTCCTCTTTTGAGTGTTCTCTGCTTTGTTCTTCACCCCATTTCCCGATTGGGCTATTTGTTTTCTTGGTTTTCTAGATTTTTGAGTTCTTTATAGGTTTGGGATATTAGCCCTCCACCAGCAGTGCAGTTGGCAAAAGTCTTTCCCCATACTGTGGACAGCTTCTTTGTCTGAATGATGGTATCATTTTTTCTTCTTTTTTTTATTAAGAAATTTTCTATTCATTTTACATACCAGCTACAGACACCCTCCCCTCCCTTCTCCCACAACCCAGCCTTTCCCCCATCCTTTTAAAAAAATTATTATTTCTACACTTGAGAATTTAAGATCAAGTGTTACTTTCATAGCAAAAGAGAACAATAAGAAATTTTGAAAATGAAAATACGTAATCACAAATCAGATATGGAAACTGTTAAATGCTTGGATGTACTACTAAAGCTGTTGTTTATTACCAATTGCTTGGTGTCTCTATTTTAAAAAATTCACTGTTAGAAGCACTGAATTGATTTAGTGGGTAGCTGCTTTCTTCTTCATCTTTTGGGTTCAAATGGGTAGTGGGTATTTTCTTTTTTCTCCTAGCCTTGGTGACCTGGAAGGAGACAGAGAGAGATACTATAAGATCCTAGCAATTGAGCTAAAGCATTGTTTATATCTCTCCAGTCACCCATCCTTGCCTATTGCCCTCAAGGGCCTTACATGACCTTTTGCCCTCTCAAAGGCTATTGATCTTCTCTGCTTCATCTTCTTCATTGTATTACCTTATTTTGAGCTACCCTTTTCCAACTATGTGTTCCTTGAAGAGAAGGCTCTTCATACTCAACATGACTTTGAGTAGGTTGGATATTTCCATATGTAGTGAAATTAATAGTGTTGATCCATTCTTAAGTATGTTTTTATGCCATTTCTATTTCCTAGACCCATTTAGGAAAGTAGTACCTACTCATTTCCTATGAAGTGCTAAACACTGTGATAACTCATAAATGTATAAGCATTTCTTCCCTTAAAATCCAGTTTAAGAGTTAAACTTTCCCCAATGTCAGCCAACTCCTAATTGTTAAAGCTGGCATTCAAATCAAAACTCTTGCTCTTGATCTCTATTCAAATGTATTTCTATGTCAGTCTAACTTCTTTATGCATCTTGTTACTTTACATATATACAATATTCTTTGAATTATTTCTTCAATATCCATTTTTTAAAAAATCTTCCCCATAGAAATGGGTATAAAGACATCATCTGAATTCTGTACTCCACAGACATAATTACCTATGTAACATAATGAAAATTTCATGTTTGGAGTCCTAAAAAAATATGTCAATTTCCTCTTTGGTTAATCTGTTCCCTGTCTTTTTCCTACCTTAATGAAACTGTGATCACCACACATCAACTTCAGTTGCTTGTCAATTGTTTTCAGTTGAAAGCAGAAGAGTTGAAGTTTATCTCCTTCCTCACAGTTGATGTTGTACCATTTTCCATTCCCTACAACTTCTATATTTCCTGAATCATCTTTTACTTCATAGATTGTGTTCTTTGAGTTCACCGTTTTCTGCAAAAGTAAAATTAACATTCCTTTTCTGAAAGTCATCATATTCACAGTTGTTATACATTCAAAAAAGACATTTTATGACAAAAATCACAGGAAAATATGAAATCTGTTACAGACACAGGCATACAGGTATTTTCACTGACGTCTTCCCAAAGAATTTTCTCTTATCCCTGCAATGATTTACTTTTGTTATCTAGATTTGTGCCTGGAAATGTTAGGACAATAAATGCTCTTCCTGTTTTTCACTACTCCCTCTTCCTCACCAGTCTGGATTCTCCATAAACAACCCTGTTTTATCTCAGGAATCAGAACTTCGGGCAACCATCTTTATGTCTTCTGCTTATAAAGGGATGAATGAGAATTTGCTCCCATTTCCATTCATTCAATAGTTTAAAGGGAAATCTACAGACAGGTAAGATCCCAGCAATTCATTCATTTAGGCCTTCTCTATTTACTTACCTCTTTCTAGTGTTGTATTCAAGTAAGTCAATGTCCCCCAATTCGTAGTGTATGAGCTTCACAATTCACTGTATTGTGTTCATAAGCATAGTCTCTAAAGAGCGTGCTATAAAGTAGGTGTTTACAGTGAAGGAGCTTTTAAAAGAAGATTTAAAGAGGCTTAAAGTTGTCAACGTTATAAAATATTTGCTGAGCTCACCAAGGTTGTCATTTTTTTTTAAAAACTGAATCCTACTACCCTGAATTTGGGGATTGATGCACCAATGAGATGTCTGTATATATTTTCACTTGTAAACGAGAAAACTAGATTTACTTTCCTTCCAAAGGTCATTTAATACAGTAGTTCTTAGTTGCTAAGGTCTTCAGAAATAATAAGATAATTGAATAAGATACAAGAGTAATAATTAAGTGGTTAAACAACTATCTGCAGAGATAGTGAATTCATTATACTGAATGTTTTTGGATTTGTGAGGATGCCAGTCAATCTATTTATTACTACAAATGCATATCACAATAAATATTCACCCTTGTTCAGGGAAGCTATAGAAATAGTGTATAGAAAGAAAATAATAAGTATTATATAGTAGTGGTATTGCTTAAAAAATTGAGACAGTTGGCATGCCCCTGACCTGTGTCCTGAACCATTCCTTCTCATTGTGGCTGAGAGTAGGAATTGTAACTAGCAAAATAAAATTTGTTGGTAAGTCATTTTCAGAGAGCTATTTCAGAGATATCTTAAGAAGTAGGCTGTGAAAGGGTCACCCACTCTTATTCTCTAATACATGGTGGAATGATTTCACCTTCTATCCCTAGCCGAGGTAGGGTTCTGTTTTACAGTATTGCCATTAAGCTGTGACTGGAAAGTTATCATATTTGATTCCAGGTGTTTGTGTAGAAAAATTATAAGACAAGTTTTCAGGCATTACCTTGTGTAATGTAAACAACCCATAAAATAGCGTTCCAGCTACACCCTTGTGAATATGACAGATCTTGGGAGTTTCATTTGCTCTTTTGATAAGACGTTTGGGGACTTCAATCTTTTGGTCAGGACCAGCATCACACACAGTTGAAGCTTCATTTATCACCAGGATTCCTTTGAACTTGATGTAATTGGAGATGACAATGATATTTCTTTTTGTGAACTTCTCTTTTAGGTTGATGTTGAAAACTTTCACATGGAAATACTCATTCACAGTGGCCACTGTGGCGTGAAACATTTTCTTTACTTCGTGTTCTGATGACTCATATACAAATGGGTTTATTGCATTGAGCACCATCACTGTCATGGCGTCCTTTTGGAGAACAGCACCTCTGGCAATGCTCTGAGTTTGGATCTGTGTCTTTTGGTTCTGAGTTGGACGAACACAGGGATATAAACATGTAAGTTTACCAGCAAATATAATTTATCCTTCACATAAAATAAATCACAATCTCCAGATTGGTTCTAACAATTTTTATGTATTTATATCACTATGAATAAGCTAAAGAAGAACTCTTTCATTGTCCAAAAGGCTAATGAATGAAAGCAGTGGGCTTCAGCCACAGAAGTTTGAACACTCTCACTAAAATAAGAGGATTTGTTCTAACAGGAAGCAAGATGTTCAGCATGAACACAGAACAAGAATTTGAGAGCAATTTTTGAAGTACTTAAGTGAAATTATAATTAATTCAAATATATCCTTTACTTTTATGGCCAAAGAATATAAAAGGGGAAAGTTAAATATTGTTGATAATATAGAATGGTAAGTATAAATCATACAGATGACATAGGACTCTAGTTACCACTGAACTATCTGGGATTACTCTGAGGGTACAAATTACAGTATATCTCCTCTGGATATACCAATCTGCTATAATTAAATGATCAAAACCAACGTGAGCCTGCCCTCAGGCACCTCTTTTAAATGGGATCAAGTACAGTTAGTTACTATGGTTAGAGCCATGTCCTTACGCATGGATAGAGTGGATGGAGAGTTTTCCTCAACAGCAGGGATTTGGAAATCCAGAGAGATAGTGATAGGCATCTAATCACTTTTCTACACGGTGTTCTGAGCTCAATGGGTTTCAACAGAGTATTTCAATAAAGGGAAGATTGCCTAACTCTAAGACAGAGTATGAAAAGCTATGAACTTCATAGATTTGAGTGTAAGTGTTGTTGTCTCCACAGACCCAAGTGAAAGAAAATAATACAAGTTATCATGTCACAAACAGTCATCACCTATGAGTGATTAGAGTTGACTTGAATCTGATTTTTTCATCAGTGTAACCAAGTAGTACAACATAAAAATCAAAAAGCAATATAGTTAGTGGTAGTGATGGTTGTATAAGTAAACAGTAGCAACGACTAGATTTAAATTAATAATAAAGTTATAGGATATGCATAAGATAAAATAGTGGGTTATTATGAAGTCCTCAAAATGATCCTTAATGCACCCATTTTAAGGATAATCACTGAAAGTGGTACTGAGATTATGGTAGTAGATATTCAATCTAAAATGAATTATTTAAAAAAGAAACATAAATACTGATGTAGTCACTGAATATTCTATTCATTTTAACTTAGGGACTTGAAAGATAGTCCTGATATGTTTAATTGGAAAAACAAGTAATAAAGTAATAGCTATTGTAAGATGTTACACTAGAAATTTTTCCATGTAATTACAAAACTATCTGAAAAATACTAAGAAAAACCTTTAAATTACATGAATGGTAAAGTTTGCAGTGAGTAAAAATTGCTTCTGTTTTTGCCTAACTGGCTGACTATATTTCCTCAAGTGAGAAAAAAAGGAGGAGGGGGTAAGGAAAGAGGGATAGAGAGAGGAAAGGGTGAGTCCAGAGAATGGATGCTGATGTTGTGGTTTTCCTTCTGTGACAAATCATTTATTCTTTCAATGAGAACTCAGAAAAAAAAAGAGGCATCAATCATCTCATTTTTCATGTGTCATGAGAATAACATTGACTTGATACTGGAGAAATACTTGACAGTCCAAAGTGAAAGTAGCCTGACCCAGGAAGAGTAAAGATGAAATAATCAGTTGTAGCTCACTTCCTTTTGCTCTCAGTTTCTCATGAATTGACTCCTCTTGAATTTCCAAAAATTCTTTAATTTTCCTCACTATGTATTTTTCTCCCAGAATTGGTATTTTTCTATTATTTTTACTTAAAACCTTTTTATATAATATGTATTGATCATGATTCCCCTCCCCCTACGCCTCCCAGATCCTCCTCCCTCCCCATTCAACTTTGTGTTCCTTCTCTCACTCTCAAAAACTAAAACAAAATGAAAAGATGGAAAATAAAACCAAGCAAAACAGAAAGAAAATTCCCAAACAATAAAAAGTAAAAACCATCCCCCACCCCGCACCCACACACAGTCTTATTGTGTTGGCCAACCTCTCCCGGGCATGGGGCCTGCTCAGACTGTGGTGGACAGTGTTTATTGGAGAAAACTGATTTTTCCCTTTGTTAGTAGATATCAGCTGAAAATAGCTTCTTGGTTAGGGTTGGGACTTTTTGTCCACTTCCTCCTCTCAGTTCTGGGACCCCAGGTGGCTTGAATCTGTGCTTTTTTAATGTGTGCCGCCATGGTCTCTGAGTTCATATGTGCATCAGTCCTGTTTGTCTGAAAGACACTGTATCCTTGGAGTCAGGCACCAGCTCTGGCCCTTACACTCTTCCATCCTCCCCTTCCACATAGATCCTGAGTCTTGAGGAGAGTGATTTGATGAAGACAACCAACTGAGGGATGAATACTCTAAAGTCACTCACTATCTGCACATTAGCCAGTTGTGGGTCTCTGTGTTAATTTCCATCTATGGCAAGAAGAAGCTTGTCTAATGAAAGGTGAATGAGGCACCGCTCTATAAATATGACAGCATGTCATTAAGAGTCATAGTATTACTATGTTCCTTTAACAGAATAATAAAGAGTAGTAGGTTTCTCACAGGCCCATGGCCTACCTAGTCTCAGATTCTTGGCTGCCTTGGTAATGTCAGTTATGGGTTCCATCTCATGGAGTGAGCCTTAAATTCAGTCAAAAAGTGGTTGATTACCCCCTTTTCACCTATGTTATCACTTTGTTTTGTGACATCTCAGTCTCACAAGACACCTATCAGAGCCTTAACTGATATGGACAGCTCTCATCTTTCCTTCTTAGTTGTGCTGATTCTCACTTCTACACTTCTGGAAATTTCAGGTCTGTAAGTATCTATAGAAAAATAGGACAACCATAATCTTACAATACACAGTAAAATGGGGGAAAACATTAGTTATGTGTCAAAACTGGTAATAAAACAAGTATCTTTAACTCAAGTAAGCACTATCCATTTTTAACCTAGTGTGGATAGGGCTTCTGGGAGTATGTATTTAGGATAGAGCAAGATACTAACATTAAAATTCAGAAGATGGATGTGTTTGGATACTTACATGCTTTTGAGCTGGAGTGAAAATATAGTGTGACAAAAATTCTGAAGAAAGAAGTAGCCCTGATTGGTGTTGAAGAAAAGTTATTAGCAGGTTAGTCGTATAAAAGGAAGAGATATGTGATAGTGCAAGAGAGAAGAAATAAAGCCCATTCCTACTGAAACTTGTGTGTGCTAGAATATTCACCTCTCTCCCTGTCAGGGACTAACACAAGCCTTATTGTCAGAAGAAATGCCAAATTCATCAAGTTTTCCCAGGGCAACACAAGATTATGGTACAGAAAATTCTATTTGTATCACCTATATTTCTATGCCTGTTTCTGTCTTTGTATGATGATCTATATCATAATCAACCTCTGTGTATTTTTAATTAATTAAATCTCAGTGATAAGTGCATGACATGGTCAGAACATCAAGATCTGATTCTGATATTTGGATATGAGGCAGAAAACTAGTACCTTAGCCAAAGGCATGTTGGATGAAGCTGAAGATGAGACCTGGAGCACTGGGGACTGGCAGCTGGCTGTCGATTCCTCAGGACAGGGAGGGTGATCTGGTCCTTCAGACTGCTTGGTCCTTTTTGCTCCAGTCTTTTCTTTATTAATACTTTTTCTTTTCTGAAAATATATCCATTGGCCTGTTAATGAGTCTCAGTATCAAGTGAACAGAATGCATCTTTATTATTAGGTAGTAGATTTATTATGCCTGAGTATGCTGGGAACTCGAAGGATGAACATGAACCCTCTCACCAGGTCTAAAATACGATCATAAATAGTCATAAAATGTGTGCATAACTGGTTTAAATAAATAAAGAGAGGGGGGAAAGTTATATACACATTTTTTTCTGACATACCTTTTGGTAGGACATAATAGAATTTGAATTTGAAAACTATGGTGGGGAAACATAAACACCATTGTTCTAGCTGATTTTAAAGTTCACGGCTTTCTAGTAGGAGTGAACACATATTATGCTGCATGACCACTTACCATGAGTTTCAATAAAGCTTGACAATAAACTAATAAAGCAATGAGTCCTTGATGGACAGAGTGGGGAAGAGGCACTGCTGACCCCTCTGTGGACTGCCAGCCCGCTGCTGTTCCTCAAGCTCACCTGAGCTGTGGGAGTTTCTCCTCCATCAGATGCTACGGTGTTGCTGGTAGTCGATGTGGGTGTATCAGAGCCTGCTTCTTGCTTCCTTTTTCTCAGTGGGGATTTTCCTTTTACTAGAATGGGTATAATTTTTATCACAACAAATGCATGAAGAAAGAGCCCAATAAACCAACACAGAGAACTTGGAACCATCTAGTTTTCCTGCCATTTTCTCTCCATTGCATTCATATCTATGTTTATTCTATTAGTTTACTGTGGGGGCACACCACTAAAGGCACAGCCTTGGACACAGTCTCCACTACTTGATGTTTTCATTACTTGTCTCCTCTAAAATGAGAAAATCCTTCCTGTCCTTGAACCCGTGTCCATCAGCTAAGCTTTTCTCATTTCCATTCTCCAAAAAATCCAAATTTTTATCACACTGACTAGTCATGTTTTGTGTATAATACTCTCAAATCATAGAAAGCAATGAAAGGAAATCTGATATAAACTTTGCAATGTAAATTGCAGTTTCAGATCTTCATTATGCTACATGCTGGGGTCAGAGTTGTGTACCCGTATATCTAGTACTTTTTAAATCCAGTGACTTTATAAAGAGAAGCTTCTTCACATCTTTAAGATGCAGACTTCTACTTAAATATTAGATAATATTTGTTAGCAGAAAAGATATTAATGAACGGGTAAGATTGTTGAGTATTAAATTTAGTGTATTTATATGCTTTAAATGATTTTTTTGTTGTTTCCTTTTATCATTTTATGGTTTCACTACCATGTTGGGTATTCTAATCTATGTCAACAACTGCTTCTTACTTTATTTACCTCCAATGTAAAAGAAGTTTATTCTGAAATATACCATATTTCTTTGTGAGAAAGCATTTCTTGAAATCAACTTGTTGACATCTGAAACTCTTCAACCCCCATAATGTCTAAGGCACACAGTGGTAAAGCAACATATCAGCTCTGATTGCTACAGGAAGCCAGAAAGTTTAGGGAGGGAAGAAAAGGGATGAGTGTCCAAGGTGTTCCCATGTTACCTTTTGCTCTCTCTGTTCTAAGCCTTTTAGCAAGGTTTTCAAGTTCTTTAATTCTTTGACACACTTCTATCAGCTTGTTCAGTCCAGCATCTTTTGGGAATGTGTCCTCCATCAGGTCAGCTATCTGAATTTTGTCATAGTCATCTTGCATCTTTTTTGTTAGCTTTAGTTCTTGTCTTAGTAAGGACTTGATTTTCCTAAACTGGTAGTCATCCACATCCACATCCTCTAACCCTTGTTGAAGAACAATTGTCTTGTATTCACTCATTATCTCTAAAATTATGGACAATCCTAAAAGATGAAAATGGACATAGGATTACAAACATATACAGACAATTCCAAAACATTCATATTCCTGTGTGAGTGAATGACTGCAATTGATAATGTCCATAACTGCATGTGAGAGAAAAACTGAGTTAAATACCAGCTGTGCCACGGTGAAGACTGGATGTAGAACTTCTGTATTAATAAACAAGTCTAAGATATTCTTCCCCATTAGCCCTGTTAGGTGACTTAGACCAGTGGCAGTTGTGGTGGAAGAAAAAAGTTGGAATCAGTAATTGTTGCAGTGTTTAGAGTCTGGGCTATGAGTGTTTATATCCTGAATCCCTTTTCCATTCTTGGTTGGTTCTGGAGCCTGTCTATTGGTGAAATTATTAAGGCCACTCCACATAGTTAAAAGGGAGGTTTATTTTGTGGGGTAACCTACAAGTGAATGGATAGTTTACAGAGTCTGTGAAAGGCGTGGCACAGTCCAGCAGTGTTCTCTGGAGAACTCTGCTTGGTCTACCTCTAGCGTCCAGGGTCCAGGAACTAAGAGAGCCCATGCATCTGGATCCCGGGTCTTCAGCGTCTTCTCTCAGCCTCGCTTTGTAGGTGTGACCATTACCGAAGCCTCAATGGGGGTTGGAGCTTCCAGGTCAAAGCTGGAATGGCTACCCACCACATCTCCCCCTTTTGTCTAAATAAGAAAGTTCTAACCTAATACAAGACTATATACAAAGGAATGGTTATCAAATATTGTTCACGAGTAATGAGGGATAATGACCTAGATACAATGGAACTACAACCAATGCGAACAATATCAAGCAAGAAACACATACTAAAATCCAGGGAAGTCTAGAGTGTGGGTAAATGGCATGTTACAAAGATCATTTCAAAAGGTGCTTCCAGGTCAAAGCTGGAACGGCTGCCCACTACACCTGTCCCTAGATATCTACCTGTGAATTTCTGATTTTTCCCATTCTAAAGCGATCTATACACAAATGGATTGCATCCAACTACAGTGTAGCTGGATGAACAATGACTGACGTCACATGACCATGCTGAGCCACTGACCCTTGTCCACTAAATTTTCCATCAAACACCCTCATTAGCATCCTGTCTCTCCTGGGCTTGGATTGTGATCTTTGGGTTCTTTATGCTCATATCACTGTCAATTTCTCCAACATCTACATACTTTACAGAGCAACACCTTAGTGTTTATTGGATGGAATTGTGTCTGTAGTTTCTTGATTTTTATCCTTTCAGGATTGACTCAGTTGTTCTTATTTGTTCATAGACACAATTTTCTACCTCCACATTATGTTTAAATCCTCCCCAGACCTTTTAACGGTTTCCTAATTTATTAAAAAATATTCCTTCCTCCTAATATGTATTGGAAGACCTTGAATAATTGGCACTCTTCCATTTAAGTTTATTTTTACTCCTGAGATCATATGCTTCAAAATATAAAATATACTCCTATTGTCAAGGTTTATGGTATGTCTAATTTCTTTTTCATTGTTTAGAAAGCCATTCTCACATTTCTTTCTCTGTGTACTTTTCATAAACTTTGCAAACTTTAGAGTTAAGTGGGGTGTGTGATGAAAGGATATGATTGTAGAAGAAATAGAGAGGAGTAACTAACACTAATTAAGTTTCAAAAACAAAGTGAGAAACCTATTACTATAGAAGTTTCCATATATAAAATCTTCTATCTATCTTCTATCTTCTCCCCTCTATTTCTAGCTATCTAAATATCTATATATCAAGAATTCACATGAAGCTTGGCGGTGGTGGTGCACACCTTTAATCCCAGCACTTAGGAGGCAGAGCCAGGTAAATCTCTGCGAGTTGGAGGCCAATCTGGTCTACAGAGCAAGATCCAGGAAAGGCACCAAAACTACATGGTGAAACTCTGTCTTGAAAAGAAAAATATTTAAGAAAAAAAATTCATGTGAAGTTACTGTATAATGGACAACAATGTTTCTACTAGACACCACAGGTTAACAAAAAGCCCAGTGCTAGGAGTGAATTTGCTCTCTTGAAGTTATTGGCCAGTCAGTTCTCATAGACCCCCCAACATATAGCCTATTGACAATGCTCTTGGATAACATTCCACAACTTTATGGTAAGACTCTATTGCAGAAGACACCACATTCTTGAGTCACAGAACATGGAGAAATCAACTTGATACTCACCTGGAGGCTTCATCCCTACTGACTAGATTTTCCAATTCTGGAAAGTACTAGGCACAGTACTGGAGTAACAAAATAATCATTAACTTTACTCAGTTGTGGATGCCTGCAGGTAGAGTAAGAACCCGTCTGACAACATGCTCACTGGTGCAGCAGTGGCATCAATGTTGTGGGGTTAACCATCCATTTTGTGATTTGGTCTAAGGCCTGTATGAGTGGAAACCCCTACCTGGCACCATTACTGAGACTGAAACCTGCAAATGGACTACTCATAGTCCCTAATGGAGAACATCCTAATTTTATGCTGTCAAATAGGAGTAGAATTAAACTTATTATTATGTCCACAGGTCTTTCAAACCTCATCACAGAAATTTGTAAGGAATTAATAACAAAAATTAGAAAATTAGAAGCAAGAAAAAATTGTCTTTCTGGAATTTTCCAAAATTTCCCCATGGAGAGAGTGTTCTGCTCTGCAGTTCATTCACATTTTAAATACTTCTGTGATGATCTTCAGAGAATGGAATGAGTCCAATAATCTAATTCAATTTTTTGGTACTTTAGTTTTGAAATCATGCCTGTATGACCTCAGTTTAACTGGATATTAAATATCTAGGTGTGTCAATTGCTTCCCCTTTTTTTGGAGAAAAATTGAACATCCTCCATGCTAAAGAAATCCAAGGTTAAATAGAATATCCACACAAGGACACATGATAGGGAAGATAAAGAGTATTAAGAGAAAGACATACTCTGTAAGACGTAAGACATTAAAAAATAGATCATTTATATATTTAAGGAGGAGATTGAAGTTGATTGTCAACAATGAAACTACCTTCTTCAGAGCAGCATTCTAATTTTCATACAATACTGATCTCCCGGCCCAGGGAAAATGAAAATAGAAAGCTTTTATTTGGGTTGGTGTTAGTGAAAACACAACTGTTTCAAATATAACCAGATATGTGATGACAAAGACTTGTGTAATTTTTATGGGTTCCATTTATATGAGAACCCTCATTTTGTTATTGAAGTGTTATTGTTTTGAATTTGGACTAATCATCCAAACTTCAGTAGAATTTCCAGTATTACACAACATAGTATACATGCATCAATGCCAATCTATGCCCACTAGATTCTGGTATCAGTACGTGTCCATCCTCAGTCCTGAAAAGCTAAAGACTTGAAATGTTCAGTTTCTTTTAAACACCTAAAGTCTCTTCCAAATGTCAAAGCCTCTCTAAAATATTCTCCAAGTCTCTCTAAAATTCCAAAGTCTTTAAAAATTCAAAGTATCTCAACTGTGAGCTCTTACAAAATAAAAAAAATCAGTTACCTACATTGTTTTTCCAAGTTGGAAAAAACAGGTTATAATTTCATTCAAATCAAAGTAAAATCAAATTCTATAGTGTAAAAGGATTCTCTGGTATGCTAAGGGCCTTGGCAGCTCCATTTCTCCTGCTCTTCCATTCAAACACACACAGTGGTTCTCCTGTGCTTAGATTACCTCTCTCCACACACATCTTTAGTGTCATCCCATGGTACTGACATCTCAAAAATGCTGGGGTCCCTATGCTCCTGGTTTGTGTCTTCACCAATGATCTTTCATTGCCTTTCACAGTGACAAGCCTCAGCTATTCCTTATGATCTCATTTTGCCTCCCAAACTAGGACCACTTGGGTGAGTCTTTCACATTGCATAGTTTGTCTGTCAGCACAAGATATACCCTTGTTCCCCTCCAGACCACAGCTTCTGCTTCTGTGTATTGAGAGAGAGAAGACATTTCCCAGATTATACCTCAATAATGCTGGTCTCTTCTTAATCACAGCCAATTCTTGAGTCCCAGCTGACCAGAATCACAGATTTGTAGTTGAAAAAGTTCAGTGTCATCTGTAGATTCTTTAGGGCACTCTCAACCTTCCTTCTGAAACTTCCTTGCCAGGCCCCCATCATCTGCACTGCCCTCTGAATTATCTTGTAAATTACCATAATAGTTCATTAATCTCTAAGCACTCAATAGCTTTTACTCTCAAAGTTACAAAGTTCTTTCATAATCCTTCCTAAAACACAGTCAGGTGTGTCACAATAATACCCCAGAAACCCAGTATCAATTTTTCTCTTAGTTATAGATTCTGTTGCTGGGATAAAACACCATGACCAAAAACAACTTGGAAAGAAAGGGGTCATGTCATTTTACATTTCCACATCATAATCCTTTATTGAAAGAAGTCAGAGAAGGTACTTAAGGAACCTGGAGGTAGGAACTGAAGCAGAAGCAATGGGAAACACTGGTTACTGGCTTGATCTTCATGGCTTCCTCAGTAGTCAGGATGACCTGCGTATGAGTGGCACTGCCCCCAATGGGTTACACACTCATATCAATCATTAATCAATCATATGCCCTACACACTTTCTTATAGACAATTTTGAAGACAGCATTTTCTCAACTCAGGTATCTCTTTCCACATAATTTTATCTTGTGTCAAGTTGACAAAAAAAAAAAAACAATAAGAATATACCCTTAGAAAGAAATAATACTTTAAATGTTGGTTTTATATACCAATAATAGTGTACGGTATATATTTATATTTAATGTCTCTTGATAGGACAATAATAAGTAGCAACACAGAATATGTTTTGACCTAAATGTACAGATGCACACATACCCTATTCATGTGTATGTGAAAGAGCATACTCATCTGTGAAATTAAGAAAACCCAAAATATTTTGATAGATACAGCAGTATATTTCTCAATTCCTAAATTAAGAAGATATAAACATCTGTAACAAAATTAGAATGTTTGAGAAACATAAATGATACACTAAGAGAGATAACCTTACATATATATCTGAAATCAACTTCTACAATATTCTGCTAAAGTACATATTAAGAACTCTAAAGGGTACTTGAAAGCCTTTAAAGTATTCTAGAAGTAGGCAATAGAGATATACTTCTAATTAACTCTCACTCAGCTCCCTACATTTTGCACCAGAAATAAGAAACAAATGCAAACAATGTAAAACTAAAGAAAACAAACAACTTTCGAGATGACAGAAACTAACTCACTGTGACAGAGATAATGCTGACGTAAAAGATAATGATAAGGATAGCCATGGATGATTAAGAAAAAGTACTTGAATAACTTGAATCCGTGGACATTGTACTATACATGTCCATTGTGTCTCATTCTGGGCAATATCAGAATACTACAGTGTAGCTCCATGTCCTGATATATTTTCACTTAATATTATTTCACAGTAATTTCTTGATGTCACTATCCTATCATTTACCTAGTTGATTGCCACAGCCAACAAGTTCCTTGACACTCAACAGCCAAAATAACTAAAGCCTTCTCCTCAGTTCCGTGTACTCACACTTACACTTAGAAAGTTATTTTATTATCTGCCATAATCAAAATGCATATTTGATGGCTCAATCCCCATAAGGATGTAAAAAAGGATGTCTGCCATCTCCCTTAGCAAAGCATCAGAACCTAGCTGCTGTGGGTTCACTGCCCTGAGAGCAGCTGGCACCAGCCCTGATCCCTCCACTCTCCTCTGAAGGAAGCAGCACTGATTTCCCCTGTGACCTTGTGGGTTCCACAGAGCTCTCAACTCTTCAAAGGAGTGGCAAGACTAACCTTCTTGGAAATTTCTTCAGCAGTGTCCAGATCCTAGTTGGTCTGCAAGGCAAGAAGCAGGGCTAGTTTCATTTGTGTAAGAAGGCAAATCTCTCTAGATTGGACAGAGATGTTGCAAGCCCTGAACTGTCAAGAACACGAAGTAGTTTAAAAGACAGGAAGAACGACACTGGTCAGAGTCATTTCAATTTGACTCAAGTGGTGCAACCCTGAGTGTCTTGCACTGTGCTCTCTCTGGGGAGAGAAAGGCTGCAAAAGTGAAGCCTCCTCCCATTGGTTTTCCTGGCTAGTGTGATTGAAGGGTTTCCATCTTGTATACACCTCCCTACACTGAAAAACAAAGGTCTTCTGTGCTTAGCTGTTCTTCTTACATGTCTTCATAGACATGTCGTCATAGGTGGATGATCCAAGGTTAACTCTTCATGTCTAACACACTTTCCTTGGGTCACTGAGAAGCACATTCCTTTGAATAAAGGTAATTTATTAAGGGGAATGTGTGAGCCAACCAGACACCTCCTCTTTTCCTCAAAAGGTGGAGGTGGCAGGAGAAGAATTCAGCCAGTTCTATTGTCACAAAGAACAGAATGTGTTTCCTGGATAGATGATCATCACTGATGCAGGTACTCTTAGTTTAAGCGCTTATTAAAGCATTTCCTTAATTTTCATTAGTTACTAAGCCAGAAGATTGTTTAACCATTATCTTGCACATTTTGCCTTCAATTAATAGAAAGGAATTTGGCATTAGCTGCTGCTCTCTGGTCTATAGCAAAACTGTTCTTCCTTAGGTGACTCAGTTACTGAATGCATAGTGTTTCTCAATTACTTAGTGATAAAGGTAGTGGGCCTATTTCATGACAATATGGAAACCTTGAAAACGGGAAGTTCTGAACATGTAGTCAGACCAAGGACCTGAAATAACTTTGCCTTAATTACTATTCTGTTGAGGAAAATGAGGAGTCTCTGCTCTGTTGTAATACTGAGACATTGTTTTGTGTTGTGGGAGCCTCCTAACCAATCTACAAGCAGGATCATTGAACTACAGAATTTAGATTTGCACTGCTGGATTTTATTTTTATCTTTGTATTATTGTTCCTCTGCCCAAGTTCTATCCTTTTGAAATTAGAAATATGTGCCTCACTTTTTATTTTACAGGAGTCTATATTTACATTTAGGATACCCAGGATTTTTAAAAGGACTTTGGATTTCTATAAAGTGTTGAAAAATTTAAAGAATGTGGGATTTTAAAACATGGAACTATGTTTTATACTGTATTTGCATGAGCCCCTGGGGAACAATGAAGGGAAATTAGGATTTAAAAGAGATGCTTTCAAGTGAGAGGGGACAGAATGAAGTGGTATAAAGGTGTAAAGTGGAATACTGGAACAATATGGTTAAGTGCAATTGGAGAATGTGGGGCAGATTGTGGAGGGAATTTTTGATTAGAATTACAATTCTAATGACTTTTCAAAAAGTCATATGGAAAACTGCTACTGTATATACTTCATAAAATATGTACATATTCATATATAAAATTGTTTAAATGGAATTATTCTCCATTAATGAATAACAATGATCCTACTAGATACCAGGAGCTAACAAATGAATATCCTAGTGTCAATAAAATGTTACTTTGTTTGGAGTTGTTGATCAGTGAGGTCCCATGATAGCGCCTCTCAAACATACATGCACACATGCACACACTACAAGCCATTGCCAATGTTCTTGGTTTCCTTCCAGAACTCGATAAAGACATCACATACTTAAGTCATAGAACATGGAGACATCAGCTGGTAGTGACCCTGAAGTTACATTCCCATTAGTTAGCTTGTATAGTGCTGGGAGGTGCTATTCATACTACCAGTAAAGAAAAGTAGTCACCAATCTTACCCTTCTTCTTAGGAATCCTTGAAGAAGAGGGGGAAGAAAAAAATTTAAGAGCCAGAGATAGTGGATGACTACAGGGATACAGTCTGCCAAACACAGCTGGGCAGTTGCACATATAAACTCAGAGTAATTGTAGAACATCATAAGACTTGTGCAAATTTAAGCCAAACAAAATTCCAGCATGAAGTAAAGGGAGGTGGACACAAATTCCCATAACCAGCTAAGGAATATTTGTCATTTGATGGCTGCTGGGAGAGGGAGAATCATTCTTATTAAAGGCATGGCCCATGGTTGGCTGATCACAAACTCTACTTGATGGGTTTTAAAAAAAAGGAGATAAAAAGTTTGGTGGGTAGGGAAGGGAGTGTATATCTGGAGGGAGTTGTAGGAGGGGGTGAATATGGACTAAGTACAATGTATGAAATTCTCAAAGAACTAAAAAAAAGTGAGAAAGAAACAAAATACAAAATACAGTTCTTCTAAAATGAAAAATGCAAACTTGCCTAGGCACACATATGCTTCAAAATAAAGACCTGATTTTTTGAAGGTAAAAGAGGAAGTTCATAAGATGGTTGAGGGACAGACAGAAGAGAACATACAGTCTGTTGATGTAAGATAGACACATCCCACAGTGAAATGGCGGGAGCAGAAGCAGAACAGAAACCTGCTGGTTACCAGCCCATAATGAAGGACCTAATCAGTCCAGTGAAAACTTCTGTCAAATGTAATTTAAGAAATGTGTCCCTAGGTTGTTAATAAAACATACCTTAACAGTGGAAAAATCCAAAATTAATTAAAACTAAAGACAATCCTGTTTATCTGCATTAGTGGAGCTTTAATAGACTTGAAAGTAAAAACTCTGATCAAATACCAAATATGATAAACCTTCTCATCCTAGAAGGATATAATAGTTCTAATTATGGAATTAGCTACTAATGATTATGCCTGCTATTTGTTATTATTTTGTTTCTTCACAGTTCTTCACAGTAAAATCATGGAATATATTTTCATATAGTGCACATATCCACACACAGGCATGCATCATATATATTCAGTGTCTGTGAGAGCACACAAGTCTGTGAATTTGAAAAAGATCAGAATGAGAACCAACAGTTTTGTGGTCAACACAACAGTGTATTAATTACTCAATGAATAAGGTGAAAACATCTGTAAAAGATTTAGAACTTTGAGCAATATAACTGGTAAACTTAGCAGGATGGGTCAAATACTTGTACAATACTGAAATCAACATTTGAATTATGAAGTTCAAGTACACATGGAGTACTATGTGAGGGGACACAGACAGCCTTTAAAATATTCTAAAAGTAGACAATAGAAGTATGTTTCTATTTAAATCTCCTTTAATCCATACATCTCATGATCAAAAACCAAAACAAATAAAATATAACCAGTAACTTCCACAATGACAGAAATTTTCTCTCAGTGACTAATTACTATTTTTAATACCTTGTGTGATGGGTAGAAAAAGAAGTATTAAAATGCTTATGAAAACTGTATTTGAATAACTGTGGTTCTGAATCTTAGAAAAATTTTAGTACACATATCTGTTGACTTTCATGCTGTGTACTATTAGGATTTTACAAGATAATTCATCTCCACGTGCAGATGCATTTACACTCAATACTACTTCACGGTAACTTTCTTATCACTACCTTGTGCTTTATGCAGTCATGTTCCACAGCCACCAGGATTCCATGTACTCTCCAGCCAAGACAACTAAAGCCTTCTTCTCACTTTCTATTTACTCATACCTACACTTAGAATGTTTATTTTACAATCTCCAGTTAATCAAAATGCATCTTTTATTGTCCCAATCCCCAGAGATGAAGAAACAAAGATGTCTGCCATCTTCCTGAATGAAGCATTAGACTCCAGCTGCATGGCTTCAGTGCCCTTAATGCAGCTGGAACCATCCTTGCTTCCCCCACCCTCCGCTGGAGGAACCACAAGTGATCCCTGTGTCTTATGGATTTCACAGAGCTATCTGCTCTTTATATAAGAGAGGCAGCACTTACCTTCTGGAAATGTCTCAGTAATGTCCAGATTGTAGATCTTCAACAGGGCAGGAAATAGGGCTTGTCTATCTCGTGTAGGAAGATAAATCTCTCAAAAAGTACACAGCAGGGTGTTGAAATCTCATTAAATGTTGAGAATATGTAATATTTACGAAATAACAGGGAAGACAAGGAAACTGTTTAAAGTAAGTTCCTAACTTCAGCAGTGCTAACTGTCTTACCCCTTACTGTCTCCCTAGGGAGGGTTGTAATGAAATTGGTCTCCACCCAGCAGTGTTCTTAGCTTTCGATTTCCCCAGCTTCTAAACCAGAACAGTTCATTTCCTGTTACTAATGTAGTTTCAAGAAAAAAAACCCACAAAAATAGAGTTTCTCTTTACTCAGTTATTTTTCTTACAAATATAAGTAAGCACAAAGCCCAACACTGAGCCTTTATATCCAACAGATTCATACGTGGGCCACTGGGAATCTTACTCTCATTTTAATGAAGATGAAATCACCAAGGGATAAAAGTGAGTCACTCAGCCATCTCACCTTCCTTTCTTGTCAGATTCTCTTGTTCCTCAAACTTGGTTGAACATTTCCTGGATAGGGAAAGATCTGTGATGAATTACTTTTGTTTAAGCACTTTCCAAAGCATTCATTAATTTATTGATGGTCCCCAGGCCATGAATTTCCAGAGCATAAATTTACAAGAAACATGTAACTCCAAACTCAGCTAAATAGGAAGTAATTTGCCATTACTTGCTGTGTGTATTACAGCTAAGCTGTCGTCTTTCAGTGATTAATAATCCTTTAGGCATCTTTTATGGGAAAACACATCAGATCATGGGCTATCTCTATAAAACTGAACTGAACTTTCTATATAGCACTGACAATACCGAAGCATTGAAAACTTATGAAAAGTTCTGGACTTCTGGTAGCTTCAGAGCCTAGAACAATCGTTTTCTGACTGATTTTTTCTGTTAAGGACAGTGGACGTTGTCTGCACTATTGTTACACCAAGGCAGGGAACAAATGACACCAATCAGTGGAGGCTAGTTTGAGAGCTTTAAAGGTGATCCACAAACAGGGTAATAACAATGGTAATAATCAACAGTAATGCCATCGTCTGGCCGTGGTCCATTGATTTGCCTGGATAGATGACATGAATGTGTGTTTTCCAAGGGCTGATGTTTGGCAGTTCTTGTCTCTTTCTGTGTGCAACAATCCAGGAGACTGGGAAGCCTTTCATCTTCAAGTTCTTTTATTGTTTTAATGTTTTCATTGTGGAAATATTTCCCTTCTATGGTTACTTTCATTCCAAGACAATGTAATTTCTAGGCTGTTGTTTTGTTTGTTTGTTTGTTTGTTTTTTCAAGACAGGGTTTCTCTGCATAGCTTTGCACTTTTCCTGGAACTCACTCTGTAACATAGGCTGGGTGCTGGGATTAAGGCCTGTGCCACCACTGCCCAGCAGACTGTTTTGAATATGATTTTTTTCCTTGATTTTTTCTTGATATGTTTGTCATTTTTATATAGGAAATCTACTGATTTTTTGTGTTACATTTATATTTTTATATTTGCTGTGTATATTTATCAGCTGTAGGAGATTTCTGGTGATGTCTTCAGAGTATTTAATATAGAGTATCATAACATCTGAAAGTAATGATGCTTTGAGTTCTTTGTTTTCCTTTTATTGAAAATAAAATGTGGCACATATACACAATAGAGTACTACTCAGCAGTAAAAAACAATGATATTATGAAATTTGCAGGCAAATGGATGGAACCAGAAAATATTATTTTGAGTCCCCAGACTCAGAAGGACAAACCTAGTATGTACTCACTCATAAGTGGATACTGGATGTGAGGGAAGGGATGGCCAGATTGTAAGCCATAACTCCAGAGAGGCTAGCTTACAGGGAAAGACCCTAGGAAGGACACATTGATGACCCTGAGAAGGAGAAGTGGATGAGATCTACATGAGTGGACTGGGTGTGTGTGGGAGGTGGCAGAGGGCGAGGAGTGGGGGATGAGAACATAGGGAAATGGGAGGGTCAAGCTGGCATAGGGACAGAGTGGAAGGGCAGGGAGGAAGATACCATGATATATGAGGACATCATGGGAATAGGAAGAGGTACGGTGCTGGGGAGGCTCTCAGAAATCCACAAGGTTGACCCCACCTTGGTCTCCTGGCAGTGGTCCAGAGGGTGCCTGGACTGGTCTACTCTGGTGACCTGTCTTGCAAATATCCTAGCTGTCATCATAGAACCTTTGTCCAGTGACTGATGGGGCAGATGCAGAGATCCACGGCCAGGCACCAGGCTAAGCTACAGGAATCCAATTGATGAGAGAGAGGAGGGATTCTGCAGGCGAGGGACGTCGAGATTATGATGGAAGGACATGCAGAGATGACCAGCCACACTAGTGGAAGCCTATGAACTGTGGACTGGTGGCTGTGGAGCCCCCATGAGACTGGACTAGGCCCTCTGGATATGGAAGATGGTTGTTTGTCTCGAACTGTTTGGGGGGTACCAAGGCAGAGAGATCAGGATCTGTCCCTGGTCTATGGGCAGGCTTCTGGGAATCTGGTGACTGTGGTGTGATGCCTTGCATAGCCTTGGTGCAGTGTGAAGGAGCTTGGAACTGCCTTGGCTCAATGTGCCGGGCTCTGCTGACTTCCCATGGGAGACCTTGATTTGGGGGATATGGGGATGCAGGGTGGCTTGGGAAAGAGTGCTGGGGGTGGGAGGAGGCAGGAGGGGGTATCTGTGGATGGTATGTAGAGTGAGTAGAAAATTTCTTAATAAATAAAAAATAAAAAAAAGAAAACATAAGAGATTCTTGGTTTTTCATCATTCACAAATAAATTAAATTTTATAAATTAAAAAAAAAAAATAGTTTGTGTCCCCAATAATTTTATTTTGTTTTACGACCATTTTTATTTGGTTGTGCTCTAGGTCCCTGGACTATTTAATCTCTGGTTCTCTGTTACCCAAGCTGTGTCAGATATGGGTTCCAATTTGTGGAGGGGGCCTTAATTCAAACCAGATATTGGTTGATTACGCTCATAAGCTTTGTGCCACCATAGCATTAGTTTATCTTACAGGGAGGACACCACTGTAGATCATAGGGCTTGTGGATGTTTTGGTGTTTATGTTTCTCTTTTGGTAGTGTGCAGTGTACCTTCCTGTACCAAAAATGCTCAGATGTCTGGGTGAAGATTCTATATAGGCATCAGAATGACTTCTTCATGCTCAGTGAGTTGTGTAGGTGTAGCCTTCAGCAATGGGATCTTGTTGTCACTTTGTGGAGAGCAACTTATTTTCTTGACAACATGCTGCATTGTTTAGAGATTCTCTTGGGACCCCTTTGGTCAACAAATCAATTAGATGTAACCCAGTCTCAGCACTGGAAGTTTTGTTTGGTGACAAGTGATGGCCAGCTGGGACTCTGTCTTCCGTTATTTAGGGATTGCATTTATAACATTTTCTTATATGTACATATTTTAGAAATTTTCTACTGTTTAGGTCTCCATACTACAGCATGGACAGGTCCTGCACAGGTCTGCACCAGGTTCTCTGCACATATTTTAGATCTTCCTGTTTATTGTTGTTGAAGAATTCCTGAGTGCACTAATGACTGAATCTCTGATTCTTGTGCCTTCTCCTGGGTTCTTTTCCTTCTGTTGGCTTGTCTTGTCTAACTTTAATATGATAATTTTTTATCATATTTTACTTTTTATATTTTAAAAAAGAATAAAAATGGGAAAATAGGTATTTTTCACATTATATATTCTGATTACTGCTATCCCCACTTCTCCAATTCCTTCCTACCCATCCAAATTGATCCCCTTTTTTTGTATCTAGTCAGAAAACAAACAAGCATCTAAGGAATCATAATAAATCAAAATGCAATACATTCAAATAAATAAAAATAACCCAATTGGACTATGACAAAATAACCAATCAAGAAAAAGTAAAAGAAACACATATAGACACTGAGACACACACATTCTCTCACACAGGAATCCCCTAAAAAACCCAAACCAAAATCCATAATGTATACAAAAAGGACCTGTAAGGTAAAAAGAAAAAAGTCCCTGACCTAAAAATACAAAACCATCCCAAGATTCTGTTAAGTTTGTTTTGTGTTGGCCATTTACTACTGAGAATGGGCACTACTCTCAAGAGTGGTTTGTTTCTCCCTTGGAGAAAACTAATTGTTCATTTGTAAATGCCTATCAATTGCGGATAGCTTCTGGGACAGGAATGGGGGAACTTGTCCACCTCTTCTTTAAGCTCTATGATCCCACCTGGTACAGACCCATCCTGGCCCTGTGCCTGCTGCCACAGTCTCTCTAAGTTCATATGCGTGCCAGTCTTGTGTCTAGAAGGCCTTGTATTCTTGGTGTCCTCCATCCTCTCTGGCTCTTACACTCTTTTCACCTCCTCTTCTGTAGAATTCCCTGAGCCCTGAAGAGAGAGACTTGATGGAGACATCCCATTGAGGGCTGAGTGTTTCAAGGCCTCTCTTTTCTGCATATTGTCTGTCTGACCCCACCGTAGGCTACTGGCAATAGTTGAGAATGTGCCTGATCTGGCCTACTCTGGTGATCAGGGGTTGAATACCCTAACTGTCATCATAGAGCCCTCATCCAGTGACTGACGGAAGCAGATGTAGAGATCCACAGCTGGAGAAGAGGGATTCTATGAGCAAGTGACATGGAGATTGTAGTGGGTAGCCATTCCAGCTTTGATCTGGAAGTTCCAACCCCCATTGAGACTTCAGCAACCGTCACGCCTACAAGGCGGGGCCAAGGGAGGCGCCTGGAGACCTGAGATCTGGATGGGCGGTGCTCTCACTTGGTTCCGGGACCTTGGACGGTGAAGGTGGGCCAAGCAGAGCTCCAGAGAACACTGCTGGACTGCGATACACCTTCCCCAGACCCCGCGACCTATCTATCCCTTAACTTGTAAGTTACACCATTAAATAAATCTCCTTTTAACTACATGGAGTGGCCTTAATAATTTCACCAATATCTGGCGCCCAACGTTCGTGGCACGAATTCATGAAAAAGGTGCCCCAGCTCAGGCCCGAGCTACACTCGCCGGTTGTGGTGGCGCACGCTGGTAGGATTTGCTGAAGGAGAGAGAGGCAGGAGGATCCCAAGTTTGAGGCCAGCCTAGGAGGCTTGGGAGAAGCTTCGGCCCAGACTGAACCACAAACAGCAGTGGGACCATGGAGGCAGTGGCTACTGCTCCACGTTGCCAGCTCCTTCTCATCGTTTTGGTGACTGCGGTGATGCTGCTACCTGGGATGAAGGGTTTACTTCTGCTGGTTCAGAGAAGAATTGCCAGGACCATCATGTTACAAGAAAGCATTGGCAAAGGTCAGTTTGGAAAAGTTTGGCAAGACAAATGGTGGGGAGAAATTGCTGTGAAGATTTTCTGTTCTAGGGAAGAATGCTCACGGTTCTGAAAGACAGACATTTATCAGACTGTGATTGCTCCAAACCAGAGGAGGCACACACAAAAAAAAAGTCTGCAGTGAACCATGACCACGCCTAACAGTGACTTTGAAATCTTCAAAAGGATGATGGGACCCCACAACGATGATTCCACATGGACTATGGTAAAGCCATTAAGCTGATTAACACCAGGAAAGATCGACTTTGGACTACAAACTATTTAGGACAATTTCGAGATGGCTAGCTGAGATGATCCAGCCTGACAGACTACTCGAACAAGGACTTGTGACAAGCCCTGAACTTTCCTTTTATGCAGAGACTGGACAAATGATACAGGACTTGACAATTAACCCAAAAATTTTCTTTTCAAGATTTCCTAAAGATATCTCCACCCCTAGAAAGCAAAAAGAAAAAGAGAATAAGATATGAGTTAGATCACTGAATCTACTCTGAGAAAAAAGATAAAGAAATAATAGGATAAATAGGTAGATCACTGAATCTACACTGAAGAAAAAGGGGAAGATATAAAAATGACAAAATGTAGACTACTGAATGTGTTATGAAAAGAAAAAAGAGAGAATATGGATATGATAAGATAAAAAGGGAGATTATGGAATCTACTTTTAAAAAGGAACTACTTGTTTTAAATAAGATAAGTAATGAAAATTTTTTGGTCTGAGTTTATCAGATGTTACTGGACTGGACATTGTTATATGTTAATGGAGTTTTTTATCTGAATCTGTCAAATGTTAATGGACTAGACACCATTAATGTAATTTTTGGCTGTATATATTGTATATACTTATTGGATAGTTTTTCTTGTATTAGTTATAAGCCTTTTTTAATTTTAGACAAAAAGAGAGGAAATGTGGTATTGTATTCCCCAAAATATTGTGCATGTTAATAAACTTATCTGGGGTCAGAGACAGAACAACCACAATATTAAACATAGAAGTTAGGCAGTGGTAGAGCATTCCAGAGGCAGAAATCCACCTGTTCAAGGATACAGCCAAGCATGGTGACTCACACCTTTAATCCCAGAAATCCAGCCTTTAATCCCAGGGAGTGATGGCAAAAACAGAAAGATATATAAGGCGTGGAGACCAGAAACTAGAAGCATTTGGCTGGTTAAGCTTTTAGGTTTCGAGCACAGTTCAGCTGAGAGCCATTGGGATGAGGACACAGAAGCTTCCAGTCTGAGGAAACAAGATCAGCTGAGAAGTTGGCCAGGTGAGGAAGCTGTGGCTTGTTCTGTCTCTGTGATCTTCCAGTGTTCACCCCAATATCTGGTCCCAGGTTTGATTTTATTAATAAGACTCTCCAAGATTCATGCTACAGAGATGGTGATGAGAAAACATACAGTTATGGACAGCCAAACTAGTGGAAACTCATGAACTGTGGACCAGTAGCTGTGGAGCCCCCATGGTACTGGATAGGCCAGACAGTTGTTTGGCTTGAACTGGTTAGGGGGCCCCCAGGCAGTAGGATCAGGATCCATCCCTGGTACATGAATGGGCTTTTTGGAGCCCAGTGACTATGGTGGGACATCTTGTGCAGCCTTGGTGCAGCAGGGAGGGGCTTGGACCTGCCTCAACTGAATGTACTAGGTTCTGCTGACTCCCCATGGGAGACCTTGCCTTGGAAGAGGTGGGAATGGGGGGTGGGTTGAGGGGGAATGCTGGGGGGGCAGGAGGAGGGAGGAGAGGAGGACCTGTAGTTGGTATGTAAAATGAATAGAAAATTTCATAATAATAATAATAATAATAATAATAATAATAATAATGAAAATTGTAGGTAGAAACAAGCATCATGTGTTGAGGAAATGTTGTTAGAGGAGTATGCAGGATGAATAAGCAGGACAGATTTGAACAGATAGCAAACCAGCTGCTATGTGCATCTACGTGCACTGCACAGCTCTGTCCCATCCCCCAGAAAAGTAACAGTGATAACAAAACTAAGCAACAGCAATGGGAGCAAAGAACATGAGGCAAAAAGGACCTCGAGCGCACCAACCACCCTTTGGAGAAGTAGAAGATTCAAATCCAAGTCATTCTCAGTATATGCTTTCGAATAGGTATCATTTTGTTGTTTCAGGTAGATCAAATGAGATGCTATTTTGAGCTGTTAATTAGAATACAGAATATGATGCAAAAATACAGTAAAAGGACAGCATATTAGTTGAGAGGGCATGCTTCCTTCTTCTCCCGATTACTCACAAGACACTCAGGCTGTGCTCTACAGAAACCCTCGGAGTTCTTCCCTTCCTGGAACAGATGTTGGGGATTTTCAGAAGCGTAGGCATCCAAGTTTGTTTTCTAAGAGTGGTAAAAGAGATTATTAAGTCTGTCTAGATTCTGAACCGCAGAATGTTGTGAAAGGCTAAGGAAATAAAAGATAGTGGGAAAAAGAAGGTTTGAGTCACTCAGTGTTGATGAGAAGCAGCTGATTCACTCGGTCACCTAGTAATCTCTCTCCATGTCCTCTCCCCTAGAAAGTGACAAGTTATGAGTGATGCTAGATACCTCCATCATTTTCAGACCTTTTTTAATTAGGTAGGAAAACTAAGTTTCCTCCTCATAAAAACCATGTTATAAATTAAAAGTGATAGCAGAAGTGTATACTTTTGATCTCCTGTAATATAGTGAAGGCAAGAAAAAAAGTTCCAACATGAACATTTCCTTCTTCAGCAGAACCACATATGGACCATTAGAAGAAACAGTCACTATACAGGGTCAAATGAGGTTACTAATTCAATATCTCCTTCCTTTGCTGTTGACAGAGTAGCAGAAGCAGAGGAGATTTGGGGAGAGGCAGCCATTGTCATCAAGACCTAACTCTACTTCCTGAACAAAAAATGATTTGCTGTGAAATTGCTTATAGTTTCCATATCATGTAAAGTTGTAAGTAGTTAACCTGCCTGGTATATATGAAGTAAAGAAAGAAATTTGTTATAATTATGAATCTCCTTAAAATATTTGTGAATGGATTTTTTCAGTGTTGACTGCCAGAGACGACATATGAAAAGGCTGACGTGTTGCCAGTGGAATCTGTCCTGGAGGTACCCGAGAATGAGGACATCAATCCCTCTGGGCATGCTCCACTGAATATTCTACTAAGCCTGCCTTCTGTGAGCCAGGGAGAAAACAACTCTTGTGTCCCAAGGGCAGACTTTATGGCATATACATGTCAAGTTCTCACCCATCCAACTGTTACTGGTTCTTGTAATCCTCCTACTCTGTTTGTTCTTTATGATTTTCTTTCTCTCTCCTGTGGTGGTTTCCATGATATTGGGATTGTGACTATGGCAGGAGTTAAAGCCTTGAAATCATTTAAAACCCAGAAGGCTGGTGACAGAAAACTGTGGATGGAGTGACATATAGATGGGTAAAAGACAAGAGCTGTCCAGAACTAGTTAGAAGACAACTTGATGAATTACAGAGTGAAAAGAAAGACTTAAGCTGAGAGGAGGCTGGCAGTCTGGTACCTTAAACCATTGCTTGTACTTCTGTGCTTTCTGAGAAACTGCAAATAGAACGCCTCTGGGGTTATAAAGTCAGATGTTCTGATAATTATTAACCTGTGAAAGAATAAGCTGGTATGCTTTGGCTTTCTGCCTGGGAACTTCTACAACCAAGGGGCACAGGGTACACTTTGCTGATTTCCAAAAAGAACTTTTGGAACTATTGTGAAGAACCCAATCACCTGCTGAATTTTCTCATTCCCTATTTCCTTGTATCATTACAATAAAAGACTGAAAGACTGGGGTTGAGTCAGATCAGGAGAAGGTGGAGAAGATGCACATCTCCAGATCTTATAAGACTCATCAGCTTGCACCAACTCATGTGTCTGAGTTTTTTCTTGCACCTGCCAGACATCCCTGCCCTTCGAGACCCTCAAAACTACTGAGGCTGGTTCCCGGAAGTTGACCTTTTGCCTATGTCCAGAAGACAGTGTTGAATGATTTTTTTTCCTTTCTGAATCAAATATAGACTATACAAGTGAATAATTGGCTCATAGAAACTAAAGTCATATATTTAACCCCTTTCTTAAAGATTTACTTATTATTATTATTATTATTAGTGTGTGTGTGTGTGTTTGCCTGCATGAGCTTATGTGCACCACATGTGGACAGGTGCCTTCAGTGGCTGGAGGGGATCATAACTCCAGGAACTGATGACAGGTGGTCCTAATTTTCTGGTGTAGGTGCTGGGAAATTAACACAGGACCTCTTCAAGAGTCCCAAAATCTTTATGTTCTGACAACCTCTAAAGGGAAGATATGAAAAACACATTTAAACACTTTTTTCATTCTTTTTTTTTTAATTAAGAGATTTTCTATTCATTTTACATACCAACCATAGATTCCCCTCTCCTCCCTCCTACCACCCTCAGCATTCCCCCCACAATCCACCCCAAATTTCGACCTCTTTCAAGGCAAGATCTCCCATGGGGAGTCAGCAGAGCCTGGTAAATTCAGGTGAGGCAGGTCCTAGCCCCTCCTACCTGTACCAAGGCTGCACAAAGTATCTCACCATAGGCACTAGGGTCCAAAAAGCCCGCTCATGCACTAAGGACAGGTCCGGATCCCACTGCCTGGGGGGGCCCCTAAACAGTTTATGCTAAACACCTGTCTTGGAGGCTATATAGCAAGGGGGACCCTAGGATGACTGTAGCTTATAATAAGTTTTGGTTTTACTCAATTACTGGGCAAGTCTCAATGAAACATTTCACTATTAGGATAAGAATTTATACTGTATCAAGCTGAAAATAGAAAAATAAATAAATAAATTTTAAAAATAAATATAAATAAATAAATAAAAATAAAAAATAAAAAAACACCTGTCTTGCTTATCTAGAGGGTCTAGTTCAATACCATGGGGGCTCCTCAGGTATTGGTCCACAGTTCATGTGTTTCTACTAGTTTGGCTAGTTGTCTCTGTAATTTTTCCAATCATGCTCTCGATTTTTCTTGCTCATAGAATCCCTCCTCTCTTTCTCATCGATTGGACTCCTGGAGTTCTGCCTGGGACCCGGCCATGGATTTCTGCATCTGCTTCCTTCAGTCACTGGATGAGGGTTCTATGATGACAGTTAGGGTATTCAGCCATCCGATCACCAGAGTAGGCCAGCTCAGGCACCCTCTTGACTATTATTGCCAGTAGGCTATGGTGGAGTCATCCTTATGGATTCCTGGGAACCTTCCCAACACTCTGCTTCTCCCTATTTCCATGATGTCTTCATTAATCATGGTATCTCTTTCCTTGCTCTCCCACCCTGCTCCCATACCAGCTCAAACCTTCCACTCCTCTAAGCTCTCATCCCCGATCCCTTGATCTTCATTTTCTCCCTTACCCCCAGTTTGCTCATGTAGATCTCATCCATTTCTCCATTGTTGGGTGATCCATGTGCCCTTCCTAGGGTCCTCTTTACTAGCTAGCCTCCCTGGAGTTGTGGATTGCAGTCTGGTTATCCTTTGCTTTATATCTAGAATCCACTTATGAGAGAGTGCATACCATGTTTGTCCTTCTGAGTGTGGGTTACCTCACTCAGAATGATATTTTCTAGTTCCATCCATTTGCCTGCAAACCTCATGATGTCACTGTTTTTCTCTGCTGAGTAGTACTCCATTGTGTATATGTACCACATTTTATTTACCCATTCTTCAGTTGAGGAGTATCTAGGTTATTTTCAGGTTCTGGTTATTACAAATAACACTGCTATGAACATAGTTGAGCATGTGTCCTTGTGGTATGATTGAGCATTCCTTGGGTATATGCCCAAGAGTGGTATAGTTGGATCTTGAGGAAGACCGATACCCAATTTTCTGAGAAACCACCATACTGATTTCCAAAGTGGCTGTACAAGTTTGCATTCCCACTAACAGTGCAAGAGTGTTCCCCTTGCTCCACATCCTCTCCATCATAAGCTGTCTGCCATGTTTTTGATCTTAGCCATTCTGACAGGTGTAAGATGGTATCTCAGAGTCACTTTGATTTCCATTTCCCTGATGACTATGGATGGTGAGCAATTCCTTAAAAGCCTTTCAGCCATTTGAGATTCTTCTGTTAAGAATTCTCTGTTTAGCTCTTGGACTGTTAGGTGTTTTGATGTCTAGTTTCTTGAGTTCTTAATATATTCTTGAGATCATCCCTCTGTCAGATGTGGGGTTGGTGAAGATCTTTTCCCATTCTTTAGGCTGACATTTTGTCTTACTGACTGTGTCCTTTGCCCTACAAAAGCTTTTCAGTTTCAAGAGGTCCCATTTATTAATTTTTGCTCTCAGTGTCTGTGCTACTACTGTTATATGAAGGAATCCATCCTTCTGCTGCATACAAGAAACACACCTCAACTTTAAAGACAGACGCTATCTCAGAGTAAAAGGCTGGGAAAAGTCTTCTCAATCAAATGGACTTAAGAAGCAAGCTGGTGTATGTAGCTAGAGTTTTCCTGCCTGGCCCACAGTCAGGACAAATCTCTCTCACCTGCCAGTCCCACAGCCGCTCAGAACCGACCAAGTAAACACAGAGACTTATATTGGTTACAAACTGTATGGCCGTGGCAGGCTTCTTGCTAGCTGTTCTTACAGCTTAAATTAATCTGTTTCCATTAATCTATACCTTGCCACATGGCTCGTGGCTTACCGGCATCTTCACATGCTGTTTGTCATTGTGGCAGCTGGCAGTGTCTCTCTGACTCAGCCTTCCACTTCCCAGCTTTATTCTCCTCCTTGTCCCGCCTATACTTCCTGCCTAGCCACTGACCAATCAGTGATTTATTTATTGACCAATCAGCAACACACTTGACATACAGACCATCCCTCAGCAGGTGAAGCTATCCTAATATCTAATAAAATAGACTTCAAACTAAAATCAATCGTAAGATATTGGGAAGGACATTACATTATTACAGGAAAAATCCGACAAGATGAAGTCTCAATTCTGAACATTTATGCCCCAAATACAAGGGCACCCACATTTGTAAAAGAAACATTAAATCGCACATCAAACCCCACACACTAGTAGTGGGAGATTTCAATACCCTACTCTCACCACTGGATATATCTGCCAGACTGCAAATTAACAGAGATATAAGGGACCTAACAGAAGTTATGACTCAAATGGACTTAATAGATATCTACAGAACATTCCATCTTCCTTTCAGCACCCCATGGAACCTTCTCTAAAACTGACCACATGCTGAGTCACAAAGCAAATTTCAACAGATACAAACAAATTGGAATAACCTCCCATATTTTATTGGACCACCATGGCTTATAGTTAGATTTCAACAACAACAAAATTTACAGAAAACCTACAGTCTCATGGAAACTAAACAATGCCCAAATGGATCACCAATGGATCAAGGAAGAAATAAAGAAAGAAATTAAAGATTTCCTAGAATTCAATGAAAATGAAAGAACAACATACCCAAATTATAATATGCAAACCCAAATTCAAATAAACATATAACAGTCTGGCAATGGCTGTCTTCTGGACTACAGAAGTAAAAATATTACCTTGACATTTCTTCATTATTTGTGGACAGAATTTCTTCATTATTTCTAGACAGGTAGGTCAGGTTGGGGGCCTATGTAATGAGAGCCCCAAAGCTCTGAAAAGTGTGTAAGAGCTCTGAACCTCTGGAAGCAGAAGGGTCTGAAAGCACTTGTCTCACTGTGTTTTTCTATGTGGACTAGTGGAGAGTTTCTGCAATTATATTTTTGGACTACTGTGATCATGTGACATGGAACCAATGACAGTAGGCAGTGGATGGGGGTGTGGAAGGCTGCTACCTTACCTGGAAGCAGGTTGGTACCATGGCTGATGGCTGCTACCATTTAGCTAGCTGGGTCCATTCATTTAACTGCATGGGAATCATGAGTATATCTGATGCTTTTCAAGATCTGGTCCTAACCAGCTCTTGTGTTCCTTTGTGTTTGGCATCAGTGAGCATCAGGAGGTGACAATAAGGAGCAGCATCAAGTTTATATTCCAGGTCATAACTCTCCTGTAGGCCTTGGAAATAAGGACCCCCAGATCTTGTATAAACTTAGATTATTAGGACCCTTAGGTCTCCTGACATGGGCCACATATGAAGTGGTTGAGGACTGATATTGGAGCCATCTGAAGACTACTGAATCAAGGGTAAGATAAAGAAACACACAGAACATGTGGTTGGAAGACAAAGACCCCTGTGGCTATCCCAGTTTCTCTTTGGTAGGCTTTAGATGTTATGTAGAGAAGAAGTCATGCACATGGTAGAGTAGGACATTGGTGTAGTCACAGTGAGGTTTGAGAATGACCTAACTCAGAGATCAGAGGGTCAAGACCATATGGGAAAAGTCACGTGTGGTGGTGCATGCCTTTAATCCCAGTACTCAGGCATTAGAAACAGGAGTATCTGTGAGTTCAAGGCCAGCCTAATCTATATAATGGGTTCCCAGGCAGACAGAGTTACACAGTAAGACCCTGTCTCAAAAAATGAAACAAACAAAAGAGAACACATCACAAGAATGAACATGATTCAGCCTGTTTTCACTTTTCATTCTCATTTCATTTCATAATCATTTCAGCATGCAGCACACAAATCACCATCACTGAACTAGATAGTGCAGACCAGTTTTCCTCAATCCAATTTGTGCAGAAGAGATTTTTTACAGATGGAGCAAAAGAATGCTGAAAATGCATTTCTCTTGATTTTTAGGGATTATTTGGAGAACTGTCCTGTCACATAGATATCTCAAACCAAAAAGAAGCAAACTATTATGGATTAGCAATTAAAGACTTAGTCTGGCGAAATTTATTCACAATGTGATCTTGGTGTTCATCCCAGGATGCAGATCACAACCATGACAAGTCTGGCAAGTTATTCCCAGGGGTACAATAGTGGTATGAATATCATCAGTGAAACCAGCCATCTTCTTCTTGGATTTAAGGCCCATATCCATCCATCCATCCTTCCATCCACCCATCCACCCATCCATCCATCCATCCATCCATCCATCCATCCATCCATTCACCCATCTACCCACCCATCCACCCATCCATACATACATACATATATAGACACATACATACACACATATGTTATATAACAATAATTATTGTTTTAACATCTGTCAGAATGAGACTGAATAGAGTCTTGGAGGGATTGCAGAGAAGAAAGAATGGCAAAGTGGTGTAATTATGTCTTAATTAAGATATATGTTAAAAGTATGAAGTATAAAAAATAAAATGCCTATCAGACTGTATATTTTTAAGTCTTTAATTTCTCTTAATGTATATTTTGTTCTGATGTAAGATATAGATCCAGTATTACCTATCTGTATCCATGCAGTTACCCAGGTGATAGCTACAGGTGGTGTATCTCTGAGTTTGACTCCAGCCTGTTCTACTTAATTAATTCCAGGACAGGCAGAGCCATACAGTGCAATCCTGTCTCAAAAACCAAATGAATAAAAAAAGAATCCACATAAAGAACATGATTCAGACCTTTTCCCTCTACATAATCATTCCTAAGTTTTCACGGTTGTCCATTCTTTCCTCAATATAATGCCTTACTTTCATGTATTAATGTTCTACTTCCTTACTAATATCTGCTGATTTTTCTGTTTCATTAACATGATTTCTTTGTATTTATAGTAGTTATTTATTTATACTAGTCTTGATAACTATTACAATTGGCACTTCCTACATAGTGTTTCAATTTTCTTTGGTATATTTGCTCTTAGCCTTTTATACCAGTTTGTGAATTATAGAATAATTCCTCCAAAAAGTATTAGAGTCTTTCTTATAAAAATTTTATTTTTCCATTATTTTTCAGGCTTGTTTTAGCTTCAGACCAAGTAGAGTGCTATGAATTATGGGTTCCAGGTGCTCCCTTCCCATATCATCTCAGCTTTTCACTAGTCACTTCTTGCACTAGAGTGGTGATTTTGTTGTCATCTCTAAAGTTTTGCATGACATTTACATATTGTGAGAAAAGTCATCCTATTCATGTTATTGATTTATAAAACTCAAAGTATCAATTATGTTCTCATTTATGTAAGTATTATTTTAACCCTCTCAATAGTAAAAATATTTCTTTGTAATGGTTTTAAAAATCTATTACAAAAACCATTAGTTTTTTTTTTATGAAAGTGTCTCTGTGTTTTATGAGTATATATTTAGGATTGTATTTTTTTGTTGGTCAGTTTTCTTCTTTAATGATTTTTAAGTCCCTATTGCTGAAGACACAACATGAATGGGTCATCAAGCATAGAGAAATCAAGTTGGTATTGATCTGGCAGTTTTGGTTTTACTTGTTAGCTTCTATAGTGCTAGAAGCTGATATGTATGCACACTATCAGAGGAGAAAAGTAAACATCAGTTTTATTTAGCTATGAACCCTGAAAGCATCAACCACGACAAGCCTGGCAATATATTCTCAGAGATACAATAGTGTCATGAATATCATTGCAGTAACCAAATATGTTCTTCTTGGATTTAGGCCCTCTTCACAAAACAGAATCCACAAACAGTACTGTTAACAGGTACAAAAACCTGGGGCTAGATAGGTCATAGACCAGAGGGAAGATCTGACTGTTATTAATCTGCCAAAGTGACATAGTATTTAAGTGACTACTAATGACTTATCATTAATGTGGTAATTAACACAAAGATCCACAACTGGTCAAGGTATAGAGACTAAGAGACTGTGCAGTGCTCAGGCCTAAATGGAACATCAATAGAGCAAACCCTCTTCCCATGTGTCAGAGATCATTGTAGAAGAGTAGGCTGGTGTGGGAGAGCCTGCAAACACCATGGCCAGCTGAAGTGTTGATCCAAGAGAGTCAAGAAGGAGATTTGGTTCAACAAAACTCAGTGGCCTGTGTTGTTTCAACTTAGCCTGACATCAAGTAGTTTATTTCAGGCATTTTAAGCACAGCACAATTTGGAAAAAAAATTTCTGGTGATAGTTAACTTAATGCCATATGTACAACAAAGCTTAAGACATGATTATATTGAATCTCTGGTACAGTACAAGTGACATATTCCATAACAATAAGTACTATAGATTAACTAAGGAAGCAGGCTCAAGATAAACAATGCTCATCATAAAGGTTTCAGGAGGATTGTGCTATAGATTGTCTGAGATAAATGTTGGAGTCTGGGTGAGCCTATATCATCTGACCATATAGACAGTTCAGAGGTCACCAGGCTAGTAACCACATCCATTCCTAGGCTTCTAGGCAGAAAACAGTTCATACATCTCTTCCTTTACAGAGACTATCATGTGTCTTTAACATCTCTGATTTCCCTAGTGCTTGTCTGTGAGCACAAGTACATCCTGCTTCCTACAGGCTCAGAGAGTGTATGAGTGAAAGTGGATAGATGAGTATAAAAAAGAGAGTTTTACAGACATAACAGGGAAGTTGCACAAATGAACATTCAGTGGTTGTGAGAGCATTCACCAGACCTGTGTAACATAATTCAGACAAAAGCTCAGCATGAAGAAAAGTGATTGACACAAAATATTACCCCTTGCTGAGAAGAGAGGTTTTTTTTTTTCTTTTGGTTTTTTTCGAGACAGGGTTTCTCTGTGTAGTTTTGGTGCCTGTCCTGGATCTTGCTCTGTAGACCAAGCTGGCCTTGAACTCAAAGAGATACCCCTGGCTCTGCCTCCCAAGTGCTGGGATTAAAGGTGTGTACCACCACCTCCCACGGAGAGCTATTTTGATTAGGGTGTGACTACTGGTACATTGAATATGCTCCAGTGTATGACAATATCCCAGATTATATAGACACACTAATTAGACAGATATTACTCCTTAAAGTAGGCTGGGTATGGGATAGGTATGGATCTCAGAGGAACTAAGGAAGTAGGAAGAGGTAAAATTGATCAAAATTTAAAACTCTATTACTAGATATATTGTAGTTCATTGTACTTGATAATGTTGGAAAATGATTTTTGAAAACTGCATGTTTGAAAGGTAAGAGATTGTCTGTAGCTGGAGAGTTCCTCTCCAGCTCCGGCCAAGCCCTGGCAGTCCCACAGCCCACTTATAAAATAAACACACAGACTCATATTATTTAAACTGTTTGGCCTAATGGCTCAGGCTTCTAGCTATCTAGTTCTTACATCTTAAATTAACCCATTTCTATAAATCTATACCTTGCCACATGGCTCGTGGCTTACCAGTATCTTACATGTTGGTCCTCATGGCGGTGGTGGCTGGCAGTGTCTCCTGACTCAGCCTTCCTGTTCCCAGAATTCTCTTTTCTGCTTGTCCTGCCTATATTTCCCACCTGGCTACTGGCCAATCAGCATTTTATTTATACAGAGCAATATCCACAGCAAGTGTCAGCTTTTTATATGTTTATTTCTATATCTTGAAATACTGAAAATTATAATATTTTGTCTATTATTTTGGGTTCTTTGTAAAGACAAACAATTTTTCATGTAGTATTGCATTTAAAATACAGAGGAACTGCTGGTTAAATACAATAAAGAATCCAGAAAGCTGCTTTTGGACAAAAGAAAATAAATGGAAAAAGGAGAGTTTATTTAATTCTAGCATATTTATCAAGAAAAATAGTTTTAATGGGACAAATTCCATATTCATATTAAAATAAATCCCATTTCTTATCTAAAAATAAGAAAAATCAGATAATAGACTAAAGGTAAAACACTAAACTACAAACTTTCTAGAGAGAGCAATGGATACAGTCTTATGGTTTTGAGTCTGAAAAGACTTCTCAGTAAGAAAAAAATAACCAAAAAAAAATGTGAATTACATTGAAAGTCTTCAAAGGAGACTGGAAAAAGCTGCACAAGTTTGCATTCCACCAGCAATGGATGATTATTCCCCTTACTTCACATCCTCACCAGCAAGGGCTGTCACTTGTTCTAGTGATCTTTGCCATTCAGAGGGGTGTAGCAGGAATTGCTAAACAGTCTTATTAATAATAATAAAAAAAACCCAGAGCCAGATATTGGGGTAAAAGCTGGAAGATCAGAAGAATAGAATAAGCCACAGCCACATGTTCTTACTGCTAGGAAATCCTCAGCCCAAGAGAGAGCTACTTCCTGTATACTCATGCCTATATACCTTTCTGTGCCCTATTATCTTACTACCTATTTCCACCCAGCTACATCACTTTCCTCTTTCCACCCAGCTCTATCACTTCCTGTCTGTCTGTACAGATTTCCAGACCTCCATTGTTAACTAGTGCTGGGATTAAAATTGTGTGCCACCACATCTGGCTCTGTTTCCAGTGTATCTTTGAACTCAGAGATCTGGATGAAACTCTGCCTCGCGAATGCTAGGATTAAAGGCATGTGCTACCACTGCCTGACTCTAAGTTTAATACAATGGCTGGCTTTTTCCTTTGATCCCCAGGCAAGCTTTGTTTGTTAGAACACAAATAAAATATCACCACATCGTGGTTTAAGATGAAATGTCAAAATAGTTTTGGTTTAAATTTACCTGATGGCTAAGGATGTTGAACATTTCTTTAAGTGTTTCTCAGCCATTTGATTTTCCTCTTTTGAGAATTCTCTCTTTATACCTCTCTGAATAGACCAGGCTGGCCTCAAACTCACAGAGATCTGCCTCCTTCAGCCTCCTGAGAGCTAGGATTAAAGACATGTGCCACCAAGCACAGCTTGTAACCCATTTTTAATTGAGTTGATTGTTTTATTGATTATCTAGTTTTTTGAGTACTATATATATTTTGAATATTATGCCTCTATAATATATGTAATTGGTAAAAATCTTTTCCCATTCTGTACACTGCTTCCTTGTCTCAATGATGGAGTCCTTTGCCATGTAGAAGCTTTCCAGTTTCACGAGGTCCCATTTATTAATTGTTGATATTAGTGCCTGTACTAACACTGTTCTATTCAGAAAAACTTTTTAAATTGGATTTGATACATCCAGGAATTAAGATCAACAATTGACTAGTAGGACCTCATAAAGCTTTAAGTTTGTGTACAGAAAAGAGAAAAATCAATAGAGAGAAGGCACAGCCCACAGAGTGGGAGAGGATCTTAATAGGTCCTAAATTCTTGAAGTCCTTTCAGAATGTAGAACTCAACACTGATGAAATTCTGTGTACTCCATCCTATGTGTTCCACAAAGCACAAATACATCAGTGTCAAATAGTTCACCCATGAATTAAATAAATTACATACAGAATTTTGTAATGATGTCCTTTTAAAAAGAAATTTTTATTATTTTTACACTAGAGAAATTAAATTCAAGTGTTATTTTCATAGAAAAAGAGAACAATAAGAAATTTTGAGCCCAGTTGCTGGCCAGCTGGCAGGGCTCCTGCAGGAAGGTTCCCCTTCTCCAAGATTCCCCAGCAGATCCTGCAATCTACATGCTTTGCCCCCATACCCATCTTCCCGAGATCCCTGCCACATTCTGAGGCTTGGAAACCAACCCCCAGCTATATTCAGACCTAGAGGTGAGCGACTCTGTTCATACCCTGTAAGGCCTGCCCCAAGGATGCATTCCTGGGCCCCAGCCATTCCCCGGGAAAACCCACCCAAACTGGGCCCCAGTTGCCGGCAAGCAGGCAGGGCTCCTGCGGGAAGGCTCCCCTTCTCCAAGATCCCCCACCTGACCCTGCAATCTACACGCCCTGCGCCCATACCCATCCACCTGAGACCCTAGCTACTTCCTTTGGCTTGGAAACCAACCCCCAGTTCTCATCTGGCCTAGAGAGCTCTTATCTGGCCTAGAGAGAGAGCTGTCATTGGACAAACAGTAACCTCAGCAGACAGTGAATCTGCCAGCCCTCGAAAGACCAAGTGGCTTTCTGAAAAGTAGAATCTGCCACCTCTCATTGGACCAAGAGAGGTTTCCTGAAACACAGAATCTGTCAGCTCTGACTGGACCAAGAGCTCTGATAAAACCAAGAATGAATCCGTGAGTCACGGAATCAACCAGCTTGGATTGACCTAAGAGCAGCTCGCTGAGACACAGAAGCTGCCTGCTCCAATCAGACCAAGAGCTAAGATTAGACCCAGAAGGGCCCCCTGAGAAACAGACAAGTGCAGAGTGGACCAACAACAATTCGCTCAGACACAGGCACCTCTTATACCTATTAGATGAGGAGATGGTCAGACTTCAAGGCAGAAGAACATACAACAGAAAGAGCAATACAGCACCACCAGAACCTAACAGCAAGACCTGAACATCACAAGGTAGAAGAAGAAGAAAGCGACCTTAAGAGTAGCATCATGAAGATGATGTTTTCAACAAAAAATGAAATTGAGGAAAAGACAAACAAAAAAGTGGAGGAAATCAATAAAGAAATTGAGAAAAAGACAAACAAAAAATTGGAAGAAATCTGTAAAGAACTAGAGGAAAAGACAAACAAAAAATTGGCAGGAAGCAATAAATCCTTTAAAGAAAAGCATGAAAAAGCAATGAAACAGGTGAGGGAAACAGTTCAAGACCTGAAATGGGAAATAGAAACAATGAAGAAGACACAAACAGGGAATGCTGGATATAGAAAATCTGAGTAAGCAAACAGGAAACACAGATGCAAGCATAACCAACAGAATACAAGAGATGGAAGAGAGGATCTCTGGTGTAGAGGATACAATAGAGGAAATGGTTTCATCAGTCAAAGAAAATACCAAAGCCAAAAAAATCATAACACAAAATGTCCAAGAAATCTGAGACACCATGAAAAGACCAAATCTAGGAATAATATGATAGAGGAAGGAGAAGAATACCAACTCAAAGGCACAAAAAATATATTCAACAAGATCATAGAAGAAAACTTTCCCAAACTAAAGAAGAAAATACCTATGAAGATACAAGAAGCCTACAGAACACCAAACAGACTAGCCCCCCCAAAAAAAGTCCCTTTGCCACATAATAATTAAACAACTAAACCTACAGAATAAAGAATGAATATTAAGAGCAGCAAAGGAAAAAGGCCAAGTGACTTATAAAGACAAACCTATCAGAATAACACCCCATCACTCAATGGAGACTTTGAAAGCCAGAAGGACCTGGACAGATATAATGCAGACACTAAGAGACCATGGATGCCAGCCTAGACTAATATATCCAGCAAAATTTTCAATCATCATAGGCAAAGTGAACAAGACATTCCAAGACAAAACCAGATTTAAACAATACTTATCCACAAACCCAGCCCTACATGAAGCACTAGAAGGAAAATTCCAATCTAAGGAAGTCAGATACACCCACAAAAACACAGGCAATAGATAACCCCACAGCAGTAAACCCCAAAGAAGAGAAGTACACATACACTACCACCAGAAGATAACAGAAACCAACAATCACTGGTCATTAATATCCCTTAATATCAATGGACTTTATTTACCTATAAAAAGACACAGGCTAATAGAATGGATACGAAAGCAGGACCCATCTTTCTGCTGCATACAAGAAACACACCTCAAATTCAAAGATAGACACTACCTAAGAATAAAAGGCTGAGAAAAGTCTTTCCAATCAAATGGTCTTAAGAAGCAAACTGGTGTAGCCATCCTAATATCCAGCAAAATAGACTTCAAACTAAAATGAATCAAAAGAGATCAAGAAGGACATTACATACTCATCACAGGAAAGATCCACCAAGATGAAGTTTCAATTCTGAACATTTATGCCCCAAACACAAGGGCACTCACATATGTAAAAGAAACATTACTGAAGCTTAAATGATTTATAAAACCCCACACATTAATAGAGGGAGACTTCAACACCCCACTCTCACCACTGGACAGATCTGCAAAATCGAAACTTAACAGAGAAATAAAGGACTTAATTGATGTTATGACTGAAATGGACTTAATTGATATCTACAGAACATTCCATCCTAAAAAAAAAAATATACCTTCTTCTCAGCACCCCATGGAACCTTCTCTAAAATTGACCACATACTCGGCCACAAAGCAAATCTCAACAGATACAAAAAAAAAAAAATCGGAATAACCTCCTGTGTTGTATCAGACCACCATGGCTTAAAGTTAGATTTCAACAACAAAAAATACAGAAAGCCTACAATCATATGGAAAGTTAATAATGCTCAACTGAATCAACTTAACAATGCTCAAAGAAGAAATAAAGAAAGAAATTAACAATTTCCTAGAATTCAATGAAAATGAATATACCACATATCCAAACTTATGGGGCACTATGAAAGCAGTGCTAAGAGGGAAATTCATAGCACTAAATACCCACATAAAGAAGTTGGAGAAATCTCACACTAGTGACTTAACAGCACATCTGAAAGCTCTAGAACAAGAAGAAGCAAAGTCATCCAGGAGGAACAGATGCCAGGAAATAATCAAATTGAGAGCTGAAATCAATAAAAGAGAACAATACAAAGAATCAATGAAACAAAGAGTTGGATCTTTGAGAAAATCAAGATAGATAAGCCCTTATCCAAACTAACCAAAAGGCAGAGAGAGAGAGAGAGAGAGAGAGAGAGAGAGAGAGAGAGAATCCAAATTAGCAAAATCAGAAATGAAAAGAGAGACATAACAACTAACATTGAGGAAATCCAGAGAATCATCAGGTCATACTTCAAAAACCTGTACTCCACAAAACTGGAAACTCTAAAAGAAATGGATAATTTTCTGGATAGGTACTACATACCTAAGTTAAATCAAGACTAGATAAACTATTTAAATAGACCAATAACCCCTAATGAAATAGAAACAGTCAATAAAATTCTCCCAACCAAAAAAAAAAAAAAAAAAAAAAGCCCAGGACCAGATGGTTTCAACGCAGAATTCTACCAGATCTTCAAAGAAGAGATAGTATCAATACTTTTTAAATTGATCCACAAAATAGAAACAGAAGGAACATTACCAAATTCCTTCTATGAGGCTACAATTACCCTGATTCCCAAGCCAAGGAAAGATGCAACAAAGAAAGAGAACTACAGACCAATCTCCCTCATGAACGTTGATACAAAAATACTCAATAAAATACTGGCAAACAAACTCCAAGAACACATCAAAACAATTTTCCACCATGATCAAGTAGGCTTCATCCCAGGGATGCAAGGATGGTTCAACATACAAAAGTCTGTCAATGTAATACACCATATAAACAAACTGAAAGAAAAAAACCACATGATCATCTCACTAGATGCTGAAAAAGCATTTGACAAAATCCAACACCACTTCATGATAAAGATCTTGGAGCGATCAGGAATACAGGGAACATACCTAAACATAATAAAGGCAATTTACAGCAAGCCAACAGCCAACATCAAAGTAAATGGAGAGAAATTCATAGCGATTCCACTAAAATCAGGAACAAGGCAAGGCTGTCCGCTCTCCCCATACTCATTCAATATAGTACTTGAAGTTCTAGCCAGAGCAATAAGACAACATAAGGAGATCAAGGGGATACAAATTGGAAAGGAAGAAGTCAAGCTTTTGCTATTTGCAGATGACATGATAGTATACATGAGTGACCCCAAAAATTTGACCAACGAACCAATACAGCTTATAAACACCTTCAGCAATGTAGAAGGATACAAGGTTAACTCAAAAAAAATCAGTAGCCTTCCTATATACAAATGACAAATGGGCTGAGAAAGCAATCAGAGAAACATCACCCTTTACCATAGGCACAAATGATATAAAATACCTTGGGGTAACTCTAACTAAGCAAGTGAAGGACCTGTATGACAAGAACTTTAAGTCCCTGAAAACAGAAATTGAAGAAGATGTCAGAAAATGGAAAGATCTCCCATGCTCATGGATAGGCAGGATTAACATAGTAAAAATGGCAATCTTACCAAAAGCAATCTGCCAATTCAATGCAATCCCCATCAAAATCCCAACACAATTCTTCACAGACCTGAAAAGAACAATACTCAACTTCATATGGAAAAACAAAAAACCCAGGATAACTGAAAGAATCTTATACAATAAAACCTCTGGAGGCATCATGACCCCTGACTTCAAGAGCTATAGTAATAAAAACAGCTTGGTACTGGCATAAAAACTGACATGTGGACCAATAGAACTGAACTGAAGACCTTGACATTAATTGGCATACATGTAAAAACATGATTTTTGACAAAGAAGCCAAAACTGTACAATGGGGGAAAAAAACAACTTCAACAAATGGTGCTGGTGTAACTGGATGTCAACATGTAGAAGACTGCAAATAGATCCATATCTGTCACTGTGCACAAAACCTAAGTCCAAGTTGATCAAAGACCTCAATATCAATCCAGTTACTCTGAACCTGATAAAAGAGAAAGTAGGAAGTAGTCTTGAATGCATTGGCAATGGAGATCACTTCCTAAATATAATACCAGTATCACAGACACTAAGAGAAACAATTAATAAATTGGACCTCTTAAAACTGAGAAGTTTTGTAGGGCAAAGGACATGGTCAACAAGAAAAAAATGACAGAATAGGAAAAGATCTTCACCAACCTCACATATGACAGAGGGCTGATATCCAGAATATATAAATAACTCAAGAAATTAGACATCAAAATACCCAACAGTCCAATTAAAAAAATGGGCTATAGAGCTAAACAGAGAATTTTCAACAGAAGCAGCTCAAATGCCTAAAAGTCATTTAAGGAATTGCTCAACATCCTTAATCATCAGGGAAATGCAAATCAAAATGACTCTGAGAGACCATCTTACACATGTCAGAATGGCTAAGAACTAAAACACTGAAGACAGCTTATGTTGGAGAGGATGCGGAGCAAGGGGAACACTCCTGCATTGTTGGTGGGAATGCAAACTTGTACAGCCACTTTGGAAATCAATATGGTGCTCTCTTAGAAAACTGGGAATCAACCTCCCTTAAGATCCAGCTTACCACTCTTGGGCATATACCCAAGGAATGCTCAATCATACCACAAGGACACATGCTCAACTATGTTCATAACAGTGTTATTTATAATAGCCAGAACCTGGAAATAACCTAGATGCTCCTCAACTGAAGAATGGGTAAATAAAATGTGGTACATATACACAATGGAGTACTACTCAGCAGAGAAAAACAGTGACATCATGAGGTTTGCAGGCAAATGGATGGAACTAGAAAATATCATCCTGAGTAAGGTAATCCAGACTCAGAAAGACAAACATGGTATGTACTCACTCATAAGTGGATACTAGACATGAAGCAAAGGATAACCAGACTGCAACTCACAACTCCAGGGAGGCTACCCAGTAAAGAGGACACTAAGAAAGACACAAGGATTGTCCAACGACAGAGAAATGGATGAGATCTACATGAGCAAGCTGGATGTGGGGGATGGGTAACGGAGGGCAAGGGTCAGGGGAAACAGAGCTTAGGGGAGCCGGAGGTCCCAGCTGGATCAGGAACAGAGTGGGAGAACAAGGAAAGAGATATGATAAAGGAAGACCCCATGGGAATAGGAAGAAGCAGAGTGTTAGAGAGGTCCTGAGAAATCCACAAAGATACTTCCACAATAGACTACTGGCAATGGTTGAGAGAAACCCCAAGCTGACCTACTCTGGTGATCGGATGGCTGAACACCATAACTGTCATGGTAGAACTCTCATCCAGTGACTGGTGGAAGCAGATGCAGAGTTCCATGGTCATGCCCCAGGTATAGGTCCAGGAGAGGAGGGATTCTATGAGCAAGAGATATTGAGACCATGGTTGGAAAAATTACAGAGACAAATAGCCAAACTAGTGGAAAAACATGAACTGTGAACCAATAGCTGAGGAGCTCCCATGGAAACAGACAAGGCCTTCTGTGTAAGTGAAATAGTTGATTAGCTTGAACTATTTAGGAGTGGGTCCAGGACCTGTCCTTGGTGCATGAGCTGGCTTTTTGGAACCTAGGGCCTGTGCCGAGACACATTGCTCGGCCTTGGTGTAGGGAGGAGGGGACTGGACCTGCCTCAACTGAATCTACCAGGTTGTGCTGACTCCCCAGGGGAGACCTTGCCTTGGAGGAAGTGGTAATGGGAGGTGGATTCAGGGGGAAGACTTGGAGATGGGTGGAGGGAGGACAGGGGAATCCGTGACTGATATGTAAAATTAAATTAATTATAAAATAAAAATATTTAAACAAAAAATAAATTTTGAAAATAAAAATACATAATCACAAGTCAGAAAACAAAACTATTAAATGCTTGGATGTGCTGCAAAAGCTGTTGTTTATTCCCAAATGCTTGGTGTGTCTACTTTAAAAGCTCCACTGTTAAAAGTACTTGATTGACCTTGTGGGTAGCCATTTTTTTCTTCATCTTTTGGGCTTGAATGCTCAATGGATGTTCTTTTTTTTCCCAGCCTTGGTGACCTTGAAAGAGACAGTGAGAAATACTGTAAGACTCTAGCAATTGAGCGAAAGCACTGTTTATATCTCTCCAGTCACCCATCTTCGCCTATAGCCCTCAAGGGCCTTACATGACCTTTTGCCCTCTCAAAGACTGTTGGTCTTCTCTGCTTCATCTTCTCCATTACATTGTCTTATTTTGAGGCACCCATTTCCAACTATGTATTCCTTGAAGGGATGACTTTTCACACTCAACATGAATTTATTTGGGGCCAGAGAATTATAACAAAAAAGAAAAAGTAAAAAGAATCAGTTTATCCTGTCTATAGCATGGTTTAGAGTAGAAAAACAAAACAAAACTACATGAAATTCTGACTTTCCTCAGTACTACTGCTCTAGGTTATCAGATATAGTTGAAACTCGTGGATTCTTGTGTTCTTGAAAATGAAACAACTAATGGGTATATCCCTGTGTCAGAATGTAGTAGCAATTACATTTTGACTGTTGTATCTGGAGCACACCTTCTGTTTAAACCATCTCTAAGGTTTTAATAGAGTTATTACAAAAGAGTCCCAAGATCATTTTTGTCTGGCATGAACTATGTTGATCCTGTTCCTCTTTAAATTTCTCTATGTTTCCTCTAGCTTTCATTTTATCTTGACTTCTCCATTTGTTTGTCTTAATTTGTAGTATTGTTTACCACTGGCTATCCATTCACTGTCCTGTGATCCATAACTGCCATCACTGATCTGCATACTCATCTTGTCTAAGAATCTGCATTCAGTGCCAGGTAGCATAGGTAGAATTCAGTTCCACCACTTACTATCTTTGTCAGTGACTGTTTCTGATAATCTACAAAATGTAAATTATTATTATCTCTGTTTTGCTGTTTAAAGTCCCAGCTCATAGTAAGTATTTGGCAGGTGTTCTCTATTAGTATAAATGTAAATTTACTAAAGGGGGTTCAACATCAACATCAATCTGAACATCTGTCCACCCCTTAGGTGGTGTTCTTTGTTCTCAGTGTTAGTAGCAGCACCATTTATCTTGTTTCTTAACGATAATCACTGAATCACATTTGGATGTGCTTTGAACCCATTTTCTCTCTTACCACCATTACCATGCTGGTTGTAAAATAATGAGGGTCTTTCTTCTTAAACATTACTCATCTCTACTACTCAAAGCCCCATTTATCTTTTTCCCTGCTTAGTACTATTATGAAATAGCTTCTGTTTTGTCTTGATAAAATATCTGCCTAGTTTTTAAAATCATGCTCCATAGCCTTTGCATGTTTTAGTGGCACAAGTCTATGGTGATATTCAAACTGCCAAAGATTTCATAAGCAACTTACAAAGTTCCTCAATATTTAATGCAAATACTTAATATGAAAGTGTATAATAGCACATAGTTGTGTCTAACTAATATTTCTGCCTCCAAGTCAAGTTTCTGTCCAACACAAATTTTCAATACAAAATATTTTTTACTACTGTGTCAAAGTGATCAAGCATTCATCCTCATAAACCTTTCAGTATTTAGCTTATCCACCATGAATGGTCCTTATTTCCTTATTTCTGACAATGCTACATTTATCTGACCATTTAAACAGCCATTTAGTCTCCTGTTCTCAGAGTTGTCATCTTGCATATGTAGTAGAATTAATAATGTTGATCCCTCTTCAGTGTTCATGTCATTTCTATTTCTTAGATATCTCTATCTCTCTAGTGTCTTCACCCGGTTAAGAAAGTAATACCTACTCATTTTTTATGATGTGCTAAACACTCTGATAACTCCTAAATATATAGGCATTTCTTCCCTTAAAATCCAGATTAAGAGTTTAACTTTCTCCAGAATTAGCCAACTCTTAATGGTTGAGGCTGGCATTCAAATCACATCTGACTTATTAACAACCCTTGCTCTTCATCTCTATTCAAATGTATTTCCATGTCATTCTAACTTCTTCATACTTCTGGTTATTTAGAATATATACAATAATCTTTGTATTAATTCTTCAATATCCATTAAAAAATCTTCCCCATAGAAATGAGTATAAGAGCAAATCTCAATTCTCTTCTCCAGAGATAGAATTATCTATGTAATACACTGAAAAGTCAACATTCAGAATCCTAAAGAAAGCATCAATTTCCACTTTGACAACTCCATTCCCAGTCTACTTCCTACCTTAATGAAACTGTGATCACCACACACCAACTTCAGTTGCCTGTCAATTGTTTTCAGTTGAAAGCAGAAGAGTTGAAATTTATCTCCTTCCTCACAGCTGATGTTGTACCATTTTCCATTCCCTACAACTTCTATATTATTTTTATCATCATCCTTTATTTCATAGATTGTGTTCTTTGGGTTCACTTTTTTCTGCAAAATAAAATTAACATTCAATTTCTGAAAGTTATCACATTCAGAGACATTGTTATAAATTCAAAAAAAGACATTTTGTGGCAAAAATGACAGGAAAATATGAAATCTGTTACAGACACAGGCATATAGGTATCTTTACTGAAATCTTCCCAAAGAATTTTCTTTTATTATTACAATGATTTACTTTTGTTACCTAGAAGATTTGTGCCTGGAAATCTTAGGACAATAAATGTTCTTCCTGTTTTTCACTACACCCCATTCTATTCCTCAACAGTCTTGATTCCATAAACCACCCTGGTTGATCTCAGGAATCAGAACTTCCGGGCAACCATCTTTATATCTTCTGCTTATAAAGGGATGAATGGCCATTTGCTCCCACTGTTCATTCATTAAATATGTTAAAAAAAATCTACAGAACAGATAAGATTCTAGTAATTTATTCATTTAGAACCTCTCCATTTGCTTACCTCTTTCCAGTATCATGTCCAAGTAAGTCAATGTCCCCAATTCATACTGTATTGAGTTTCTCTCAAGCTATTGCTCTTCAACTTTTCAATTGTGTTCATAAGCATAGTCTAAAGAATGTGCCTTAAAGTATGGGTTTAAACTACAGGGTCTTTTTAAAAGAGGATGGACTAAACAGACTTAAAGTTGCCAAGTTTATAAAACATTTGCTGAGTTCCCCAAGGTTGTCAATTTTAAATACTGAATCCTAATACCCTGATTTTGGCCATTGATGCATCAATGAGAAGTCTGTGTATATTTTCTTCTGTAAATGAGAAAACTAGGTTCACTTCATACAATAGTTATCAATTGCTATGGTCTTCAGAAATAGTTAATTAAGATACAAGAGACAACATTGAATGATTAAACCTACTATCTATAGAGATAGAAGATTCATTCTATTGAGTAGTTTTTGATTTAGAAGGATGCCAGCCAATCATGTATGATTCCAAATACCTGTCACAATCAATAATCACCCTGATTCAGTCCATCTATAGAAACAAAGTATATAGAAAGAAAAGAATGAGTATTGTATAGTTGCAGTGGAGTTTAAAATAACTGAGACTGTTGGCATGGCAGTAAACTATGTCCTACACCATTCCTGCTCACTGTGGCTGAGGGTAGGTATTTTTTAACTAGTAAAATTAAAACCCTTGGTAATTCATTTTCAGGGAACTCTTTAAGAGATGTCTTAGGAAGTAGGTTGTAAATATGCCACCCACTCTTATTCCTTAGTATATGGAGTGATTTCATCTGTTATCCCCAACCATGGTAAAGACTTCTGTTACAATATTATTATAGCATAGCAACTGGAAAGTTATCATATTTGAGTTTAGGTGTTGGTGGAGAAAAAGACAAAAACAAATTTTCAGGCATTACCTTATGTAATGTAAACAACCCATAAACCACTGCTCCAGGACCATACTTGTGAAAATCAGAAATCTGGGGAGGTTTATTTGCTTTTCTGATAAGACTGTTGGAGACTTCAATCTTCTGGTCAGGACCAGCTTCAAATACAGAGGAAGCCTCATTTATCTCTAGGATTCCTTTGAACTTGAAGTAATTGGAGATTATTATGACATTCTTTTTTGTGAACTTCTCTTTCAGGTTGATGTTGAAAACTTTCACATGGAAATACTCATTCACAGTGGCCACTGTAGCATGAAACATTTCTTTTACTTCGTGTTCTGATGACGCATATACAAATGGGTCTATAGCATTGAGCACCATCACTGTCATGGCATCCTTTTGGAGAACAGCACCTCTGGCAATGCTCTGATTTTGGGTCTGTGTTTTTTTGGTTGAACAAACACAGGAATATAAATATATAAGTTTATCAGTAAATACAAATTAACCTTTACATAAGATAAATCACAATCTCCACATAAGTCCTAACAATTTTTATGTATTTGTAGAAGTGTGGATAAACTAAAGAGGAATTATTTCATTAACCAAAAGGCTAATGAATGGAAGCAATGGGCTTCGGCAACCGAAGTTTGAACACTCACTGAAAATCAGAGGACTATTTCTAAGCAAGATATTCAGCATGAACACAGCACAAGATTTGAGATCAATTTTGTGATGTACTTAAGTGAAATTATAATGAATTCTAATATATCCTTTGCTCTATGGCCAAAGAATATAAAAGGGGAAAGTTAAATACTGTTGAAAATACAGAATGTTAAATACAAACCATAAAGATGACATAGGACTTTAGTTAACACAGAACTATCTAGGGTTATTCTGAGGGTACAAATTATAGTATATTTTCTAAGGAGAAACCAATCTGCTATAATTAAATGATCAAAAACTACATGAGCTGGCCCACAGTCATCACTTTTAAATAGGCTCACGAGTGGTACTTTGGTTGGAACTATGTCCTTATACATGGATAGAGAGTTTTCCTGAAGCGCAAAAATTTGCAAATCCACAGAAATATTATCAGCCATCTAATCTGCTTTCTGCATAGTGTTCTGAGTTCAGTAGGTTTTAACAGAGTATTTCACTGAAGAAAAGATTGTCTTACTGTAAGACAGAGTATGCAAAACAATGAAAATCTATAAACTTCATAGAAGAATAGGAGATAGTGTTATTGTTTCACAAGCCCAAGGGAATGAAAATAATCCAAGCTATCATGTAACAAACAATTATCACCTATGACTGATTAGATTTAATTTGGATCTGTTTTTTTTTAATCAGTGTAACCAATTAGTGCAAAATGAAAATAAAAAAAGGAATACAATTAGTGGTAGTGATGGGTATATAAGTAAACAAGTAGCAATGACTAGACTTAAATTATCAATAAAGTTATAGGATGTGAATAAAATAAATGAGTGGGTTTTTGAAGGCCACAAAATGATCCTTAATGCACACATTTCAAGGATAATCACTGAAAGTGATACTGAGTTTGTAGTAGTAGATAAACAATCTAAAATTAATTATTTAAAAAAGGAACAGAAACACTGATGTAACCATTGAATATTATATGAATTTTAACTTAGAGACTTGGAAAGAGAGCCCTGATATGTTAAATTTGAAAAGCAATTAATAAATAACTATTTTGAGATGTTACACTAGAAAAATTTTCCACATAATTATAAAAGTATCTGAGAAGTACAAAGAAAACCCTTTAAATTATCTGAATGGTAAGGTTTGAGGTGAATAAACTTTCTTCTGTTATTACTTAACTGTCTGATTATATTTCCTCGAGTGAGAAAAAGAAGGGGGGAGAGGTAAAGAAGGAGGGATAGAGAGAGGAAAGGGAGAGTCCAGAGAATGGATGCTGATAATGTTGTAGTCTTCCCTCTGTGACAAATCATTTGTTTCCTTCAATGAGAACTCAGAAAAACTTAGAGGCATCAATCATCCTATTTTTCATGTGTTATTACATTAATATTGATACTTGATACTGAAGGAATATTTGACAAGACCAAATGAAAGTGTCCTGACCTGAAAACTTAAACATGGCATAATAGATTGTAGCTCACTTCTTTTCACTCCCAGTTTCTGGTGAATGTCATATTTTCCTATATTTCCAAAAATTCTTTAATTTCCTTCATTACATTTTTCTTCTTTCCAAGAATTGGTATTTTTCTATTACTTTTATTTAATTTTTATACATTATGTATTGATTATAATTCTTCTCCCTTAACTCTCCCAGTTCTTCTCCTCTGCCCATTTAACTTCATGTTCTTCCTCTCACTCTCAAAAAATAAAAACATAAAAAGTAAACTCAGAAAAAAAAAATTCCCAAGTAAAACAAAATACCTCCCCCACAAAAAAAAAAACAAAAAAAACAAAAAAAACTCATGGAGCTCCTTTTATATTGGCCGACTACTCCCAGCCATGGGGCCTGTTCTAGAATGTGGTTGATAGTCTCCATTGGAGAAGCCATTTGCTAGTGGGTATCAACTGAAAAAAGCTTCTTGGTTAGGGGTAGGACTGTATGTCCACTTCCTCCTCTCAGTTTTGGGACCCCAGGTGGCTTGAACCTGTGCTTTTTAAATGTGTGCCACCAGTGAATGAGTTCAAATGTGCATTAGTCCTGTTTGAAAGACACTGTTTCCTTGGAGTCATGTACCATCTCGGGCTCTTAAAATCTTTCATTCTCTTCTTCCACATAAATCCCTGAGCCGTGAGAAGAGGGAGTTAATGAAGAAAACCCATTGAGGAATGGATACTGTAAGTCTCTCACTGTCTGCACATTGGCCAGTTGTGGGTCTCTGTGTTAATTCCAAACTATGACAAGAAGAAGCTTCTGTGATGAGAGGTGAAGGAGGCACTCCTCTATAGATATAACAGTATGTCATATGCTATTGCTATGTTCCTTCAGCAAAATAATAGTAGTAGTTTTCTCCCAAGGTCCATGGCTACCTAGTCTCAGGTTCTTAGCTGCTTTAGCAGTGACTGATAGAGGTTCCAACTTATGGAAACAGTACTCATTGCTATGACATTTGTATATGCTGGACTCCTCACCTCTCCCTTCCTACCTGGGATCAACACAAGCCAGGAAACTCCTCATTGTCAAAAGAAATGTTAAGTTCATTCACTGTCTTCATAGCAACAAAAGGTTACGGTGCAGCAAATTCTATATTTGTATCACCTGTCTTTATAAGTTTCTGCCTTTGTATGGAGATTGACTTCTAACATATCCAGTCCCTGTGTTTTTCCTAATTAATTAAATCTCAGTGGCAAATGCATGACATGGTCAGAATGTCAAGATCCGATCCTGATGTTTGAATTGAAGAAATAAAAGTGAGACAGAAAACCTGTACCTTAGCCAAAGAAGTGTTGGATGAAGCCGAAGATGAGATCTGCAGCTCTGGGGACTGGCATCTGGCTGTGGCTTCCTCAGGACTGGGAGGGTGATCTGGCTCCTCAGACTGCTTGGTCTTTTTCACTTCAGTTTTTTCTCTATTAATACTTTTTCTTTTCTGAAAGTATATCCATTGGCCTGTTAATGAGTCTCAGTATCAAGTGAACAGAATGCATCTTCATTATTAGATAGTAGATTTATTATGCCTGAATATGTTGGGAACTTGAAGGAATAACACTCACCTTTTACCCAGGTCTAAGATATGATCATAAATAGTCATAAAATGTGGTCATAAGTTGTTTCATTAAACAAAGAGAAAGGAAAGGGTTATATACACAATTTTTCTGACATTACCTCTACGGTAGGACATAATTGAATTTGAATTTGAAAAGTTGGTTTGTGTAAACATGAACACCATTGTTCTACATGATTTTCAAGTACACAGCTCTCTAGTAGGAGTGAGCACATATTAATTCTGCATGACCACTTACCATGAGTTTCAATAAAGCTTGACAATAAACTAATAAAGCAATGAGTCCTTGGTGGACAGAGTAGGGAAGAGGCACTGCTGACCCCTCTGTGGACTGCCAGCCCACTGCTGTTCCTCAAGCTCACCTGAGCTGTGGGAGTTTCTCCTCCATCAGATGCTACAGTGTTGCTGGTAGTCGATGTGGGTGTATCAGAGCCTGCTTCTTGCTTCCTTTTTCTCAGTGGGGATTTTCCTTTTACTAGAATGGGTATAATTTTTATCACAACAAATGCATGAAGAAAGAGCCCATACAAACCAAAACAGAGGACTAGGAACCATCTAGTTTTCCTGCCATTTTCTCTCCATTGCATTCATATCTATGTTTATTCTATTAGTTTACTGTGGGGGCACACCACTAAAGGCACTGCCTTAGACGCAGTCTCCACTACTTGATGTTTTCATTACTTGTCCCCTCTAAAATGAGAAAATACTTCCTGTCCTTGAACCCATGTTCATCAGCTAAGCTTTTCTTGTTCCCGTTCTCCAAAAAATCCAAATTGTTATCACACTGACTAGTCATGTTTTGTGTATAATACTCTCAAGTCATAGAAAGCAATGAAAGGAAATCTGATACAAACTTGTGCAATGTAAACTGCAGTTTCAGATCTTCATTATGCTAAATGCTAGGGTCAGAGTTGTGTACCCATATATCTAATACTTTTTTAATCCAGTGACTTTATAAAGAGAAGCTTCCTCACATCTTAAAGATGCATACTTGTACTTAAGTATTAGATAATATTTGTTAGCAGAAAAGATATTAATAAATGGGTAAGATTGTTAATTGAGTATTAAATGTACTCTATTTATACGCCTTAAGTGACTTTTTTCATTGTTCACTTTATCATTTTATGGTTTTACTACCATGTTGGGCATTCTAATCTATCTCAACAACTGCTTTTTATTTTATTTACCTCCAATGTAAAAGAAGTTTACCCTGAAATATATCAAATTTCTTTGTGAGAAAGGGTTTCTTTCTTGAAATCAACTTGTTGACATCTGAAATGTTTCAACCCCCATAATGTCTAAGGCACACAGTGGTAAAGCGACATATCAGCTCTGATCACTGCAGGGAGCCAGAAAGTTTAGGGAGGGAAGAAAAGGGATGAGTGTCCAAGGTGATTCCATGTTACCTTTTGCTCTCTCTGTTTCAAGTTTTTTAGCAAGGTTTTCAAGTTCTTTAACTCTTTGACATACTTCTATCAGTTTTTCCAGCCCAGCATCTTCTGGGAATTTGTCCTCCATCAGGTCAGCCAACTGAATTTTGTCATAGTCATCTTGCATCTTTTTTGTTAGCTTTAGTTCTTGTCTTAGTAAGGACTTGATTTTCCTAAACTGGTAGTCATCCACATCCACATCCTCTAATCCTTGTTGAAGAACAATTGTCTTGTATTCACTCATTATCTCTAAAATTATGGACAATCCTAAAAGATGAAAGTGGACATAGGATTAAAAACATATACAGACAATTCCAAAACAAGCATATTTCTGTGTGAGTGAATGACTGCAATTGATAATGTCCATAATCGCATGTGAGAGAAAAACTGAGTTAAATAATAGCTGTGCCACTGTGAAGACTGGATGTAGAACTTCTGTATTAATAAACAAGTCTAGGTTATTCTTCCATATTAGCCATGTTAGGTGACTTAGACCAGTGGCAGTTGTGGTGGAAGAAAAGAGTTGGAATCAGTAATTGTTGCAGTGTTTAGAGTCTGGGCTATGAGTGTTAATATGCTGGATCCTTTTTCCTTTGTTACTTGGTGCTGGAGCCTGTCCATGGATATCTGCCTATGGCTTTCTGATTTTTCCCATTCTAAAGTGACCTATATGCAAATGAATTTCATCCTATTACAGTGTACCTGGATGAACAATAACTGAAGAAAGATGACCATGCTGGGCCACTGACCCTTGTCCACTAGACTTTCCATCAAACACCCTCATTAACATCCTGTCTCTCCTGAGGTTGGATTGTGATCTTTGGGTTCTTTGTGCTCATATTACTGTCAATTTCTCAACATCTACATACATTCCAGAGCAGGACCCTAGAATTTATTCGATTGAATTGTGTCAGTAGTTTCTTGATTTTTATCCTTTCAAGATTGACTCAGTGGTTCTTATTTATTCATAGACACAATTTTCTACCTCCATGTTATTTTTAAATCCTCCCCAGACCTTTTAATGTTTTCCTAATTTATTAAAAATGTTCCTTCCTCCTAATATATATTGGAAGACATTGAATAATCTGCACTCTTCCATTTAAGTTTAGTTTTATTCCTGAGGTCATATGCTTCAAAATATAAAATATATTCCTATTGTCAAGGTTTATGGTATGTCTAATTTCTTTTTCGTTGTTTGGCAAGCCATTCTCACATTTCTTTCTCTAATTTTCATAAACTTTCAAAACTTAAGAGTTAAGTGGGGTATTTGATGAGAGGGTAGGGTAGTAGATGAAATAGAGAGAGGAGTAACTAACGCTAATTATATTTCGAAAACAAAGATGGAAACCTATTCCTGAAGAAGTTTCCATATATATATGTGGAAGATATATACATATATATATATGTAGAATATATATATACATATATATGTATATATCTTCCTTCTATCGATCTATCTTCTCTCCTCTATTTCTAGCTATCTAAATATCTATTAAGAATTCACATGAAACCAAGAGGTGGTGGCACACACCTCTAATCCCAGCACTCGGGAGGCAGAGCCAGGTGGATCTCTGTGAGTTTGAGGCCAGCCTGGTCTACAGAGTAAAATCCACGACAGGCACTAAAACTATACAGTGAAATTATGTCTCAAAAAAAAAAAAGAAAGAATTCACATGAAATTACTGTATAATGGACAACTATGTTTCTACTAGACATCACAGTTTAACAAAAAGCCTAGTGCTAGAAATGAATTTGCTCTCTTGAAGTGATAGGCCCTTCAGTTTTTATAGATACCCACCATATAGCCTATTGATAATGCTCTTAGGTACAAGCCAGAACTTTATGGTAAGACTCTATTGCAGAAGACACCACATTCTTGATGAACAGAAAATGGTGATTTCTACTTGGTACTCACCTGGAGGCCTCATCCCTACTGGCTAGATTTTCCAATTCTGGAAGTTACTGTGCCCAATATTAGAGAAGCCAAATAATCATTAACTTTACTCAGTTGTAGATCCTTGCAGGTACAGTAACAACCATTCTGGCAACATGCTCACTGGTGCAACAGTGGCATCAATGTTGTGGGGTTAACCATCCATTATGTGCTTTGATCTAAGGACTGTATGAGTGGAAACCCATACCTGGCATCAGTACTGAGACTGAAAATCTGTGACTAGACTACTCATAGTCCCTAGTGGAGAATCTAGTAATTTTACACTGCTAAATAGGAGTAGAATTAAACTTATTACTATTCCCACAGGTCTTTCAACCCTTATCAGAGAAATTTGTAAGCAACTAATAACAAAAATTAGAAAATTAGAAGCAAGAAAATACTGACGTTCTGGAAATTCCCAAAATTCCCCAATGGACAGAGTTTTATGCTCTGTAGCTCATTCATATTTTATATACTTCCTTGATGGTCTTCAGAGAATGGAATGAGTCCAATATTCTAATTTAATATACGGTATTTTAGTTTGGGAATCATGCCTATGTGGACCTCAGTTTAATTGGATATTAAATTTCTAGGGGTGTCAATTGCCTCCCTTTTTGGGGAGAAAAATTGAACATCCTCCATGCTCAAAGAAATCCAAGGTTGAATAGAATATTCACACAAGGACACATAACAGGGAAGATAAAGAGTATTAAGAGAAAGATATACTCTGTAAGACATAAGATAGTAAAAAAATAGATCATCTATATATTTGAGGAGATTACAGCTGGTTCTCAACCATGAAACTCCCTTCTCCATGGCACCATTCTAATTTTCATAAAATATTGATCTTCTGATCCCAGGAAAAATTAAAATAGAAAGCTTTTATTTGGGTTGGTACATATTTCAAATACAACCAGATATGTGATGACAAAGACTATGTGTAATTTTTATGGGATCTGTTTACATGAGAATCCTCATTTTGTTATAGAAGTGTTATTGCTTTTGAATTTGGACTAATCATCCCAACTTCGGTAGAATTTTCAATATTACACAACATAATATACATGCATCAATGCCTGTCTATGCCCACTAGATTCTGGTATCAATATGTGTCCATTCTCACCACTGAAAAGCTAATCACTTTCAATGTTCAGTTTCTTTAAAACACCTAAAGTCTCTTCCAAATTTCAAAGCCTCTCAAAAATATCCCAAGTCTCTATAAATTATAAACTCTTAAAAAATCAAAGTATCTCCACTGTGAGCTCTTACAAAATAAAAAATAAGTTACTTACATTGTTTTTCCAAGATGGAAAAACCAGGTCACACTTTCATTTGAATCAAAGCAAAATCAAGTTCTCTGGTAAACATGTTCTCTGGTCTACAAAGAGCCTTGGCAATTCCGTTTCTCTTGCTTTTCCATCCAAGCACACCTAGTAGTTCTTCTGTGCTTAGACTGCCTCTCTCCACACCCGCTGCTATACTTGATGTCATCCTAGGGTACTGACATCTCAAGAATGCTGGGGTCCCTATGCACCTAATTAATATTTTTACCAGTGGTCTTTTATGGTCTTTCATAGTGACAAGCTTCACCTATTCCTTATGACCCCTTCATACCTCCGAAACCAGTACCACCTGAGTAAGTCTTTCACATACAAAGTTTGATTGTCAGCACAAGGGACAGCCTTGTTCCACTCTGGACCAATACTTCAAATTCTTTGTACTGACAGTGAGAACATGCTTCCCAGATTATACCTCAATAATGCTGGTCTCTTCTTAATCACAGTCAGCTCTTGAGTCCCAGCTGACCAGAATCACAGATTTGTAATTTAAATATTGAGTGCCCCAGTAGTTTCTTTAGGGGATGCTTAACCTTCTTTCTGAAATTTCCAGGCCAGACTCCCATCATCTGCACTGCCTCTGCATTATCTTGTAAGTTCCCTCAACAGTTAATTAATCTCTAAACACTCAATAGCTTTTATGTCCCAAAGTTACAAATTTCTTTCATAATCCTTCCTAAAACACAGTCAGGTGTGTCACAATAATATCCCTCAACCCAATACCAATTTCTCTCCCGGTTACAGGTTCTATTGCTTTGATAAAACACCATGACCAAAACCAACTTGGGAAGAAACATGTTCATATCATTTTACACTTCCACATCACAGTTCTTTAGTGAAGGAAGTCAGAGCAGGAACTCAAGGCTAGAACCTGGAGGCAGGAACTGAAACAGAAGCCATGGGCAATGCTGATTACTTGATTGATTCTCATGGCTTGCTCAGCAGTCAGGAATACTTGCATGTGAGTGGCACTGCCCCCAATGGGTTACACACACACATCACTCATTAACCAAAAATATGCCCTACTCACTTTCCTACAGGCAATTCTGTAGTGTTTTCACAATTCAAGTATCTCAACCCAGATAATTTTATCTTGTGTAAAGTTAACAAAAAACAACCAGAATATCTCCTTAGAAAGAGATAATACTTTTAATGTTGAATTTATATACCAACAATAGTATATGGTATTTCTTAGTATTTTATGTCTCTTGATAGGACCATAATAAATAGCAACACAGAATATGTTTTGACCCAATTGCACAAATGTGCAATGTCTTATTCATGTATTTGTGAAAGAGCATGCTCATCTGTGAATTTGAGAAAACCCAAAATATTTTGATAGATTCAGCAGTGTATTTTTCAATTACTAAATTAACAAGGTGTAAAAATGTGCAAACAATTTAGAATGTTTGAGAAACAGAAATGATACACCAAGAGAGATAACCTTACATACATACAAGTCTGAAATCAACTTCTAAAATACTCTGTTCAAGTACACATTAAAAACTCTAAAGGGTATATGGAAAGCCTTTAAAATATTCTAAAAGTAGGCAATAGAGATATATTTTTAATTAACTCTCCCTCAGCACCCTACACTTTTTCACCAGAAAATAAATAAATCTAAACAATCTAAAACTAAAGAAAACAATAACTTTCAAGATGACAGAAACTAACTCACTTTGTTTGAGATACTGCTGATGTAAAAGATAATGATAAGTATGGTCATGGATGAATAAAAAACAGATGTACTTGAATAACTGTGACTCTGTGGACTTTGTACTATACATGTCCATTGTTTCTCATGCTGTGCAATATGAGAATACTAGAGCACAGCTACATGTCCTGATATATTTTCACTAAATACTATTTCACAGTAATTATTTGATGTCACTATCCTATTGTTTACCCAATCATTCACCAAAGCCAACAAGTTCCCTCTTAGTCTCCGGCGAAGATAACTAGAGCTTTCTTCTCATTTTTCATTTACTCATACTTATACTTAGAAAGACATTTTATTCTCTGCCATAATCAAACTGCATTTTTTCTTTGGCTCAAGCCCTGGTAAGGGTGTAATAAAGATGTCTTCCATCTTCCCTAGTAAAGCATCAAAACCTAGCTGCTGCGGGATCACTTCCCTGAGAGCAGCTGGCACCAGTCCTGATTTCTTCACCTTTCCTATGAAGGAAGCAGCACTGATTTCCCCTCTGCCCTTGCGGGTTCCACAGAGCTCTCAACTCTGCCAGGAGTGGCAGGACTTACCTTCTTGGAAATTTCTTCAGCAGTGTGCAGATCCTAGTTCATTTACAAGGTTAGTAATAGAAATAGTTTCATTTGAATAAATGAATAAATCCCTCAGACTGGATAGGGATGTTCCAAAACCTGAACTGTCAAGAACACAAAGTAGTTTATAAGATGGGAAGAACGACACTGGTCAAAGTCATTTCAACTTGATTCAAGTTGTGCAAGCCTCAGTATCTTGCACTGTGCCTCTCTCTGGGAAGAGAAAGGCTGCAAAAGTGAGGCCTCCTCCCACTGGTTTTCCTAGCTAGTGTGATTGAAGGGTTTTCATCTTGTATGCACTTCCCTACAATGAAAAATAAAAGTCTGCTGTGCTCAGTTATTTCTCTTACATGTCTTCATGAGTGGATGATCCAACCTTAACCCTTCATGTCCAGAATACTTACCTTGGGTTACTGAGGATCACATTCCGTTGAATAAAGGTAATTTCTAAAAGGGAAAGTGTAAGCCACCCAGACACTTCCTCTTTTCCTCTTAAGATGGAAGTAGCAGGAGGAGAATTTAGCAGATTCTATTGCCACAAAGAACAGAATGTGTTTCCTGGCTAGAGGAATATCTCTGATGTAGGTACTTTTGGTTTAAGCACTTTTAAAGCATTTCCTTATTTTTCAGTAGTTCCTAAGCCAGAAGATTGTTTAAGCAGTATGTTGCACATTTTGCCTTTAATTAATAGAAAGGAAATTGACATTAGCTGCTGCTCTCTGGTCTATAGTGAAACTATTCTTGCTTAGGTGACTCAGTTAATGAATCCATAGTGTTTCTACATTATTTATTGATAAATGTAATAGGTAGCAGGTCTATTTAATGATAATATGGAAACCTTGAAAAGTCAGACCAAGGACTTGAAATACTTTGCCCCACTTAAGGAAAGTGGGGAGTCTATGCTGTTATGTAATTCTGAGACATTATTTTGTTTTGTGGGAGCCTCTTAACTAATCTACAAGCAAGATTATTGACTACAGAATGTGGATCTACACTGCCGGATTTTGTTTTTATCTATGTATTATTTTTATTATACCCAAGTTCTGCTCTTTTGAAATTAGCAAGTATGTGCCTTACCCTTAATTTTACAAGAGTCTATAATTACATTTAGGATACCTAGGATTTTTAAAGGGACTTTGGATTTCTATAAAGTGTTGAAAAATTTAAAGAATTGGGATTTTAAAACATGGAACTATGTCCTATACTGTATTTGCATGAGCCCAGGGGAACAATGAAGGAAAATTGGGATTTAAAGGAGACGCTTTCAAGTGAGAGGGGACAGAATGAAGTGGTATAAAGGTGTAAAGTGGAATACTGGAACAATATGGTTAAGAGCAGTTGGAGAATGTGGGGCAGATTGTGGAGGGAATTTGTAATTAGAATTATAATTCTAATGACCTACCAAAAAGTCATATGGAAAACTGCTACTGTATATACTTCATAAAATATATACATATTCATATATAAAAAGTGTTTAAATGGAACTATACTCTACTTAATGAGTAACAATGATCCTACTAAATACCAGGAGCTAATAAATGAAAATCCTAGCATCAAGAATATGTTACTTCCTTTTGAGTTGTTGATCAGTGAGGTCCCATGACACCCCCTGCCAAACACACACACACACACACACACACACACACACACATGCACGCATACACACACACACACACACACACACACACGCACGCACGCACGCACACACGCACACGCACACGCACACACACACTACAAGCTATCACCAATGTTCTTGGTTTCCTTCCAGAACTCGATGAAGACATCACATACTTGAGTCACAGAACATGGAGACATCAGCTGGTACTGACCGTGAAGCTACCTTCTCATTGACTAGCTTTTATAGTGCTTGGGAGGAACTATGCTTGCTACCAGCAAAGAAAAGTAGTCCCCAATCTTACCCTTCTTTTCAGGAATCCAGAGATGGTGGATGACTACAGGGATACAGGTTTTGTCAAACATAGCTGGATAGTTGCACACATGAACTCAAAGTAATTGTAGTAGCATCATAAGGCTTGTGCAATTTTAAGCCAAACAAAATCCCAGCATGAAGTAAAGGGAGATGAACACAAATTCCCATAACCAGCTAAGGAATATTTGTCATGTGATGGCTGCTAGGAGAGGGAGAATCATTCTTATTAAAGGCATGGCCCATGGTTGGCTGATCACAAACCATATTTGATGGGTTTTAAAAAGAAAGTGAGATACAAAATTGGGTGGGTAGGGAAGGGAGTTTGTATCTGGAAGGAGTTGTGTGAGGGGGTGAATATAAGCCAAATACACCGCATGAAACTCTCAAAGAACTGAAAAAAAAATGAGGAAGAAAGAAAATACAGTTCTTCTAAAATGAAAAATGCAAACTTGCCTAGGCACACATATGCTTCAAAATAAAGACCTGATTTTTTTTTAAAAAAAAAAAGGTGAAAGAGGAAGTTCATAACATGGTTGAGGGACAGACACATCCTACAGGTTTCTGTTCTGCTTCTGCTCCCGCCATTTCACTGTGGGATGTGTCTATCTTACATCAATAGACTGTATGTTCTTTTTCGTCTGTCCCTCAACCATGTTATTAACGTCCTCTTTCACTATGGGCAATGTTGAACGTAAAAACTTTTATGGAATATCAAAGTATGATAAACCTTCTCATCCTAGGAGGATATAATAGTTTTAATTATGGATTTAGCTACTAATAATTGTGCCTGCTATTTGTTATTATTTTGTTCCTCCATAGTTCTGTAAAATCATGGAATATATTTTTATATAGTGCACATATCCACACACATACATACATGATATATATTCAGTATCTGTGAGAGCACACAAGTCTGTGAATCTGAAAAAAATCAGAACGAGAACCAACAGTTTTGTGGTCAACACACCAGTGTATTAATTACTGAATGACTAAGGTGAAAACATCTGTAAAAGTTCTAGAACTTTGAGCAACACAACTGATAACTTAGCAAGATGGGTCTAATATGGGTACAACTCTCATATCAACATTTAAATTATAAAATTCAAGTACACATGAAGTACTATGCGAAGGGACACAGACAGCCTTTAAAATGTTATAAAAGTAGACAATAGAAATATATTTCTATTTAAATCTCATTTAATCCATACATCTTATGACCAAAAAACCAAAAACAAATAAAGTATAATCAAGCAAAAATAGTAATTTACAAGATGACAGAAAATTTCTCTCAGTGACTACTTACTATTTTGCTACCTTGTGTGGCAGGGAGAAAAAGAAAGTGTTAAATATGCTTATTAAAAACAGTGTGTATTTGAATAACTCTGTGGATCTTAGAACATTTTTAATGCACACATCTGCTAATTTTCATGCTGCGTACTATTAAGATTTTACAAGATAATTCATCTCCATGTGCAGATGCATTTGCACTCAATATTACTTTATGGTAATTTTTCATTTCACTATCTTGTGCTTTATACCAGTCATGTGCCACAGCCACCAGGATTCCGTGAACTCTCCAACCAAGATAACTAAAACCTTCTTCTCACTTTCTATTTATTCATACTTACACTTAGAAAGTTTATTTTACAATCTCCAATTAATCAAAATGCATCTTTTCTTGTCCGAATCCCCAGAGATGAAAAAACAAATATGTCTGCCATCTTCTTGAATGAAACAACCTAGTTGCATGGTTTCAATGCCCTTAATGCAGCTGGAACCATTCTTTCTTCCCCCATATTCCTCTGGAGGAACCACTAGTGATCCCCTGCATTCTTGTAGATTTCCCAGAGGCAGCAACTTACCTCCCTGGAAATGTCTCAGTAATGTCTAGATTGTAGATCCTCAACAAGGCAGGTATTAGAGCTTGTCTATTTCATGTAGGAAGATAAACCTCTCAAAAAGTACACAGCAAGATGTTGAAATCTCATTAAATGTTGAGAATATGTAGTATTTATGAAATAACAGTGAAGACAAGGAAACTGTTTACAGTAAGTTCCTAACTTCAGCAGTGCTAGCTGTCTAACCCCTTGCTGTCTCCCTGGGCAGAGTTGTGATGAAATCGGACTCTGCCCAGCAGTGTTCATAGCTTTCGATTTCCCCAGCTGGTAAAATAGAACAGTTTATTTTCTGTTGTTTAATATGGTTTCCATGGGGGGGGGGGGGAATCAACAATAATACAAAAGTAGAGCTTCTTTTTACTCGGGTATTTTTCTTATATATATATATACATATATATACATATATATACATATATATATATATATATGCACAAATCCAATATTGAGCCTTTTATATCCAACGGACTTGTACCTTTGTCTCTAGGGATCTCTCAGTCATTTGAATGAAGGTGAAATCACAAAGGGGTAAAAGGGATTCACTCAGCCATCTCATCATCCTTTCCTGTTAAGGATGGAAGCAGTCAGAGGTAAACTTGTCATATTCTGTTGCTTTTTTGTCTGGAAGTGTTGTGGTATGTGTGTGTGGGTTCACATGAATCCATGGAAAGAAAACTCAGAGGCAACTTAAGAATGAATTTAGCCTTTCTCGGCTGCAGGGGGATCCAGTCTCTAAGGACTGAAGCTTTTCCCTTTGCCCAGGGCATTTTTATTTTTCTCAGTATTTACATTTTAGCAAATTGACTTCCATATGCTCAAAACAACCTGAAAGGAGCTCCCCAAAATACAATGCCAAAGAGATCCACAAAGTTGGATCAATTGGCGTGGAGCCTACATGTGACTGGATTAGGGCCTCTGCATGGCGAGACAGTTGTGCAGCTTGATCTGCTTGGGAGGCCCCCTGGTGGTAGGATCAGAATCCATCTCTGGTGCATAAGCCTACTTTGTGGAGCCCACCACCTATGATGGGACACCTCGTGCAGCCTTGAGGCAGGAGGAAGGGCTTGGACTTGCTTCTACTGAAGGTGACTCCCCATGGGAGGCCTTGCCTTCTTGTGAGTAGGAGTGGGAGGTGGGTGGGGAGGGTGAGGCTGGGGGGCAGGAGGAGAAAAGAGGGGATCTTTGATTGGTGTGTAAAATGAATGAAAAAAATTTCTTAATTAAAAAAATACAATGCCAAGTGGATTCATCAGGAACTACAGTTTTCTGAGTTTCCTAAACCAAGTTTTACGTAGAGCTTTTCATGCTTGGGGGACACTGAGACAAGATTCACATAGGGTGACTAGAGAAACAAAATGTATTGGTTAAACAAAAGATGGGTTATGGCTAGGTGTTACTTTCTAGAGCCAGGCCAGGAGTAGCTGAGCAGGAATGCAGCCACACTTCATGTTGTACATTTCCTGTCTAGGGAGAAATCTGTGATGAATCATGTGGTGGTTTGAATGTAACTGGCCCCCACAATTTCACATAATTCATCTTTTGTTGATCCAATTGGAAAAATGCAATGTAAAATATGGGATGGAAAGATCCATCTTTTTCTATGCATAGGAGCTTGTATTGGTGGAAGAAGTATGGGATAGTGGGATGGGAAAAGAATGCCTTATCAAAGTCTACCATTTACAGAGAGATTGATACATGGGACACTCTTGTATACAAGAAAACTGTATAAAAGCATATATTGTAGACATGAAAGAATTATTTGGGTTTAAATATTGTTGTCCTTAAAGCATTGTACCCATGTATATTACTTTTTTTTACAAGTTTGTTTTATTGTGGTAAGAACATTTAACAAGAGGTATGCACTTGTAACAGGTTTTTAAGTATACAAGACAACAATGCTGTCTGTAGCTATACGTGCTTAACAGCTCCACAAAACTAACTCCTCCTGCATTGAAAGTTTTTAATTTTGTTGTTGGTGGTGATAGTGATGGTGTGTGTCTGTGGTCTGTGCACATGTGTGTGTAGGTGCACATGTGTGAGTGTGCAGAGGCCAGAGGTACATATCAAGTGTCTTCTCTCCACCTTATTTTTTGTGACAGAGTCTCTCACTGAACCTAAAACTCATAGATTAGCTAGACTGGCTAGCTAGTGAGTTTTTGGGATCCTCCTGTCTCCATAGTGTTACAGACACATTCTGTGGTGCCCAGTTCTTATGTGGGTACCTAGAATTTGAACTCAGATCTTTGTGCTTACAAAGTAAACAGTTTATTGTCTGAGTCATATTCCTAGTTCCTATACCTGTTGATTAGGTATGCTCCATTCCCACCCCCACCTCTAGCACCTGGTAGCCACATTGCATTCTCTTATTCTGTGTTTGCATGTCTATTACTTTTTAACTTTATAACTGCAAGTAGCTGCCAGCTGACCTAAGTACTGCAAGAGCAGGATATGTTTGGCTAGATATTTAGCTAAGCCTGCAAAAAATGCTGTACTCTATTCTAGAATAAGATTATGTAGGAGTGGAAAAATGTATTTGGGGAAGCATAAAAGGGAATACTAGGGGCTTTCATGATTATGATATATTACTTAAAATATGATGTATTCTTTAAAAGTCAAAAATAGGAGCCAATAATAAAGCTATCCATGTAATAACCCTGGTAAGGAAATCTCTGTTAAAGTATAAACAAAGATGGCTCAAGCTATTTGGGGCCACCTGAGTGTAATCCACTTGATGGTCAGAATTTTTCCTTCAGCCAATGTTCCTTCCTTGCCTCAGGACCTGATCCTAAGCTGAGGGTTTACTCTGGCAGAGTGACACTATTAGGAGGTGTGGCCTGGTTGAAATAGGTGTGGCTTTATTGGAGAAAGTGTGTCACTGTGGAGGCGGGCTTTGAGATTTCTTTTGCTCAAGCTTCCCTCAGTGTGACAGTCAGTACACTTCCTGTAGTGGATAGCTGTTCTGTCTATGACCTTGAGGCACTGCTCCTAGAGATGCAGCAGGTAACTGCTTTACCTGCCCATGACCTTGAAGTGCATGGGCATGGCCTCTTGGCTACCCTTAAGAAATGAGATACACATAGGCACTCTCTCCTTGCTTCCCCGTGGAACTTGGATGTGGTACTGACTCAGAGGGCCAGAATAGCGAGAAACTTTGCCCCAGCATTACGGAACCTGTGACAATTCTGTTCTGTACAGTGAGTTTTTCCCCCTAATAAATTCCTTTGTTCTTTAAGCAGACTCTTGGATTTCTCACTATAACTTCTTGTTGCTCTTTGATCAAGATGTAGCCAGGACCATGTCTGCCTGCATGCCACCATGCTCTCAACCATTATGACAGTGAACTGAACCTTTGAAACTGTAAGCACCCACCTCAATTAAATATTTTTCTTCATAAAATTTGTCATAGTTGTGATTACTCTTCACAGCAATAGAAACCATATCTTTAAAAAAATCACCTTTTGTTTAAACACTTTCCAAATTATTCATTCATTTATTAACAGTTCCCAGACCATAGCTTTCTAGCGCATAATGTTGTAAGAAACACATAACTCCAACTTCAGCTAAATAGAGGGTAATTTGGAATTACCTGCAGTCTGTATTATAGTTAAGCTGTCTTCTTCCAGTGATTAAGAGAGTGACCATTTAGGCATCCTTTATGGAAAAACACAGCAGATTGTGGGCTTTCTATATAACAGTGAACTGAACTATCTACATAACACTGCTAATACTGAGGACTTGCAAACTTGTGAAAAAACTCTGAATTTCTTGTAACTTCAGATACTAAAACAATTGTCTGATTTTCCCTGTTAAGGATAGTGGATTGTATCTGTACTATTGTTATATTGACATGTAGAAGAAATAACATCAACCAGTAGATGCTAGTTTGAAAGCTTTAAAGCTAATCTGCAAACAGAATGATGCCATGGATACCATCACTAATCTGGTAGGGATCCATGGATTTTCCTGGATAGAAATTATGAATGTATGTTGTCCAAGGGCTGGTGTTTGGCAGCTCTTGTATCTCTGTATTTGACAATCCATGATATTGGGAAGCCTTTCATCTTGTGATATCTTCTTCAAGTTCATTCATTGTTTTAATATTTTCATTGTACAAATCTTTCCCTTCCATAGTTTCATTGCAATATATTATAATTTTAGGCTGTTTAGCATATGATTGTTTCCTTAATTTTAGTCTTGATGATTTTCATATTTATATACGAATTCTACTGATATTTGTGTGTTACTTTTGTATTATTCTATTTGCTGAATGTGTTTATCAGCTCTAGGAGATTTCTGATAAGGTCTTCAGGGTCTCTTATAGAGAGAATTATAGCATCTGAAAATAATGATACTTTGGATTCTTTTTTTCTATTATTGAAAATGTTTTTTATCTCACTAATTTTATTTTATTTTATTTTTTATTTTTTGGTTTTTCGAGACAGGGTTTCTCTGTGTAGCTTTGGAGCCTTTCCTAGATCTTGCTCTGTAGACCAGGATGGCCTCAAACTCACAAAGATCCGCCTGCCTCTGCCTCCTGAGTGCTGGAATTAAAGACATGCACTACCACTGCCCGGCTTATTTTGTTTTTAAACCAGTAGAATTTGGTTTTATTCGAGGTCCCTGGACTATCTAGTCTCTCATTCTTGGTCACTCAAGCAGTGTCAGATATGGGTTTCAGCTCATGGAGTGGACTTTAATTCACGTCAGACAGTGGTTGGTTACCCCCACAAGCTTTGTGCCACCATTTCATTAGCTTATCTTGCAGGCAGGACACCATAGGGCTTGTGGATGTTTTGGTACTTTTGTTTCCCTTTTGGTAGTGTGCAGAGTACTTTTCTGTACCAAAGATGCTTGAATGTTGGGGTGAAGGCTCTATGTAGGCATCTGAGTAACCTCTCCATGCTCTATGAGTTGTAGGTATTGCATGCATCAATGAAGTCTTTGTGTCAGTTTGTAGAGAGCAACCTACTGTATTGGCAACAGCCTGGATTATGTGGAAATTCTCATTGAACCCTTCTGGCTAACAATTCAATTATATACAACCCAGTCTCAGTACTGGAAGCTTCATTTGATGACAAGAGATGGCCAATTTGGACTATATCTCTCCCACTTTTTGGCAATTTCATTTAGGTTGCTTTCATATATGTGTATATTTTAGGAAGTTTCTACTGTATTAGGTCTTCATACTGCAACATGAACAGGTCCTGCACAGGTCTGTACTAGGTCCTCTGCATGTATGTATATATATATATATATATATATATATATATATATATATATATATATATATATATATATATACCAGGTCCTCTGCATATATATTACAGCTTTCTGTTTAGTGTTGTTATAGAATTCTTACGTGCATGAACAAGTGGATCTCTGATTCTCATGCCTTCTCTTGGGCTCTTTTTTTCTGTTGAATTGTCTTGTCCAACTTCAATATGATAAATTTTGTTGTACCTTATCATATTTTATTTTGTTATAGTTTTTTAAAAGAATGGCAAGAAGGGGAAATAGATTTTTTTCATACAATGTGTTCTGATTTCCCTTCTTCTACTCCTCTAGTTCCTCCACACCCATCCAAATCTATCCCCTTCTGTCATTAGTCCAAAGACAAACAGGAATCTAAGGAATAATAATGAAATAAAATGCAATACAACAAAATAAATTCCAACCAACAAATTGGACTATGCCAAAATAACCAAACAAGAAAAAAAGCCAAAGAAATATAAAAGAAACACAATTAGATGTAGCCCATTCCCAGTACTAGAATCTTCATTTGATAATGAGCATTGTCCAGTTGGGGTGCTGTCTCCCCCATTATTTGGTGATTTCGTTTACAATACATTCCTATATGTATACATTGAAGGAAGTTTCTACTGTATTAAGTGTCTGTATGATCCCTCAAATAGACCTTAGTTTTCACTGTCCACCCATGTAGTCCATTCTGTGCTCCTCTCTACCCTCCTTTGCTCTGTTTGATCTTCCCATTCCTTTAGCCACCTCCTTGTCCATCCATAACTATTTATTCTATTCAGCTTTCCTAGGGAGATGCATCCATCCTCCCCTAGTCCCTTACTCTCTAACTAACCCCTGTGGTTGTACGGATTGTAGCTTGCTTATGCATAGCTTAAGAGTAACATTCCACTGGGTAAATGTACATTTTCTTTATCCATTGATGGACATCTAGGTTGTTTCCAAATTCTGGCTGTTATGAATAGAGTTGAGAAGCTCTTTTCCTGTGCCAATGACTTATATTCCCACATTATCTTCTATCAGATTCAGTGCATTTGGCCTTGTGTTGTAGTCTTTGATTCACTTAGAGTTGAGTTGTGTGCAGGGTGATATGTATGGGTTTATTGACATTCTTCTACAGGCAGCCATCCAATTTGATGAACAACATTGGTGGAAGATGCTGTCTTTTTCAAGTATGTATTCCTGGCTTCTCTATAAAAAAAAAATCAAGTGTCCATAGGTGTGTTGACTTATGTCAGGCTCTTTAATTTTATTCCATTGATCAACATGTCTGTTCTCATGCCAATACCACGCTGCTTTTATTACTATTTTTCTCTAGTACAATTTGAGATTAGAGATGATAATACCTCCAGCAATTCTTTTATTACTCGGGATTGTTTTAGCTATCTTGAGGGTTTTGTTGTGTTTTCTTTTTTAAAACTTTTTATTGATTTTTTTGTAGATTTCACACCATGCATCCTATCTCATTCATTTCCCCACGCCTTTGTATCTACCCTCTGCCCATGCAAACCCCCTCAAAGTAAAATAAAATAAAATTTAAAAGAAAAAAATCTGGTTGTACAAGCTATAGTGTGACACAGTGAGTCTCACAGTATACCCTTTAGTCCAAACATCTTTACTTGCAAGTATTCATTGCAATGAGTCATTGGTCTGGTTTAAGGCCTCTGGCTTCTGCTAAACTAGATATTAGACCCTCACTGGGACTCCTCTTGTATATCCTGTTGTTGCCCTGTGTCATGGAGATTCTGTAGCTTTGAATCTGCAAGACCAGCCACTTTGTGTGCTCCAGCAGTTCATAGATCAGGTGGATGTTGAAGTGGCCAACTCATATCACTGGTTCTGGGCCTGGGTGTTAGCTTAGTTGGCAGCCGGACAGCTCTCCCTCATACTCACCACCAGGGCAAGCACTCCAGCAATGCCCTTACCAGCTTACCTAATATAACAGGCATCAAGAGTCAGGGCCAGTTCTCCTGCTCCACACTCTCAGGGCTAGCTCATCTGAACTCACACCAACAGGGCCAGCTATACTGTGTTGCCCAGGTGATATGCGATGCCTACTCTCCCAAGTGCTGCAGTTGGTGAGGGTCAGGGCCAGCTTGCCCCCTCTAACGCCTCAGAGAGCAGCTATCTCACCTGTGGCAGATGGTAAAGGGGGAGGTGGGGGGGGAGCATCTTTCCCTTCCCAGGCCACCACTTGGTAGATGATGGTAGATGGAGCCAGCTCTCCCACTCTCACACCCTTAGGGCTGGCTCACAGCCCCCAAAACAGGGTCAGATCTACTATGCTGCCCAGGTAAGGTGCAGGGTCTGCTCTTCCCTGTGCTATAGCCAGTGAAAGGAGGAACCAACTCTCCTGCTCTTGTGACCTCAGGGCAAACTCTCCCTCCTGCCACAGTGTGTTTTTCACATGAAACTGACATTTGTTCTTACAAGTTCTATGAGGATTGCACTGACTCTGCAGATTGCTTTCGGTAGGAATTTTACTGTATCAGTCCTTCCAATCCATGAGCATGGGAGATTGTCTTAGTGTTACAATTGCTGTGAAGTGACACCATGACCAGAGCAACTCATATAAAGAAAGCTTTGAATTGGGGTGGCTCACTTACAGTTCGGAGGTTCAGCCCACGAGGATCATGGTGGATAGCATGATGGCATGCAGGCGGATGTGGTGATGGAGCTGAGAGTCCTACATCTTTCAGTCAACAGGAAGTCAACTTAGACACTAAGCAGTATCCTGAGCATAGGAAACCTCAAAGCCCACACCCACAGTGACACTTCTTCCAACAAGGCCATAGTCACTACAAAAAAGCAACACCTCCAAATAGTGCCACTTCCTATGAGATTATAGAGGCAAATTACATTCAAACTATCACAGAGATCTTTCCATCTTCTGCTAGTTTCATTTTCTTTCTTCAGTGTCTTAAATTATTTTTTACATGTAAGTCTTTCACTTGCTTGGTTAAAGTTACCCCAAGCTATTTTATATTATTTGAGACTTGTGAAAGTTATTGTTTCCCTGATTTCTTTTTTAGTCCATTTGTCATTTGTATATAGGAAGGGTACTGATTTTTGTGAGTTAACTTTGTATTCTGCTACTTTGGTGAATTATTTGTCAGCTGTAGGAGCTCCCAGATAGAATTTTAAGGGTCACTTTTATATACTATCATGTCATTGGCAAATAAAGATACTTTGACTCCTTTCTTTCAAATTTGTGTCCCCTTGATCTCCTTCTGTTGTCTATTGCTCTAGCTAAGACTTCAAGTACTATATTGAAAGGGTATGGAGAGAGTAGGCATGCATGTCTTATTCCTGATTTTAGTGGAATTGCTTTGAGTTTCATTCTCTTTAAGTTGATATTGGTGATGGACTTGCAGTAAATAATCTTAGGTATAATGAGGTATGTCATTCTATCCTTAGTCTCTTCAGGACCTTTATCATGAAGGGGTACTGGATTTTGTCAAAGGTCTTTCCTGAATCTAATGAGATGATCATGTGGTTTTTATCTTTCAATATAGTTGAATGGTGAATTACGTTTATAAACCCATGTATGTTGAATCATCCTTGAATCTCTGGCATGAAGCCTTGTTGATCATGGTGGATGATCCTTTTCGTGTGTGCTTGGATTCATATTGCAAGCATTTTATTGAGAACTTTTGCAGCTATAGTCATAAGGGTAGTTAGTCTGTAATTTTATTTCTTTGTTGTGTCTTTATGTTGTTTAGATATGAAAGTAACCATGGCCTCTCAATGAATTAGATAGTGTTCTTTCTGTTTCTGTTTTGTAGAATAATTTGAGGAATATTAGAGTTAACTCTTCTATGGAAGCCTAGTAGAATTCTGTTGTAAAACCACCACCTGGTTCTGAGGTTTTGGGTTTTTTTTTTTTTTTCGGTTTTGTTTTTGTTGTTGTTGTGAGACTGTCAATTACTGCCTCTATTTCACTGAGGGTATAGATCTGTTTAAATTGCTTTTCTGATCTTGATTTAATGTTGGTAGGTGATATATATAAGAAAAATACATTTATTTTAGATCTTTCCAGTTTGGTGGAGTACAGGTTTTTAAAGTATGTACCTTTGAACCTCTGGATTTCTTCAGTGTCTGCTGTTAAGTCCCCCCTTTTGTCTTTAATTTTGTTAATTTGTATTATCTCTCATAGTGTTTTGGAGAGTTTGGCTAAGGTTTGTCAACTTTACTGATTTTCTCAAAGAATCAACTCTCTTTTTTTAACTTATTCACTGTGGTTTTTTGTTTGTTTGTTTCTATTTTGTTGATTTCAGTCTCAAGTTTTATTATTTCTGTCATCTACTACTTTGGGGCACTATTTCTTCTACCTGTTCTAGAAATTGCTGATGTGTTCTTAAGTTATGAATGTGAGATCATTCCAGTTTTTTGATGTAGGCATTTAGTGCTATGAACTTGCCTGTTAAGAATTGCCAACATTATGTCCCATGAATATGAGATCATTCCAGTTTTTTGATGTAGGCATTTAGTGCTGTGAACTTGCCTCTTAAGAACTGCCATCATTATGTACCGTACGTGGGGTATGTTGTATTTACATTTTCATTCAAATCTAGAAAGTGTTTAATTTCTTCTTTGTTTCTGTCTTGACCCATTTTTATTCAGTAGAGAGTTGCTCAGTTTCCATGAGTTTGTAAGATTTCTGTTGCTTCTGTTGTTGATACCCAGCTTTAATCTGTGGTGGTCTGGTAGGATGCAAGGAATTATTTCAATTTTCTTACATCTGTAGAGGGTTGCTTTGTGTCTGAGTATGTGGTCAATTTTAGAAAAAAATCCATAGGTGCTGTAGAATAATGATTTTGCACACTGGTTTAATAAAATGCTGATTGGCCAGTAGCCAGGCAGGAAGTATAGGTGGGATATGCAGACAAGAATTCTGGGAAGAAGAAGGCTGAGTCAGGAGACACCAGCCTGCCGCCCAGGGAGAAGCATGTAATGGCATATAGGCAAAGCCACAGAACACATGGCAACATAATAAATTAACAGAAATGGTTTGAGTTTAAGTGTAAGAGCCAGTCAGTAGTAAGCCTGAGCTAAAAAAAAAAAAAAAAAAAGTGGCTGAGCAGTTTTAATTAATATAAGCTTTTGTGTGTTTATTTGGGTCTGAGCAACTGTGGACTGAGAGGGACACAGGAAAACTTTCAGCTACAAATGGCACCAAAACGTGGGGCAAGAGTTTCCCCCTAAAACCTGAGAAAGCTTTAGAAAAAAAAGATTCTAAAATGGAGCTAAAAACAGCTTCTTACTTGTGTCTCTCAGGCCTGCTGACTTGAGCTACTTTATGGCGGATTTCTGGCATGTGGGCTTGAGCTCAAACATGGCAGATTCCCACCATGGTTCACAGAGGTGTGGTGGATTTAGCTTTTGCTAGTACAAAAAAAGAAAAAAGAAAAAGAAAGAAAGAAAGGAAGGAAGAAAGAAGAAAGCTGAATGGAGGCATAGACCCAATGCTTCCCAGAGTTGGCAGTGAGCTTGGTTCCCCCAAAGCTGGCAGGAAACTTGGTTCAGATAAAATAAACCTCTAAATGGTTTACAATATGTATAAAAATGTATGTAGGCTTGAAAGAGAGAGGAAAATGAATATAGATAGCTATATAAAGAAATAGTTTTTAAAAATAAAGTTTTTAAAGAGACAGTAAAGGTAATATAAAAAAATAAGCCACTTAAAGATGGCTATTACACAGAGAATCTGGATTGGGTTGTCTTTGGGATTTTTAAGTGCAGAAAGATATTTGATTGTAAAAGCTGCTGAGTTAAGTCAGTATCTATCTATCTATCTATCTATCTATCTATCTATCTATCTATCTATATCTATAGATAGATATAGATAGATAGATAGATAGATAGATAGATATAGATAGATAGATAGATAGATAGATAGATATTTTAAATGTATCTGGACTTTAAAGTTTATGTCTAAGGATATGCTGCTTTGGAAAAGAGGTTCTGCTTTTGTTTCCACAGAAGATGGGAACCTGTTGATTGCTTTTAGGCTAATATGGTTTGACCAGCCAAGACCCCCTGAAAGGTCTCCAATGACACCATGGCCCAGATCTCCAACATCCAAAATCTACTTCAAGGCAACTGGCTCAGAGAATACAGCCTCAAAGACTACTCCATAATCCTTAAATTTTCTTTGTGTCCCCATAAGATTACCAGTGCCCCCTATCAGCAGTAAGTAGCCTAGAACACTATGCCCACATTCCCAAAAAATGGATTATGGATGTTTGTCTTTGTTTAGGTTGTTGGTTACAAATTGTTATTGGTCATAGTCAAAATATTTCTAAAAGAAAAAAGGGGAATATGACATGGAAATATAGGATATAGATATGATAGAATAAAAGGGTGGATTGTTGAGCCTACTTTTAAAGAGCAACTTGTTTTACATTGCTACGGATTTTAGTGTATTGATACATATTTAGAGTTGATTTTGTTATACTATATAGATATTTCTACTGTCATTTAAGGTATTATGTTTATGTAACTCATTTAAATTGTAATGTATAATTAAGAAATACAGATTAATAATTAATTGTCTTGATAATCAAACTTGTAGTCATGCTTGTTTTCTAGGTATGCATCGATATATTTCATTTAGGTAAGTAATCTTCAAACACTTCAAAGGCCTACAGAATATGGCATTTAAAATGTTTTAATAACCTAAGGCTTTTCTGGACAATGAGACAGCACCAAATACTTCAAGAAAGATGATGGGCATTAAAGAAACTGATTATGGAGTTTGCTTTCTTTGTGGCAAAAGTTAGCCACTGGGCAAAAAGTGCCCTTGAGTCGACTGTTTGACAGTACATTATATAAACTGGACATGCAGGACCCATAGGAAGTTGACCACTGAACTTCGAAAGACAAGATGGTCCTTCAGATTCCTGCTTCACAAAGGATGCCCCAACATTACAGAGGAACTTTGGATGATTATCCAGGCAGCCAGCTGTCTCTGTCAATCTAGATTTTTTGGAAGTTGCTTACAATGCATTTCCTGTTTACTTAGGTAATATTATTTCCCTCTGGGTTCTTTGATGTAGCTGAAGACTAGATAGTTATAATTTTCCTTGGTTATGATGAAAGATAAATTAAATATGAAACTTTAGACTCACAAATATAGGATAGCTACAATATTTTCTTTAATTTTACAAAATACAAATAGACTAGATATTGTAACTGTAATTCTTGCTTGATAACTGTTCTATTATATGTAATTTTACTGTGTTAAAATTAAAACTTTCCTTTTTAATTAAACAGAAAAGGGGAAATACTGTGGGATAATGCTCTTGTACGTTGGTTTAATAAAACACTGATTGGCTAGTACCCAGGCAGGAAGTATAGGTGGGATATGCAGACAAGAATTCTGGGAAGAAGAAGGCGGAGTCAGGAGACACCAGCCTGCCACCCAGGGAGCAGCATGTAATGGCACACAGGTAAAGCCACAGAACACGTGACAACATATAAATTAACAGAAATGGTCTGAGTTTAAGTGTAAGAGCTAGTCAGCAGTAAGCCTGAGCTAAAAAAAAGTGGCTGAGCAGTTTTAATTAATATAAGCTTCTGTGTGTTTACTTGGGTCTGAGCAGCTGTGGATTGGGTGGGACATAGGAAAACTTTCAGCTACACATGAGGTGCAGAGAAGAAGGTATATTATTTTTCATTTGGGTGAAATGTCCTGTAAATATCTGTTAGGTCAATTTGGTTTATAATATCTGTTAGCTTCAGCATTTCTCTGTTTAGTTTTTGTTTTGATTACGTGTCTATAGGTTACAGTGGGGTATTAAAGTCTCCCACTATCAGTGTGTAAGGGTCAACATGTGATTTAAGCTATAGTAGTGTTTTGTTTGTTTTAAATTTGGTGCTCTTTTGTTTAGTACATAGATGTTAAGAATTGCAATGTCCTCTTAGTGGTGGATCTTTCCTTTCATGAGCATGTAGTGTCCTTTTCTATCTCCTTTGATTATTTTTGGTTTGAAGCCTATTTTGTTGATATTAAAATGGCTACAGCAGCTTTCTTCTTAGTTCCATTTTCTTGAAACATTTTTTTTCCAACTATTTACACTGAGGTAATGTCTGCTTGATGTTGAGGTGTGTTTCTTGAGTGATGCAGAAGGGTGTATCCTGTTTTCTCATCTGTTATGTTTTTCTGTGTCTTTCTATTGGGAATTGAGACAATTGATGATGAGAGTAATCAGTGGGCAGTTGATAACTGTTGTTTGACTGTTGTGGTATGGCTTTTCTTTTCCCTCTTTTTTGACTTGATTGTCTGATATTCATTATTCTTTGTGTTTTGTTAGGCATGATTAGCTTCTTTAGATTGAAGTTTCCCTTTTTACACTTTCTGGAGGACTCGATTTGTAGATAGATATTGCTTAAATTTGGTCTTATCAAGGAATGTCATATTTTCTCCTTTATCGTGATTTAAAGTTTGTTGGGTATAATAGTAGTCTGGGGTGTTATCTGTTATCCTAGAGTCTGTAGGATATCTGTCAAGGCCGTTCTGGCTTTTAGAGGCTCCATTGAGAAGTCAGGTGTTAGTCTACTTGGTCTGCCTTTATACATTACATGGTCTTTTTTTCTTTGCAACTTTTAATATGCTTTGTTTGTTCTGTAGGTTTAGTATTTTGATTATTGTGTGTCAAGGGGAATTTCTTTTTCTGGTCCAGTGTATTTTGTGTTCTGTATCCTTCTTGTACCTTAATAGGTACCTCTTTCTTTAGGCTGAGGAAAGTATCTTCTATGATTTTGTTGAAAATATTCTCTTTGCCTTTGGCCTGTGTTTTTTCTCCTTCTATTCCTAGTATTCATAGATTTGGACTTTTCATAGTGTCCCTGATTTCTTGGATATTTTGTGCAGGACTCTTTTAGATTTAACATTTTGTAACCAAGGTATCCATTTCTTCTATTGTGTTTTCAATGCCAGAGATTTTTCTCTTCCACTTCTTATATTCTGTAGGTGGTGCTTGCTTCTGAGTTTCCTGTTCAATTTCCCAAACATTTCATTTCTAGTTTTTTTTTGGAACTTTCCTAAACTTTTTATTTCTAGTTCCATGTACCTAGTTGGTGGCTGCCTAGCTTCTAGGCCCAGGCATGTTCCTTTCTTTCTCCCCATTCTCTTCTTTCTTCTCCTTTCATTCCTAGATTTCTCCTCTTACTTATTCTCTCGTCCTGCCAGCCCTGCCTATGATTCTTTGCCTAGATGTTGGCCATTCAGCTTTTTATTAGACCAATCAGATTCCTTAGGCAGGCCTGCTGAAATAGCAACACATCTTTTCATGATTAAACAAATGCAGCATAAACAAATGTAACACATCCTTACATTGTTAAACAAATGTAGCAGAAACAAATGTAACACACCTTTACACAGTTAAAGTAATATTCCATAGCATGAACAAATGTAACACATCTTTGCCTAGATAAATATTCCAAGGTTTCTTTGTTGATTCTATTTTCACTTTCAAGTTTTGAACTATTTTCTTCATTTCATGCTACTGTTTGTCTTTCCATAGATCTTGTTAATGTTTTTTTGTTTTGTTTTTCAAGACAGGGCTTCTCTGTGTAGCTTTGCACCTTTTCTGGAACTCACTCTGTAGACCAGACTGGCCTTGAACTCACAGAGAGCTGCCTGGCTCTGCCTCTCAACTACTGGGATTGAAGGAGTGCACCACCACCACCCAGCGGTTTTTTTTTTTTTTATTCATTTCCTCTTTAAGGACATCTAACATAATCATAAAGGCTATTTTGAAGTCCTTGTCTTGTGTTTCAGCTATATTGCATTTCCTGGGTCTACTAAAATAAGGTTGCTGAGCTTTAAAGAGACACACTGTTGTGGCTGTAATTGATTGTGTTTTTATGCTGGTGACTAGGCATCTGGGTTTAGGAGGATTGTAATTCTACCTGTTGATATGTATTCTTGTCTTTGTTTGGTGGTACTCCATTCTTTGGTTTCTGTTGTCCTCTCTTGTTCTTAGGAGAGTGTGGTAGCTTAGTGTTTCCTGGTAGAGGAAATGTTTCTGAGATCCTGCTAGGTGTGGACACTAGAAATTCCAGTTAGAACGTATTTCTTGGAATTTGGAGCTGACACTTAGTGTTGGAGATGGACTAGCAGTCATCTGAGGGGTTCAATGGGAGGGGAGAAACAAGGTGTTCAGGTGAGAGTTTCACCAGAATCTTAGTCCCCTGACGATGGAGGCAGAACGGGAGGAGAGGACATAGCTAGCAGTCTGTTGTGGAGCTGGGGATGAGACTGAGGGACTGATTCTGGAGGAAAGGAGGGGCAGTGAAGATCTGAAGATTACCTTTCTGCTTTCTTAGTCTATCTGCTTTCTTGGCTGGTGTGGCTAGATGGTTCCCATGGAATGTCTGCAGGACTTTGAAGCTGATGAAGGGATGGTAACATACATAAGGTTACTCTTGCTGAGATAAAATCCCATGAGCAAAGAAACATGGGGAGGAAGGAGTTTATTTGGCTTACATTTTCTTACCATTGTTCTTGACTGAAGGAAGTCAGGACAAGGACTCAGGCAGGATAGGGAGCTGGAGGAAGAAGTTGATGTAAAGGTCATGGAGGGTTGCTAATGACTGGCTTTCTTATCATGAGTTGCTCGGCCTGCTATCTTATTGAAGTTTGGGACCACCAGCCCAGGGATGGTACCACCCATAATGGGTTAAGCCCTCCCCCATTGATGACTAATAAAAAAAATTGCCCTACCTCTGGATCTTATGGAGGTATTTTCTCAATTGAGGTTCTCCTCTTTCAGATGACACTAGTTTGTGTTAAAGTGACATAAAATTAGCCAGGACAGATGGGTTGTGTTAGGAAGGCTGTTATAATTATGGATCTCCTCTTTAAAATATTTATGAATGAATTTTGTCAATGTTGACCTTTTGCCTATGTTCAGAAGACAGTGTTGAATGATTAACTTTTTTCCTTTCTGAATCAAATATAAACTATACAATTCCCATCTCCTCCAGGGCAAAGACTCCCCTTCTTGAGTCCCCCATTTTGAATGTGTGTTTGAATCTGTTTCCTGCTAGTTACCTCAACTTGTTAGATTGTAGGCCAGTTAAGTGGGCCTTAGGGGACTCTTTTGGGACAATTCAGGCATTCGTCATTCTCTACTTTCTCTGTACAACTGGCTCAGTGATCATAAATTTGTTAAATACTTTTATCATGAAAAACATTCATTTTGTCATCAGTTATACCTGATAGATTTGCTGGACATAGTTATCTTGGATGATATTTGTAGCAGGAATCTTAAAGAGTCTTTATTAATAAAATCAAACCTGAGCCAGGTATTGAGGTGAACTGGAAGATCAGAGAACCAGAACAAGCTACAGTTACCTCACCTCACCAGATCCTCAGCTGGTCTTGTTTCCTCAGACTGGAGGCCTCTGAGTCCTCATCCAGAATAGGTCTCAGCTGAACTGCTGCTCAAAAGCCTGAACACTTAACCAGGCCAAATGCTTAACCAGGCCAAATGCTTAACCAAGCCAAATGCTTAACCAGGCCAAATGCTTAACCAGGCCAAATGCTTCTAGATCCTGGTCCTCAGGCCTTATATATCTTTCTGCCTTCTACCATCACTCCCTGGGATTAAAGGCTCACTTTCTGGGATTAAAGGCGTGAGTCACCATGCTTGGCTGTATCCTTGAACACATGGATTTCTGCCTAGCTCTGCCTCCCAAGTGCTGGGATGAAAGGCATGTGCTACCACTGCCTATCCTCTATGTTTAATATTGTGGCTGTTGTGTCTCTGACCCCAGATAAGTTTTTTAGGGTGCACAATATTTCAGGGAACACAATACCACCACATTTCCCCCTTTTTGTCTAAAATTAAAAAAAGATTATAACTAATACAAGAAAAAATATATCCAATAAGTATATACAATATACACAGTCAAGATTATATTAACGAAGTTTAGTCCATTAACATTTGACAGATTCAGACAAAAAATTCCATTAGTATATAACAATGTCCAGTCCAGTAACATTTGACAGATTCAGACAAAAAATTCCATTAGTATATAACAATGTCCAGTCCAGTAACATTTGACAAATTCAGACAAAAAATTTTCATTACTTATCTTATTTAAAACAAGTAGTTACTTTTTAAAAGTATTTTTTCTTTTCATAATAGATTCAGTAATCTACCTTTTGTCATTTTTATACCTTCCCCTTTTTCTTTTTAGTGTAGATTCAGTGATCTACCCATTTATCCTATTATATCTTTATCTTTTTTCTCAGAATAGACTCAATGATCTATGTCATTTCTTTTTTTTTTTAAACAAAAACTCTGAATCTAATCTCCTTGTTCAGCTTTTTTCCTGACCATTAGCAATTAACAACTTGTAACCAACCATCATAAACAATGACAATATCCATAACTCATTAAATGACCGAAAACCTCCCATTCTACCTCTTGGGAATATGGGCATCATTTTCTTAAAATTACTTCCTGCTTTCTGGGAGTGAAGACATCTTTAGGGGATCCTGAAAAGAAAATTTGGGGGTTAATTGTCAAGTCCTGTATCATTTGTCCAGTTGCTGCATAATGAGAAAGTGCAGGGCTTGTTTCAAGACCTTGTTCAAGTAGTCTGTCAGGCTGGATCATCTCAGCTAGCCATCTCAAAATTGTCCTGAGCAGTTTATAGTCCAGAGTCAATCTTTCCATGGTGTTAATCAGCTTAATGGCTTTACCATAGTCCATATGGAATCATCGTTGTGGGATCCTGTCATCTTTTTGAAGATTTCAACGTCACTGTTAGGCGTGTTCATGGTTCACTGCAGACTTTTTTTTTTTTTTTTTTTTTGTGGTTTGGAGCAATCACAGTCTAATAAATGTCTGTCTCTCGGAACCATGAGTATTCTTCCCTAGAAGAGAATATCTTCACAGCAGTTTCTCCCCACCATTTGTCTCGCCAAACTTTTCCAAACTGACCTTTGTTGATGTTTTCTTGCAACACGATGGTCCTGGTAATTTTTCTCTGAACAAGCAGCAGTAAACTCTTCGTCCCAGGTAGCAGCATCACCGCAGTCACCAACATGATGAGAAGGAGCCAGCAATTCGGAGCAGCAGCCACTGCCTCCATGGTCCCACCACTGTTTGTGTTCGGTCTGGGCCGAAGCTTCTCCCAAGCCTCCTAGGCCGGCCTCAAACTCGGGATCCTCCTGCCTCTCCCTCCTTCAGTAAAACCTATCAGCATGTGCCACCACAACTGGCTGAGTTTAGCTCGGGCCTGAGCTGGGGCCCACAAGGCCACAGACAAGCAGCTTTTTCATGAATTCATACCACGAACGTTGGGTGCCAGATGTAGCAGGAATCTTAAAATGTGGTGGTATTGTGTTCCCCAAAATATTGTGCACCCTAATAAACTTATCTGGGGTCAGAGACACAACAGCCACAATATTAAACATAGAGGATAGGCAGTGGTAGCACACGCCTTTTATCCCAGCACTTGGGAGGCAGAGCTAGGCAGAAATCCATGTGTTCAAGGATACAGCCAAGCATGGTGACTCACGCCTTTAATCCCAGAAAGTGAGCCTTTAATCCCAGGGAGTGATGGTAGAAGGCAGAAAGATATATAAGGCCTGAGGACCAGGATCTAGAAGCATTTGGCCTGGTTAAGCATTTGGACTAGTTAAGCGTTCAGGCTTTTGAGCAGCAGTTCAGCTGAGACCTATTCTGGATGAGGACTCAGAGGCCTCCAGTCTGAGGAAACAAGACCAGCTGAGGATCTGGTGAGGTGAGGTAGCTGTGGCTTGTTCTGGTTCTCTGATCTTCCAGTTCACCCCAATACCTGGCCCGGGTTTGATTTTATTAATAAAGACTCTTTAAGATTCCTGCTACAGATATTTGTGAAATTTTGTTCCTTTAGCACATCTGCTCAAGCTCAGTTAGTTTTTCTGATGGGTCTTCCTTTGTATGTGAGCTGACCTTTCTCTCTTGCCTTTTTCTTGTTGGTCTAAACATTTAGTGTTTTGAATATTATGTTGGAAGTTCCTTTTTTTGACCCTACCTATTTGGTGTTTTGCATGCCTCTTGGACCTTAGTAGATATCACTTACCTTAGATTTTGGAAGTCTTCCTCTATGATTTTGTTGGAAGCACTGCTTTACATACAGAGTTTATTTTTTATGCAATGAAAATTTTGCCTAATATTGGAGATGACATTCCTCATACTTGCAGATAGGAGATTACAGTCTTATGGAGTTCTTATTTCAAATGACAAAACTATGTAATGTTCTGAAATATACAAAGGGAAAATAATAGACAGGATTGTATCCTTCAGCTACATTCTAGGCCACATTTCAGTCCCTACCTATCTTTTATTAAGTTTGATTTTTCTGAAGAGGACACAGCCTGTTTCTTCCTACAGAAGGTCTTTCCAGTAAGTATCACACTCAAAATATAAGTTTGAATATTTGTTGACTTGAATCTTACTCCACTCTGATCTGCAGCAGACCACCAAATATTTGTTTTAAAGCAACTTACATATCTAGGAAAGAAATTACTGGAAACACTGATTTACATACAGAGTTTATTTTTCATTTTGTGAGACTTATGCATACAAGCTACGCAAAGGAGAAGATACAGCAATCTATAAAGAATAAGGTAAAGAAAGTATTATTTCTTATAATTAAGAGCTGGCTTCTGTATATATTGTATTTTAACATGTGTATATTTTTTTCTGTACTTGGATCTTATCTCCCATTTTCAGTGGCATCCATGTTCTCAGAAGAAAGACTCTGGAGATGATTGAATTAGGGTTGCCTCACTGTTTCTTATTCTCAGATTTGATGACCTTGATGAGAAAATCATGACGTCAGATCAGTTACTATGCAGCTGGTCCCACAGTTCTCCCTTCCTCACACTATCTTGTCCCTATGAGCCACCTGTCTTTCCTCCTTCTTGCCTGCCTTCTCTGATGGACTTTTCCCCCTATGATTCAGCTTTCCTCCGTTGCTCAAGACCATGACGTGTGCTATTCATGCCTACTAATCATGAACAGCGTAGAAGAGTAGGAGGTACCACGATGTAATGGGAGAAGAGAGCTGGAGCACCTAAAGTAAGATGTGTAGAAAGTCTCTCTGGGTAAAATGGGAAGAGACCACTAAAGACACACCTAGTACATCTGCTGTGGGACAAAGTCTGGAAACTTTGTCAGGATCCTTAGAACAATTGTGATCTGATAACATTTCTATGAGACTGGAGCAGTCAGCCCTTGGATGTTTTCAAGTTGAAGTTTCTATTAGTTTATTTTAGTGTACTGAACATTCTACAGAGATGTGTATGTCAGTTTGACAAAGAAAGTGGATTCTAGTGCCTTTGTGGCCTGATTTTGTTCTGGGTATCCTTTCAAACTTAGGTGTGCTGTGAGTTCTGTTGATGTTCCTCTGTGAGGGACATTATTTTCATGTTGCAGGTAAAAATCCTGAGTTTCTTTGAATATATATAGTTAATGCGGAAAACCAATGAGCCAGAATTTGAAAGAAATTAACCTAAGTTTCTCCTAAATAATATGTCTTTCTAAATAAATATAACTGCTTTATTATTTATCTTGGGGGATTACAGTTTGGGAGTTTTTCCAAATTTCTTCTCTTTACTATGGTCAAAAAAATAAACTTATTTATAAATGGTAAGAAAAAAATTACCCACATTAATGGGACAAAACTGAATTTTCCTGTCACCCATTGAATTTTCTACATAAAGCCAGCAACCAAGTTTTGGTAGAGTATTAAATAAAAGTATTGTTAGGAAGAATACTGTTGCCCTAGAGTACATACCTCCATGTTACTGTACCTCACAGCTCTCAGAAACCAATCACCCACATCTGAGGTCAATTCAAAGCCAACAAGTCTAACTATGTCACCAATCTTGCAGTTGACACTGGTCAGGTGTCCAGATACCACCATTTTCATTTCACCTGTGTTATCCTGAATTACATAGCGTATACAATTATTTCCGTTACCTTTCTGCAAAAGAAAATAACATTCATCTTCTGAGAATGTGTCAAAATTTAACACATCAATAAGAAATAATGGGGGGGGGGGGGAGCGGGAGATCCCAGCTGGATCAACAACAGAGAGGGAGAACAAGAAATAGGAGACCATGGTAAAGGAAGACCACATGAGAATAGGAAGAAGCAAAGTGCTAGAGAGGCCCACAGAAATCCACAAAGATACCCCCACAACAGACTGCTGGCAATGGTCGAGAGACAGCCCGAACTGACCTACTCTGGTGATGGGATGGCCAAACACCCTAATTGTCATGCTAGAAACCTCATCCAACTACTGAGGGATCTGGATGCAGAGATCCATGACTAGGCCCCGGGTGGATCTCTGGGAGTCCAATTAGCGAGAATGAGGAGGGTTTATATGAGCGAGAATTGTTGAGACCAAGGTTGGATAAAGCACAGGGACAAATAGCCAAACGAACAGAAACACATGAAATATGAACCAATGGCTGAGGGGTCACCAACTGGATCAGGCCCTCTGAGTGGGTGAGACAATTGATTGGCCTGATCTGTTTGGGAGGCATCCAGGCAGTGGGACTGGGTCCTGTGCTCATTGCATGAGTCGGCTGTTTGAAACCTGGGGCCTATGCAGGGTCGCTTGGCTCGGCCTGGGAGGAGGGGACTGGACCTACCTGGACTGAGTCTACCAGGTTGATCTCAGTCTGCGAGGAAGGCTTTGCCCTGGAGAAGATGGGAATGGGGGGCGGGCTGGGGGGAAGGTGAGGGGGGCGGGAGGGGGGAGAACAAGGGAATCCGTGGCTGATATGTAGAACTGAATTGTATTGCAAAATAAAATTAAAAAAAAAAAAGAAATAATGTGGGTTAACAGAAGGTTGTCTATGTCAAAGCAAATATGTATATTAGTATTAATATACTAAATTAGAATTGTAGGTACAAAGGACATTGAGGTGTCTTAGTAGGTAAGGCTGCTTATTGTCAAGCCTGAGAACCTGAGTTCAATCCCAGGATTCGTGATTTAGAAAACAACTCATTCTCAGAATTGTTCTCTGATCTCCACAGGAGCACTGTGGCATGAGTGCTTCTCCTCAAACCCAGCAGTCGAAATAAAAAATAAATAAATAGATAAATAAAACTTCTTTCTTAAATACTTGGTAAAATTTATCAGTAAAACTTCCTGTACCTGCCATCTTCTTTAAGATAGTTAATAATTGTTGATTCAGTTCTTTAATAAGATTATTTAGTAAATCTGTTTCTCTTTCTGTGAGTTTTAGTAGTTTCTGTTTTTCAAGGAGTTGGCCCATTTTATCTATGTTATCAAATATGTGGCCAATGATTTGTTTAGTGTTCTTTAAAAAAAGAAAAGAAAAAAGTAAGTACACATTTTAAACAATAGAATGACAAGAACCAAACAGGCTAAGATATTTGTGTTGGCAAATTCTTCCTTTGAAATATTCTCTAGAAAAATTGAGTGGCTTCCTAAGTACTGGTGCTAACTTATCAGAAGAGCCAAGATCTTCATTAGCTAAAAGAGGGCAACAAAAACAAAAGCCACAACAAAAGCATATAAGTAAGCAACAACAGCAACAAACAGAACTGGAAACCTTTGCAGGGTTTCTATGAACATTCAGGAGACTTGAGAAGACTGAGAAGAAAAGCTGTAGTTCATTGTGAGCCTAAGAATGACTATGGCAGTTCTCATTGAAATGGATCATATTTAACTAATTGTGCATTCATTCACTCTACTCTATGTCTCTCAAAGGTTAAAACCACATCTTCTAGTTCTGCTCTTTTGTTTGTATTCAATTTACTTATTAGTTGTATAGACTCATGTATGTTCATAGTCATTTAAACAGACTGTAATCATTTAATCAGTACAGATAAAATTGATTAAAAATCCACTGCTGAACACATGTATAAAAGAATACAAAAGGTTATTATAAACACGTGGTGAGGTCAGCCAAGCATGCTCTATTGTGTGGGGTATTGAGACTTAAAGACACTCACTGAGTCCAGAATTACTCAAAGCTCTGGCTTTCATCATCTTCAGTTATAAACTAAGAAATTAAACTGTATTTCTCCAGTCATTTAAACTTCTCTTTGTCTTGATATTTAAAGCAGAAGTCACTTCCTCAAGAAGATTTTGATGTAAAGTAAAGAACAAGGATGAGAACACTTTAAAGACATGGGAGTCAGAATCCCAGTTTTTTGGACATGGCTGCCTTCTAGGGCAGAATTGTCTATTTGGTTTCTTACTCTCAGTGTCTCAACCTGTACCCAGGCTAGCAGTTAGACTCTTCATTTACAATTTAGTTTCCAATAATATGGGTAAGGAAGCTATCAAAGAAATAAAATCTAAAAGGAAAGTGTGCTATAAACTGAACAGCATCTGGGACTAGGATTACTATAGATGGATTGTCATAGCATGGAAAATGAAAAAGGCTATTGATGAATCGCTTTTTAAAGAATTGTCATGATGTTGCCTTGAGAAAAAAACAAATTAAAAGAGATGGTATCACACACCAGAGTTGGAAACTCAGCCTATCTCTCTCTTATACAGAAGGCCTATGTTTCCTGTGTTCAATTGCTTGACAATGTTGCAGTTGCCAAGTTAAGATTTAACATGAGTTTTCAGAAGAAATTTTTCAAAATTTTGGCTTACCCTACATATTTTAAAATCTCCATACACAAGTACTTCTCTTGTTTGCAAGTGAAGATCATGAATTTTAGGATTTGCTTTGGTGTTTTTCTTCAATGTGTCTGAGATACTCATTTTTGAGGTATCAGTCGCTACAGACACACTGGAGGCTTTGTGTATCATCAGAGTTCCATTGCTGCAGAAATAATCTGTGAGAACAATGGGATTCTTCTTGGCGAACATCTCTTGAAGTGTTACATCGAACACCATCACTCTGAAGAATTCGGTCTCAGTAGCCACTGTGGCATGGAACATCATTTTCTCTTCTGTCTGATCATAAATAAATGATTTTGTTGTGCTCAACACCTTCACTCTTTTGGGACCTTTGTGGAAACCATCTTCCTCAGAAGCTTCTTTTGGTTCCATCTTCATTATTGGGCTCTATATAGAGTATACATAGGACAATCAACTACAGTTAAGACAGATGATAAAAAAAAAAACAAAAACGAAAAAAAACCTTTCATCCAATAGAATGGTGAAAATCTAAACAATGTCTGGTTATCTAGATAATGAAGAAATAGAGATTTAGGCAGTAATTCCAGTTTGTTTGATACTAGTTTTACACGGCAGAAAAGTAGAAAAGGGGATTGTATTGGTGGGTTGTTTTTTTGTTTTGTTTTGTTTTGTTTTTTTGTTTTTTTGTTTTGTTTTGTTTTGTTTTGTTTTTCAGTATTTGGGAATGAACCCAAGGCAGCATTCTGTAATCAGAAACTCTTCCTGTGAGCTACTTCATGAACCCATTGCAGCATTTTAAAGATTGGAATTAAAAAACCTTATCCAAAATATCAGCATTGCTTTGCAAAAGGCCATGGGAAGCACCCCAAGGACTTTGCCAATCTGAATGGTTTGGATTAGAAGCTCTTCACATGCAGAGTAATAGGTATGAAGGAGATTCTTGGAGCTGGAAAAGAGGCACAAAGGGACAGCTGATTGATGAACTGTCTCTACAGTGCCCTTCACTTTTCTTTTCCCTCTATCTCTTCCTTCTTTCCTTCTCTTCCTTCCTTCCTTCCTTCCTTCCTTCCTTCCTTCTTTCCTTCCTCCCTCCTTCCTTCCCTCCCTCCCTCCCTCTCTCTCTCTGTCTCTCTGTCTCTGTCTCTCTCTCTCTCTCTTTGTCTCTCCTTTCTCTCTTTCTTTTTTTTGAACCAGGGTCTCATTATTTGTTTTGCAACTTGCAATGTAGACTAGACTTTTCTAGAACCTGCAGAGATCCACCTATCTTTGCCTCCTTAGTGAAAGGATTATAGTATGTGCCTCCACAGCTGACTTTCTTGTACTATTTCTGAATTTCAAGAGAGCAATTTTATGTTATTTTATTTTTAAATTTTTATTATTAAGAAATTTTCTATTCATTTTATATACCAACCACAGATCCCTTCATTCTCCCTCTTCCTGCCCCCCAGCATTTCCCCCGAACCCATTCCCCATTCCCATCTCCTCCAAGGCAAGGTCTTCCATGGGGAGTCAGCAGAGCCTGGTACATTCAGTTGAGGCAGGTCCAAGCTCCTCCCCGCTGCACCAAGGTTGTGCAAGGTGTCATGCCTTAGGCACTGGGCTCCAAAAAGCCAGCTCATGCACCAGGGACAGATCCTGATTCTCCCTGTCTGTGGATCCCCCAAACAGTTCAAGCTAAACAACTGTTTTGAATGTCCAGAGGGCCTAGTCCAGTGCCCTGGGGGATCCACAGCTATTGGTCCACAGTTCATGGATTTCCACTAGTTTGGCTGGTTGTCTCTGTAGGTTTTCCCATCATGATCTCAGTGTCCCTTGCTTATAGAATCCCTCCTCTCTCTCACTGATTGGACTCTTGGAGCTCAGCCTGGCACCCAGCTGTGAATCTCTGTATCTGCTTCCATCAGTCACTGGATGAAGGCTCTATGATGACAGTAGGGTATTCACTAATCTGGTAACCAGAGTAGACCAGTTCAGGCACCCTCTCAACTATTGCTAGTAGTCTAAGGTGGAGTCATCTTTGTGGATTTCTGGGAACTTCTCTAGCATCCTGTTTCTCCCTATTCCCATAATGTCATTTATCACGGTATCTCTTTCCTTGCTCTTCCATTCTGTCTATTTTAAATAGGGGAGGCCTCACAGAGCTGAAAAAGAAATTACAACAGCAATCACAAAAAACCAAGGTATTAGTCAGTATTGGGAGGTACCTGTGAACTTGTATCTTGCTGGGCTATCATGCACAAAACCCAGTTCAGTATCTATTTAGGTTAAAAAATTTTTATAGGGATCATAACTCAGCTTAAATAAATAAAATTTCTTCATGTACAAGAAACATTTCTACATTGAGAAATACTTATTTCTATTGTCTTCAACATACTTTTTATAAATTTATAAGAAGCATGAAACTTTAAATATTCTAAATTTTATCTTAAAAATAAAGGTAAGTTCCCATGGAATCATTTCAATATAACTGTGATATTTACTACTGCTAGTTGCTTTTTGTGTTTATGATCAATCAGGGTACCAGTCTTCTAAATTCAAAGCCTCTTAGAAAATTGCTTTACAAAGCTGGTGTCACTCAAAGCAAAATAATTATTAAATCAAATTGTGTTTTCTCCAGACTTACGCATGTTTCTAATTACATTTAACATTATTATCTATGAGAACAAATAGTGAGATGTGCCAAAGGACATCATGCCCCAAATTATATGTGACTGCTCTGAAATGTCACATATAACACAATGCAATAGAAAGAGTAGACTTATGTAAATTGCAGTCAATGTCTCAAAATACGCACCCAGTGAATGAATGAACACATTAAATAAATTAGTGGGAGGTTTAAGAAGTTCTTTAAAGGTTATGACCATTGTAATTATGTTACAAAGATATCATAAAGGAAACAGTAAATCATAAAATTTGATGAGGAATGGCTGGGAGAGTTTGGTGAATTCCCATAAAGGATCTGAAGTTGACTCACAGCAAGGCCAGGAGCAGTAGCAGGTTGACTCTCAGCCAGGCCTGAGGAATGGCTGGGAGGGGTCTGATGTTGAGCCTCAGCAAGATCTATCCTGATAGGTGAAGTTATGCTAAGTTGGAATTTCGTCTGGGACTGTGTGTCACTTTGTGTAGAAACAGATTTTTTGCTTGAGTTCTTCTGTTTACAAAAGGGGGAAAAAAAAGATTGTTCAACTTTATACCTGAGTAGTTATTTTCTAAATCACAGAGAACACAGGAACATTTTCACTTTCGTTCTTTTCATGGGAGATCTTTGCTCTCGAATTTTTCCTGAAATGACAGCACCTCCACAGAATCCTTTACCATCTATCTTCCAGCTACCCTAACAAAGATTATGAACCCCAGTCAGGAAATGTGTTTTCCATACATTGTTCTCATCATTCTCCACTCTGAAGTTTTCTTTGTGCCCTCCCACCCATTCTTGCCTGTTTCTTCTTATCTCTAGAAGACTGTCCCCAGATCTGCTTTCTTATCACATGGATTCCCCCACCATTACCATTTCTCCCCTCTCTTAAGACTTACTCCTTCCTGCTCATGTTCTCTTTTCTAGCTTTGTTACAATATTCTGGTACATATCTTAAATAATATTTGACAGTTATCTCTTGACTGGCTGGATCATTCATGAACAAGCTGACGGTGGACATTTTTCTTGATTCGGTTGTTCTCACTTCACTTTATACTGTATCTATCTTACATTTTAAAACAAAAAAATTACTCATCTTTATGTCCTCTTTCATTTTTCCCTCAACTATGTTGCAGTATTTTCTTTTTCTTCTCTCTGTGATCAGGGCTTTAACTTTTTTGGTAAATAAATATTTTAATTAATTCATTAAAAATTTAATACAATATATTTTATAGTTTTTGACAATTTTATCCATTATTTCTGTCCCCTAACTGTTCTTGTGTTTTCCACACTCCCTCTCAAATTTATGACTTCTTTAATTATTAATGTTTTATATATAATAGTATATACTTATGTATATGAATGCATATGTGTGTTGTTTATATGTGTTATGACTAGGGCTGACTTGGATCTGATAACCTGTTAGAGGGCTTGTCTCTCAACTCTAGAGAAGACTGATTCTACTTTTCTTTTTTTGTTTTGTTTGCTTCATTTATTTTGTTTTTGAGACAGGGTTTCTCTGTGTAACAATCCTGATTGTTCTGAAACTCGCTGTCTAGAGCAGATTGGCCTCAAACTCACAAAGATTTGCTTATCTCTGCCTCCCAAGTATGGAATTAAAGGTGTGCCTCATCACTGTCCAGGTTGATTCTGTCTTTATTAATAACATTTAATGCCTGTAGCTCTTCATCTGGGGGTAAGGTATGTGAGGTTTCCTCCAGCGAGATTGGAGTGTGAACTGGTATTGCCATTAAGAATGTCTTATTTCAGCAGTCATGTTATTAAATTTTTATGATATGTAGCTGTGCAATATATAGAAGACATTATCTTGCAGTAAACAAATGTAATCATCTGGCTCTTACATTCTTTCTTCTACTGTGTTCCCTGAGCCTGGGTGCACAGTTTGTATTAGAGATGCATCAATTAGGGATGAACACTCCATAGTGTTGGCCTCTTGATTTTTATCAGTTATGGATATAAGTAATACTCTCATATGCTACAAAAGTAGCTTCTTTGAAGAAGGATGAAAGCTATGCTTGCCTGTAGGTGTAAGGATGGTTATTTAGAATGGAGTGCAGTTGGCAATCATACTGGTCTAGGAAAAAACAGTGATTGTTTCCCTTCATCTAGGGACCATGACCTCATCAGCCAGGAGCTTGCTAGGTTTTCAGTACTAGGTGTGATTTCCTTCCTTTTGAGAGGGCCATAAGTCCAATTGGCAATTGTTGGTTACCTCCAAACAAAAAGTGCCATGTTGTCCCATTGGGGATATCTTTCTGTGCCAGTCATTGTTGTTGTCCATAGGCTTTATAGCTGGGAAGGAGTATTAATTACTTTTCTCCTTTGGCAGATTGCATACTACCCTCATAGAGTTAGAGAGCTAGTCCACAAACTCTTCAAATGTTGTAACTCCAGATATCTAGATTCCATCACAAATACACAAATATGAACAACCAGGAGAGTATGACTCTTCCTGAACACAGCAATCCCATTCTAACAGGCCCTGAGAAAAGCCATTTAGATGATGTATGAGGCAACGACTTTAAAATAGCAATTTTAAATGTTTGAAGATATGAAAATTATCCTTTATAAAGACTGTGAAAATAGAAACAGTTGAATGAAATAATGAAAACAATTTAAGACCTGAAAGTAGAATTTAACAAAGATATAAAATCACTAAGAAAACCCTAACCTAAATAAAAATGGGAATAAAAGAAACTCAGGAAGTCAAACAAAATCTCAGATATAAGTCTCACCAATAGATTAAAAGATGTGGAAGAGAGGATTTCAGATCTTGAAGACAGGGAAGAAAAAAGTGGATAGCTTATCTAGTCAAAGAAAATGTTAAATAAAAAACCAAAGACAATTAAGAGCTGTACTTGATGAAGTCATCTGAAGTCAGTGTTCAATACACCTAGAACCTATGCCCCATCCCCAGATGGGTATGTGTCCTCTGAACCTATGCTGGTTACAGAGCAGTGTGGTGTGTGTGTGTGTGTGTGTGTGTGTGTGTGTGTGTGTGTGTAGATTTAATTAACTTAAGATTAAAAACTACTCTTAAATAACACAAAGTAATATGTTTTCCCTTCTTAGAGAGCCATAGCAGCTTTAATAATGAATTTATCCAATAATAATGCTGCATCATATTTTCTTATACCTCTTATTCCTCAAGACTCTATAGTTAGTATCATGGAATAAGTTTTGCTCCATATGCACATGCATTTATGTACAAACAGCATACATTCTGTGTGTGTGAGAGTACACATATCTGTGAATTTAAAAAAAGAGAGCAACCCCACCCTAATTTTATGGTAGATTTAGCAGTATTTTGCACTTACTACATGAGCAATGTGAAAGCATCCAAAAATATTTAGAAATTTTGTCAACTGGTAAACTTAGAAGATTGGTCTAATATAAGTATAGTTCTCAAATCAACATTTAAAATATTAAGTTCAAGTATAGTGAAGTCCTACACCATGGTTTACTAAGTCTTTAAAATACTTTAAAAATAGTTAACAGAAATGAATTTCTATTTAAATCTCCCATTTGTCTCCTACATTTTAACACTAGGAAAAAAATGAACAAAAGCAAGCAGAGAAACCAAAATAATAAATTTTTTCAAGATGAAGGAAAATCTAATAGTACGGGAAACACAGCTTTTTCAACTGGTGTAGAAGCGAGTAAAGGATGATAGTAAATGTGGGCTAGATAAGAAATGTGTTTGTGAATCTGAGAAATTTTCTACTGCATATGTTCATCAGCTCTCACGTGTAGCATGAATCTTAAAAGTTCTTATTAATAAAATCAAACCTGAGCCAGGTATTGGGGTGAACGCCGGAAGATCAGAGAGACAGAACAAGCCACAGCTGCCTTACCTCAACAGTTCCTCAGCTGACCCTGTTTCCTCAGACTGGAAGCCTCCGAGTCCTCATCCAGAATGAATCTCAGCTGAACTGCTGCTTGAATGCCTAAATGCTTAACCAGCCAAATGCTGCTAGTATCTGGTCTTCACGCCTTATATATCTTTCTGCCTTCTGCCATCACTCCCTGGGATTAAAGGCTCACTTCTTGGGATTAAAGGTGTATGTCACCATGCCTGGCTGTTTCCAATGTGGCCTTGAACTCACAGAGATCCAGAAGGATTTCTACCTCTGGAACACTAGGATTAAAGGTATGAGTGCCACCATTTTCTAGCCTTTGTATCTAGTGGCTGTTCTGTCTCTGACCCCAGATAAGTTTATTAGGGTGCACAATATTTTGGGAACACAATACCACCACACTCACAGGGTTAAACATGGTAATAATACTAGACAACGCCATTTAAAATCCACCATGCTTGTTCACTTAATGTCATTCCCTGGATGTTTGTTCATGTCACTTTTTTTTTCTTTCAGCCAGTCACTGTCATGTCCTTTTCTTTCAGCCAGTCACTCACCACAACCACCAGGTGTCCTATACACTCTTCAAACAGAATAATCAGGCTTCTTTCTACTTTTCTACATGTTTAGACTTATACAAATTTTATTTTACAATCTGCAAGAGTCAAACTGAATTTTCCTTTGCTCAGGTATCAACGATAAACTAATGAAAATGCCCATCATCTTCTTGAGTGAAGACTTTACTGCTCCCTCTACCCTAAATGGAAAAACCAACACTGAACCTTGAGTTCTTGTGGGTTTCATAGAGCTCCCTGCTCTCTACAGAACAAGGAAAGAACTCACCATGCTGGGATTTCTTCAGAGATGTCCAGCTCCTAGATCCTCAGCAAGGCAGAAACAGGGCTTGTCTGTTTTGAGGAGAAAGATGAGTAAATCTCCCAGAAACTAGATTGAAGGATGGTGTTAATGTCAGATGCCCAGAAGATTAAGAATTGATAAAAAAAAAATAGGAAAAATGAGCCTGGTTAAATACTCCTCTCTGTATGAGCTGTTCTGGGTGTCTCTGAGTGATCCCTGAGTTAGCAGTGACTAATCAGTGAGGACTATCCTATTCACAGATTTTGACTTGTTAAGTAGGAAATTCCTGCAGTCACAGGGAAATTCAGCTACACTCGTAGTTGTCCTGAGGAATCTTAACAAGTACAAGTTCAGACATGGACATTTTCCTATCTAGAAGACTTATAGGTAGATTACTAAGAGTCTACATTCAATTAAAGTTTCACAACATCTCATTGAAGAAAGATCACCCATCCATGCCTCCCTTTCCTGTTGAGTCCTAAGAGATGGTAGAAACAGAACTCATCAGCTGCCTATTACCACCAGTACTCGAATGTATTTACTGAAAAGAGGATAATCTTAATTGGAATCACTTTTCTTCGAAGTATTTTCTGATGTATTTATTCACTGATTCATTGTTGCAAGCTGTGGATTTTCAGAGAATGATGTCACTATAATATGCAAACCGAATTAAATAAACATACAACAGTCAGTCAGTGGCTGTCTTCTGGACTACAGAAGTAAAAATATTACCTTAGCATTTCCTCATTATTTGTGGACAGAATTTCTTCATTATTTGTGGACAGGTAGATAGGTCATAGACCAGAGGGGAGATCTGACTGTTAATACTCTGCCCAAGTGACATAATATTTAAGTGACTACTGATGACTTAACATTATTATGGTAATTAACACAAAGATCCACAACTGGTCAAGGTATAGAGACTAAGAGACTGTGCAGTGCTCAGCCCTAAATGGAACATTGATAGAGGAAACCCTCCTCCCAGGTGTCAGAGATCATTTCAGAAGAGTAGGCTGGTATGGGCGATCTCTGCAAACAACATGGCCAGCTGAGTATTGATCAAGGAGAGGCAAGAAGGAGATTTGGTTCAACAAAACTCAGTGGCCTGGCTTGTTTCAACTTAGTCTGACATCAAGTAGTTTATTTCAGGTATTTTAAGCACACCACAATTTGGAAAAAAAAAATTTCTGGTGATAGTTAACTTAATGCCATATGTACAACAAAGCTTAAGACATGATTATATTGAATCTCTGGTAAAGTACAAGTGACATATTCCATAACAATAAGTACTATAGATTAACTAAGGAAGCAGACTCAAGATAAACAATGCTCATCATAAAGGTTTCAGGGAAGGTTGTGCTATAGATTGACTGAGATAATTGTTGGAGTCTGGGTGAGCCTATGTCATCTGACCATATAGACAGTGCAGAGGTCACCAGGCTAGTAACCACATCCATTCCTAGCCTTCTGGGCAGAAAACAGTTTATACATCTCTTCCTTTACAGAGACTATCATGTGTCTTTAACATCCCTGATTTCCCTAGTGCTTGTCTGTGAGCACAAGTACTTCCATGCTTCCTTCAGGCTCAAAGAGCGTATGAGTGAAAGTGGATAGATGAGTATAGGAAAGAGAATTTTACAGATATAACAGGGAAGTTGCACAAATGAACATTCAGTGGTTGTGAGAGCATTCACCAGACCTGTGTAACATAATTCAGAGAAAAGCTCAGTATGAAGAAAAGAGATTGACATAAAATATTACCCCTTGCTGAGAGAGAGTTATTTTGATTAGGGTGTGACTACTGGTACATTGAATATGCTCCAGAGTATGACAATAACCAAGAGTATATAGACACACTAATTAGACAGAAATTACTCCTTAAAGTAGGCTGGGTATGGGATAGGTATGCATCTCAGAGGAACTGAGGAAGTAGGAAGAGGTAAAATTGATCAAAATTTAAAACTCTATTGCTAGATATGTGGTAATTCATTGTACCTGATAATGTTGGAAAATAATTTTTGAAAACTGCATGTTTGAAAGGTAAGGGAATGTCAGTTTTTTATATGTTTATTTCTATATCTTAAAATGTTGAAAATTATACTATTTTGCCTATTATTTTGGGTTCTTTGTAAAGACAAATAATTTTTTGTTTAATTTTGCATTTAAAATGCAGATGAACTGCTGATTAAATACAGTAAAGAATCCAGGAAGCTGCTTTTGGACAACAGCAAATAAGTGTAGAAAGGAGAGTTTATTCAATTCTAGCATATTTATCAAGAAAAATTGCTTTAATGGGACAAATTCCATATTCATATTAAAGTAAATCTCATTTCATATCTAAAAATAAGAAAAACCAGATAATAGACTAAAGGAAAAACACTAAACTACAAACTTTCTAGAGAGAGCAAAAGATACAATCTTATGGTTTTGAGCTTGAAAAATCTTCTGAAAAAAAAAATTTGAATTACATTGAAAGTCTTCAAATGAGACTGGAAAAAGCTGTACAAGTTTGCATTCCACCAGCAATGGATGACTATTCCTCTTACTCCACATCCTTACCAGCATGGGCTGTCACTTGTTCTAGTGATCTTTGCCATTCAGAGGGGTGTAGCAGAAATTGCTAAATGGTCTTATTAATCAAAAAATTCAGAATCAGATATTGGGGTGAAAGCTGGAAGAACAGAGGATTAGAATACGCCACAGCCACAAGTTCATACTGCGAGCAAATCCTCAGCTCAAGAGAGAGCTACTTCCTGTATACTCATGCCTATATACATTTGTGTGCCCTGCCATCTTTCTTCCTCATTCCACCCAGCTACATCACTTTCCTCTTTCCACCTAACTCGATTACTTCCTGTCTGTATGAACAGACCTCCAGACCTCTATGGTTAAGTAGTGCTGGGATTAAAATTGTGTGCCACCACATCTGGCTCTGTTCCCAGTGTGGCCTTGAACTCACAGAGATTCAGATGAAACTCTGCCTCCCGAATGCTAGGATTAAAGGCCTGTGCTACCACTGCCTGACCTCTAAGTTTAATACAATGGCTGGCTTTTCCCTTTGATCCCCAGGCAAGCTTTATTTGTTAGAACACAAATAAAATATCACCACAGAGGGGTTTAAGATGAAATTTCAAAATAGATTTGATTTGCAATTCCCTGATAGCTAACGATGTTGAACACTTCTTTAAGTGTTTCTCAGCCATTTGATTTTCCTCTTTTGAGAATTCTCTGTTTAGATATCTCTTTGTAGACCAGGATGGCCTCGAACCCACAGAGATCTTCCCGGCTTTGGCTCTTGAGTGCTAGGATTAAAGGTCCGTCCCAACATGCCAGTTTGTACCTCATTTTTATTTGAGTTGTTTGTTTTATTGTTTATCTAGTTTTTTGAGTACCTTAATATTTTGGATATTATGCTTCTATCATATGTGCAACTGGTAAAAATATTTTCCCATTCTGTACACTGCTTCCTTGTCTCAAGGATGGAATCCTTTGCCATGTAGAAGCTTTCCAGTTTCATAAGTTCTCATTTATTAATTGTTGATCTTAGGGCCTGTACTAACAATGTTCTGTTCAGAAGGACTTTCTTACTTGGACTTCATACATTCAGGAATTAAGATCAACAATTGACTAATGGGACCTCATGAAGCTTCAAGTTTGTGTACAAAAAAGAAAAATCAGTAGAAAGAAGGCACAGCCCACAGAGTGGGAGAGAATCTTGATAGGTCCTAAACTCAGGAACTCAACAATGATGAAATTCTGTGTACTCCATCCTATGTGTTCCACAGAGCACAAATATACCATTGTCAAACAGTTCACCCATGAGTTAAATAAATTACATACAGCATTTTATAATGATGTTCTTTTAAAAAGAAATTTTATTATTTTTACACTAGAGAAATTAAATTCAAGTGTTATTTTCACAGAAAAAGAGAACAATAAGAAATTTTGAAAATGAAAATACATAATCACAAATCAGAAAATAAAACTTTTAATGCTTGGATGTACTACTAAAGCCGTTGTTTATTCCCAAATGCTTGGTGTCTCTACTTTAAAAGCTCCACTGTTAAAAGCAGTGGATTGACCTTGTGGGTCGCCATCTTTTTCTTCATCTTTTGGCCTTGAATGCACAATGGGTGTTCTTTATTTTCCCAACTCTGGTGACCTTGAAAGAGACAGTGAGAAGTACTATAAGACTGTAGCAATTAGAAATCTCATCCAATGACTGAGGGAAGCAGGTGCAGAAATCCATGGCCAGGCCCCAGGTAGAGCTCCAGGAGTCCAATTGGCGAGAAAGAGGAGGGATTATGTGAGCGAGAATTGTTGAGACTAAGACTGGAAAAAGCACAGGGACAAATAGACAAACTAGTGGAAACACATGAACTATGAACCAATAGCTGAGGAGCCCCCAACTGGATCAGGCTCTCTGGATAAGTGAGACAGTTGATTAGCTTGAACTGTTTGGGAGGCATCCAGGCAGTGGGACCAGGACCTGTCCTCAGTGCATGAGCTGGCTGTTTGGAACCTGGGGCTTATGCAGGGATACTTTGCTCAGCCCGGGAGGAGAGGACTGGACCTGCCTGGACTGAATCTACCAGGTTGAGCTGAATCCCCAGGGGAGTCTTTGCCCTGGAGGAGATGTGAATGGGGGGTGAGTAGGAGGGAAAGCGGGGGGGGGGGGGGCAGGGGAATCCGTGGCTGATATGTAAAATTAAATTAAATTATAAAATAAAAAAAAAGTAATCCAAACCTCTGGGGGAAAAAAAAGACTCTAGCAATTGAGTGAAAACACTGTTTATATTTCTCCAGTCACCCATCTTTGCCTATTGCCCTCAAGGGCCTTATATGACCTTCTGCCCTCTCAAAGACTGTTGATCTTCTCTGCTTCATCATCTTCATTGTATTGCCTTATTTTGAGCTACCCCTTTCTAACTATGTGTTCTGTGAAGAAATGGCTTTTCACACTCAACATGACTTTATTTTGGGGCAGAGAATTATAACAAAAAAGAAAAAGTAAAAAATATTGATTTATCCGATCTAAAGCTTGGTTTGGAGTAGAAAAACAAAATTACGTGAAATTCTGATTTTCCTCAGTACTACTGCTCTGGGTTTTAGATATAGTTGAAACTCATGGATTCTTTAAATAGAACAACTAATGTGTATATCCCTGTTTGAAAATGTAGCAGCAATTACGTTTTGACTGTTGTATCTGGAGCATACCTTCTGTTTAAACCATCTCTAAGGTTTTAATAGAGTTATTACAAGAGAGTCCCATGATCGTTTGTGTCTGGCATAAACTATGTTGATCCTTTCCTCTTTAAATTTTCTATATCTATGTTTCATCTATCTTTCATTTTATCTTGACTTCTCCATTTGTTTGTCTTAATTTTTTAGTACTGTTTACCACTGGCTGTCCATTCATTGTCCTGTGATCCATTACTGCCATCACTGATCTGCATACTCATCTTGCCTAAGAATCTGCATTCAGTGCCAGGTAGCATAGGTAGAATTCAGTTCCACCACTTACTATCTTTGTCAGTGACTATTTCTGATCATCTACAAAATGTAAATTATTATTAACTCTCTTTTGCTGTTTAAAGTCCCAGCTCATAGTAAGTATTTGGCAGGTGTTCTCTATTAGTATAAATGTGAATTTACTAAAGGGAGTTCAACATCAACATCAATCTGAACATCCGTCCACCCCTTAGGTGGTGTTCTTTGTTCTCAGTGTTAGTAGCAGCACCATTTATCCTGTTTCTTCATGATAATCACTGAATCACATTTGGATGTGCTTTGAACCCATTTTCTCTCTTACCACCATTACCATGCTGGTTGTAAAATAATGAGGGTCTTTCTTCTTAAACATTACTCATCTCCACTACTCAAAACCCCATTTACCTTTTCCCTGCTTAGTACAATTATGAAATAGCTTCTGTTTTGTCTTGATAAAATAGCTGCCTAGTTTTTAAAAATAATGCTCCATAGCCTTTGCATGTTTTAGTGGCACAAGTCTATGGTGATATTCAAACTGCCAAAGATTTCATAAGCAACTTACAAAGTTCCTCAATATTTAATGCAAATACTTAATATGAAAGTATATAGTAGCACATAGTTGTGTCTAACTAATATTTCTGCCTCCAAGTCAAGTTTCTGTCCAACACAAATTTTCAAGACAAAACACTTTTTACTACTGTGTCAAAGTGATCAAGCATTCATCCTCATAAACCTTTCAGTATTTAGCTTATCCACCATGAATGGTCCTTATTTCCTTATTTCTGACAATGCTATATTTATCTGACCATTTAAACAGCCATTTAGTCTCCTGTTCTCAGAGTTGTCATCTTGCATATATAGTAGAATTAATACTGTTGATCCCCACTTCGGTGTGTTTTCATGTCATTTCTATTTCTTAGATCTCTCTCTCTCTCTCTCTCTCTCTCTCTCTCTCTCTCTCTCTCTCTCTCTCTCTCTCTCTCGTGTCTTCACCCAGGTAAGAAAATAATACCAATTCATTTTTATGATGTGCTAAACACTGTGATAACTCATAAATATATAGGCATTTCTTCCTTAAAATCCAGATTAAGAGTTCAACCTTCTCCAGAATTAGCCAACTCTTAATGGTTGAGGCTGGCATTCAAATCATATCTGACTTATTAACAACCCTTGCTCTTGATAAATATTAAATGTATATCCATGTCATTCTGACTTCTGCATCCATCTTGTTATTTAGCATATGTACAATATTCTTTGGATTATTTCTTCAATATCCATCTTTATTTTCATTTATTTATTTATTTTTATTTATTTATTTATTTATTTATTTATTTATTTATTTATTTATTTATTTATTTATTTATTTTTTGTTTTTTCGAGACAGGGTTTCTCTGTGTAGCTTTGCGCCTTTCCTGGATCTCGCTCTGTAGATCAGATTGGCCTTGAACTCACAAAGATCTGCCTGCCTCTGCCTCCCGAGTACTGGGATTAAAGACGTGTGCCACCACCGCCCGGCCTTCAATATCCATCTTTAAAAGTCTTCCCTATAGTAATGAGTATAAGGGCACCATCTCCATTCTCTCCTCCAGAGATAGAATTATCTATGCAATACACTGAAAAGTTCAAGTTCAGAATCCTAAAGAAAGCATCAATTTCCACTTTGACAATTCCATTCCCAGTCTACTTCCTACCTTAATGAAACTGTGATCACCACACACCAACTTCAGTTGCTTGCCAATTGTTTTCAGTTGGAAGCAGAAGAGTCGAAATTTATCTCCTTCCTTACAGATGATGTTGTACCATTTTCCATGCCCTACAACTTCTATGCTATTTGCATAATCATCCTGTATTTCATAGATTGTGGTCTTTGGGTTCACTTTTTTCTGCAAAAGTAAAATTAACATTCATTTTCATTTCAATTCATACTGTATTGAGTTTCTCTCAAGCTATTGCTCTTCAACTTTTCAGTTGTGTTCATAAGCATAGTCTCTAAGGAGTGTACTATAAAGTATGGGTTTAAACTAAAGGGTCTTTTTAAAAGAGGATGGACTAAACACACTTAAAGTTGCCAACTTTGTAAAACATTTGTTGAGTTTCCCAAGGTTGTCTGTTTAAAATACTGAATCCTAATACTCTGATTTGGGCCATTGATGCATAAATGAGATGTTTGTGTATATTTTCTTCTGTAAATGAGAAAACTAAGTTCACTTGCCTCCCAAATATCACTTGATACAATAGTTCTCAATTTCTATGGTCTTCAGAAATAGTTAATTAAGATACAAGAGTCAACATTGAATGATAAAACCTACTATCTATAAAGATAGAAGATTTATTTTATTGAATAGAAGGATGCCAGCCAATCATGTATGACTCCAAATACCTGTCCCAATCAATAATCACCCTGATTCAGTCAATCTGTAGAAACAAAGTATATAGAAAGAAAAGAATGAATATTGTATAGTTGAAGTGGAGCTTAAAATAACTGAGACTGTTGGCATGGCACTGAAGTATGTCCTTCACCATTCCTGCTCACTGTGGCTGAGGGTAGGTATTTTGTAACTAGTAAAATAAAGATCCTTGGTAATTCATTTTCAGGGAACTCTTTAAGAGATATCTTAGGAAGTAGGTTGTTAATAGGTCAACCACTCTTATTCCTTGTATGTGAAGTGATTTCACATGCTATCCTCAACCATGGTAAAGACGTCTGTTACAATATTGTTATTATAGTGACTGGAAAGTTATCGTATTTGAGTTCAGGTATTGGTGGAGAAAAAGACAAAAACAAATTTTCAGGCATTACCTTATGTAATGTAAACAACCCATAAACCACTGCTCCAGGGCCATACTTGTGAAAATCAGAAAACCTGGGAGGTTTATTTGCTTCTCTGATAAGACTGTTGGAGACTTCAATCTTCTGGTCAGGACCAGCTTCAAACACAGAGGAAGCCTCATTTATCTCTAGGATTCCTTTGAACTTGAAGTAATCGGAGATTATGATGACATTCTCCTTTTTGAACTTCTCTTTCAGGTTGATGTTGAAAACTTTCACATGGAAATACTCATTCACAGTGGCCACTGTGGCATGAAACATTTTTTTTACTTCTTGTTCTGATGACTCATATTCAAATGGGTCTATTGCATTGAGTACCATCACTGTCATGGCATCCTTTTGGAGAAGAGCACCTCTGGTAATGCTCTGAGTTTGGGTCTGTGTTTTTTTGGTTGAACAAGCACAAGGATATAAATATATAAGTTTATCATTAAATACAAATTAAACTTTGCATAAGATAAATCACAATCTCTCCATTAGTCTTAACAATTTTTATGTATTTGTAGAAGTGTGGATAAACAAAAGAATAATTCTTTCATTGGCCAAAAGGCTAATTAATGAAAGCAATGGGCTTCAGCCACAGAAATCTGAACACTCACTGAAATTCAGAGAAATATTTCTAACATGAAGCAAGAAGTTCAGCATGAACACAGTACAAGATTTGAGAGCAATTTTATGAAGTACTTAAGTGAAATTATAATTAATTCTAATATATCCTTTAGTCTTATGGCTGAATATTATAAAATGGGAAAGTTAAATATTGTTGAAAATACAGAATGGTAAATATAAATCATAAAGATGACATAGGACTTTAGTTACCATAGAACTATCTGGGGTTATTCTGAAAGTACACATTGCAGTATATCTCCTAAGGAGAAACCACTCTTCTATGATTAAATGATCAAAACCAACATGAGCTGGCCCACAGCCACCTCTTTTTAATAGGCTAACGTAGTGGTACTTTGGTTGGACCTATGTCCTTAAACATGGATAGTTTTCCTCAAGAGCAAGGATTTGTAAATCCAGAGAAATATTATCAGGCATCTAATCTGTTTACTGCATAGTGTTCTGAGTTTAGTGGCTTTTAACAAAGTATCTCACTGAAGAAAAAATTGTCTTCACTGAAGAAAAAATTGTCTTACTATAAGACAGAGTATGCAAAACAATGAAAATCTATAAACTTCATAGGAGAATAGGAGATAGTTTTATTGTTTCACAAGCCCAAGGGAATGAAAATAATCCAAGCTATCATGTCATGAGCAATCATTACCTATGACTGATTAGATTTCACTTGGATCTGTTTTTTTTTCACCAGTATAACCAATTTTCATTCATAACATGAAAATGCAAAAGGAAATAAATAGTGGTAGTGATGGGTATATAAGTAAACAAGTAGCAATGACTAGATTTAAATTATCAATAAAGTTATAGGATGTGAATAAAATAAATTAGTGGGTTTTAGAAAGCCACCAAATGATCCTTAATGCACACATTTCAAGGATAATCACTGAAAGTGATACTGAGCTTGTAGTAGTAGATAAGCAATCTAAAGTGAATTATTTAAAAAAGGAACAGAAACACTGATGTAACCATTGAATATTATATGAATTTTAACTTAGAGATTTGGAAAGATAGCCCTGATATGTTAAATTTGAAAAGCAAATAATAAATAACTATTTTGAGATGTTACACTAGAAAAATTTTCCACATAATTATAAAAGTATCTGAGAAGTACAAAGAAAACCCTTTAAATTATCTGAATGGGAAGATTTGAGGTGAATAAACTTTCTTCTGTTATTACTTAACTGTCTGATTATATTTCCTCGAGTGAGAAAAAGAAGGGGGGAGAGGTAAAAAAGGAGGGATAAAGAGAGGAAAGGGAGAGTCCAGAGAATGAATGCTGATAATGTTTTAGACTTCTCTCCATGACAAATCATTTGTTTCCTTCACTGAGAACTCAGAAAAACTTAGAGGCATCAATCATCCCATTTTTCATGTGTTATTACATTAGTATTGATACTTGATACTGAAGGAATATTTGACAAGACCAAATAAAAGTATCCTGACCTGAAAAACTTAAACATGGCATAATAGATTGTAGCTCACTTCTTTTCACTCCCAGTTTCTGGTGAATGTCATATTTTCCTATATTTCCAAAAATTCTTTAATTTCCTTCATTACATTTTTCTTCTCTCCAAGAATTGGTATTTTTCTATTACTTTTATTTAATTTTTATACATTATATATTGATTATGATTCTTCTCCCCCAACTCTCTCAGACCTTCTCCTCTCCATGTAACTTCATATTCTTCCTCTCACTCTCAAAAAATAAAATAAAAACATAAAAAGTAAAATCAGAAAAAAAATTCCCAAGTAAAACAAAATACCTCCCTCACAAAAAAACTCATGGAGCTCTTTTTATATTGGCTGACTACTCCTAGCCATAGGGCCTGCTCTAGAATGTGGTTGATAGTCTCCATTGGAGAAGCCCTTTGTTAGTGAGTATCAACTGAAAATAGCTTCTTGGTTAGGGGTAGGATTTTATGTTACTTCCTCCTCTCAGTTTTGGGACCCCAGGTGGTGAACCTGTGCTTTTTAAATGTGTGCCACCGGTCTCTGTCTTCAAATGTGCATCCGTCCTATTTGAAAGACACTGTTTCCTTGGAGTCATGTACCATCTCGGGCTCTTACAATCTTTCATCCTCTTCTTCCACATAAATCCCTGAGCCGTGAGAAGAGGGAGTTGATGAAGAAAACTCATTGAGGAATGGATACTGTAAGTCTCTCACTGTCTGCATGTCAGCCAGTTGTGGGTCTCTGTGTTAATTACCAACTATGACAAGAAGAAGCTTCTGTGATGAGAGGTGAATGAGGCACTGCTCTATAGATATAACAGTATGTTATGTGCTATTGCTATGTTCCTTTAGCAGAATAATAGTAGTAGGTTTCTCCCAGGCCCATGACCTCCCTAGTCTCAGGCTCTTAGCTGCTTTAGCAGTGACTGATATGGATTCCAACTTATGGATACAGCACTCGTTGCTAATGACACTTGTATATGCTGGACTTGTCACCTCTCCCTTCCTGCCTGGGATCAATATAAGCCAGTAAACTCCTCATTGTCAAAGGAAATGCCAAGTTCATTAAGTGTCTTCATAGCAACAAAAGCTTATGGTGCAGCAAATTCTATATTTGTATCACCTATCTTTATTGTTTCTGCCTCTATTTGTGATCTACTTCTAACATATCCAGCCTCTGTGTTTGTCTAATTAATTAAATCTCAGTGGCAAGTGTGTGACATGGTCAGAACGTCAAGATCTGATTCTGATGTTTTGAATTGAAGAAATGAAAGCAAGACAGAAAATCTGTACCTTAGCCAAAGAAGTGTTAGATGGAGCCAAAGATGAGGTCTGCAGCTCTGGGGACTGGCATCTGGCTGTGGCTTCCTCAGGACAGGGAGGGTGATCTGGTTCCACAGACTGCTTGGTCTTTTTCACTCCAGTTTTTTCTCTATTAATACTTTTTCTTTTCTGAAAGTATATCCATTGGCCTGTTAATGAGTCTCAGTATCAAGCGAACAGAATGCATCTTCATTATTAGGTAGTAGATTTATTATGCCTGAATATGTTGGGAATTTAAGGAAATAACACTCACCTTCTGCCCAGGCCCAAAATATGATCATAAATAGTCATAAACTGTGTGTGCATAAGTTGTTTCATTAAATAAAGAAGTAGGAAAGAGTTACACACACAGTTTTTCTAATACTACCTCTATGGTAGGACATAATTGAATTTGAATTTTCAAACTTGGTGTGTAAACATGGACTCCATTGTTCTACCTGATTTTCAAGGACACAACTCTCAAGTAGGAATGTACACTTATTAATACTGCATGATCACTTATCATGAGTTTCAATAAAACTTGACGATAAACTAATAAAGCAATGAGTCCTTGGTGGACAGAGTAGGGGAAGAGCCACTGCTGACCCCTCTGTGGACTGCCAGCCCGCTGCTGTTCCTCAGGCTCACCTGAGCTGTGGAAGTCTCCCCTCCATCAGATGCTAAGGTGTTGCTGGTAGTCGATGTGGGTGTATCAGAGCCTGCTTCTTGCTTCCTTTTTCTCAGTGGAGATTTTCCTTTTACTAGAATGGGTATAATTTTTATCACAACAAATGCATGAAGAAAAAGCCCAATAAACCAAAACAGAGGACTAGGAACCATCTAGTTTTCCTGCCATTTTCTCTCCATTGCATTCATATCTATGTTTATTCTATTAGTTTACTGTGGGGGCACACCACTAAAGGCACAGCCTTGGACACAGTCTCCACTACTTGATGTTTTCATTATTTGTCCCCTCTAAAATGAGAAAATCTTTCCTGTCCCTGAACCCATGTACATCAGCCAAGCTTTTCTTATTCCCATTTTCCTATCATTCTCTTAAAAATAAAAATTTTCATTATACTTACTGATTGGTTGTGTTTTGTCAATAATATACTCAAATCATAGAAATCATTGAAAGGAAATCTGATATAAATTTGTGGAAAAAGATAGGAAATTTTTGGATTTTAATTTTCTGAAATCTTTTTACTTAACTGAATAATTCTATAAAAGGCAGGAATGATTTGTGCCTTCTTAATGACATAGTTAATTAAACTACTGCCTTATTTCTGTCAATAGAGGGGATAATTATGTTACTACTTTTAATGGAATAGGTAAGACAATTGGCTAATGGATTTACTTAAAATTTGAACCATAATTTTTTATAATTCTAACATCTATGTTGTACCTGAAACTTCAGTCTTCGGCTAACTTTTATTTTCACTATAGTCTACACATCAAATAGACTCTTTAAGTTACAAGCATCCTCCACTGGAAAGGGAACATCTTTAGTGGTGAACCCAAAGCACCAATATGGCTATGGCCACTGAGGTATAAATTGGGCATATGAAAACTATGTGAGGACTTCAGGGTTATGAAGGGAGCAGAGATAGTCACATCTCTGTCAGGGACAGGGGGTTCTTTGTTCCACATTACCTTTTGATTTCTCTTCTTTAAGGGTTTCAGCAAGTCTTTTAAGAGTGTGTACCTCTTCACAAAACTCAATCAGTTTGCCCAATCCAGCATCAGTTGGGAATTCATATTCCATCATGTCAGCAATCTTAACCCTGTTATATTTCCCTCTCATGTTTTTCTCCAGTCTTAAATCACTGGCCATTACTGACTTAAATAAGTCAAAATAATGATCACTGATGTGCTCTAATCCTTTCAGCAAAACAATTCGCTTGTATTCATGTGCCATCTTTCAAGTTGTTAGTGAGCCTGTAAGAGAAAATTGGCATACACTGCTATACATGTGTTCAGAAATTTCCTAAGAAAGACATGCCTATGAGAATGAATGCACTACGTGGAAATACTACATACAGGTGTGTTCATGACAAAGAGCAGCACAACAGCCATTATGTCACATGGAATATTGGGTAAGAATTGCTGTATTAGGAAAAACTTCAAACCAATCTTCCCTATTGATTATAGTTTAGTTGGGTCAAGGGTAGTTATGATGAAAAGATGTCTAGAGACATGCCACTGTGGCAAAACTTAGGAGTATTGGTTTATGGCTTCTGTTCTCTTCCTTTTAGGTACCTGAACCTTTCCCTTGTTGTCTGCTGTCAGATCCTGACTCCTCAGACATACTATGACTATATTGGTTACTTTTCTAGTAACTGTGACAAGAATACCCAACAGAAACAACACATGGGAAGAGTGTTTATTTTGCTTTACGGTCTCACAGTGAGGAAATCTTGGTGCCTGGGACCCAGTCTGCAACCACATAGCCTGTTAAATTTCTACAAATCAGGTTGACTAGGAGTCTTTAAGCTAGAATCCATGTGTCTATAACCTTCTAGCCCTGGGCCTATGTTCCTACATTTTCCTGCTAGGCTTTATGCATTAAAGGCTGCACAGCCTTCCAAAATAGTACAGGCAGATGGTGCCCAAGTATGGAAGCACATGTGCCATGAAGAGTATCTCACATTCAAACCATAATAATGACTAATGTGACAAGTGAGTGGAATGTACTGCAGTCTCTCACACTATACATGAGTAACTTTGGCCACAAAATTACAGCTCTGTGTTGGGTACTCTTCAATAACACCTATAAGTAATATGATACTTTCCCTGGTATAGGTCACAAATTTTCTAGTTCTCAGTGCCCATATTACTATCCCTTTATAGAACTTCTCCCATCTCTCTCCTGAAGAATCAAAATGTTTATTGACTTGGAGCTTTTCAACAATTATTCCATCTTCTTCCTTCAGCACTCCACATCTTTAAACTGGTAAGTTTATAGAGCCATGGATTCGTGGCCAGTCTAGGATACATAATAAGGCCCAGAAGCAGGGGGATCTTTACAGTATGGAAGAAAATATTTGTAAAGGATACATTTAACAATGAATTGACATTGTAAATACACAAAACTCAAAAGAAAAACTAAAAAGACAAAGGTGACTACTCAAAACCCTACACGTAATGCAATTCAAAAATGGACTAAAGAACTAAACAATCAAATGGGAGGAATCTTCAGCAACAGGGTCTTAGTGTGCAGTTATGGCGGGTAACTGAGGGAAAGGGCAATGGCAATAGCCTGCACTATTTTAGAAACTTCTGGGGCCTCTTTGGCCAGTATCTTGTGGGGAGGTAATCCACACCTTGTATTATGGTGTTCATCTTAACTATCCATGACTTACTTCTGGGAGTGCCATTTCCCACCCACACAGAGCAATTCTTTTCAAACTATTTTTATGTTGTATTTTGAAAGTATCTTACTAACTATTGGATTTCCATACTCCTTCTCATATATCCTTAGTTTTGGTTAGCCTATCCATTACCCACTCCTCTCCTCTGTCCCATCCTTATTTAAGCCCTCTTTCACTTCACTTATATTCCTATCATCTCTCTAATTATTTTCTTAGTTGGATTGTGAAACAGTATATTTCCACATAGCTCTGCATGTACCTTTCCATGACAAAGTCAAGTCTTTCATAATCCCAGCACAGACTGAGGTAGAGATCTTCTGGCCCTACCCCTTACTGTGGAGCTATTAACAGATGGTAATTGCTGAGGGAAGGAAAGTCATTATTTCTTAAAGTTGTGTCCACAGGTTAGAATCCCAAGCTCCTGTGGATGGCCCCATACCCATTCACACATGGGCAGCAGTAATTGAATTGAACTTAGTGGATTATTGTACACACACAAAGACAGACAAAAGAAGAAATGAAGTTGGGAGGGGGATGTGTTAGGGGAAAATATAGGAGAGTTGTAGTGAGTCAGGAAGTGGTTTTGATGCTATTTCATTGAAATGCTTAATAATAAATAAAAAAATTAAAAAGTAACTAAAAACACACCCCTGAAAGAAAAAAAAGTTCAATTTTTCTAATCATTGGAGCAAGTTAAATAAAAGCTATAGTGACATATAATTTCACCCCAGTTAGAATGTTTATCATTACACGGATAAGAAATAAGTCCTGGTTAGGATTCAGAGAAACAGGAACTGCAATACTTTGTTTAAAGAGACATAATTTAGTGTAACCATGACACAAAATAATATAGAAATCCCCTAAACACAAAAAGCCCAACCACTGTATTACATTTCTTCCAGTAACTGGATATATAACCAAAGGAGATGAAATTATTATACACAAAAGATAATTGGACTTTTATATTTATTGCATTAATATTTATAACAGCTGAACTATAGAATAAAAATAAATGCTTTTTGGTGGATGAGTGAATTAAGAAAATGAATAGCTGGGCACCATGATATATACGTATAACCCCAGTACTGGAGAAGTGGAGACAGGATCAGAACTTTAAGGCTATATTCAAATATGAGACTGTCTCAAAAATGAAAACAAAAACAAACACAAGAACACATGGTAAATATACATTAATGGGCCGGGGAGATGGCTTAGCTGGTAAAAGTCCCTACTGTGCAAGCCTTGTGGCCTGAGTTTAGATTCCTGGAACCTGTAGAAAGCCAGATGCAGCAGTGTACATCTGCAATCACAGCCCCCATATGGTGAGAGAGAAGATGGAAATAGAAGAATTGCCTGGAAACTTGTGGGCCAGCTATTCTGGAAAACAAAGCATAGCAACAGATCAATAAGAAAGACTGCCTCAAAGCAAGGGAGAAGGCAAGAAGCAACTCCCCGAGGTTGTCTTGTGGTCTCCACATGTGTGCTGTGATATATATATACCTACACTTGCATATATGCCCCCACACACACACATACCAAGTCTTCATTAGCCACTAAAAGCAATGAACTCCTGTCATTTAAGGCAACACGAATAGAACAGGAGATAAACTTGTTAAGTGAAACATGTCAGATACGGAAGGACAAATATCACGTTTCAGTTATTCACAGAAATAAACTTTATAGAAGAATGAAGAGGAATAATGATCGTTAGAGGTGGGAAGAGCAGGGGCAGGAGAAACAGAAAGAAATTTAATAAGGGACACCCAAACAAAGAGTATAAGCCTTACCCCTCTTTCTTATTTAGCACAATAGGGTAACTATGGGACAGAATAGTGGATGACATAGTTCAACACAAATAGAAAATAAAATATGAAATTCCTAACACATGCAATAATTGATTGTTGAAGGCATGGAAATACTTGTTTCCCAGACTACACTACTACATGTTATATATGTTCATTGATTTTTATCATGGGCCATATAAAGTTGCATAAGTTAGAAAAATTAATAAATCATTTTAAAACAAAAAATGTAAAAGATCCAGCACTTAAGAGGCAGGAACAGGTAGAAATCTCTGAGTTTGAAGACAACTTGGTTTACATAGTGAGATCTAGGCCAACCAAGGCCACATAGTGAAACCTTGTCTAAAACCAAAACAAAACAAAAACATAAAATTTTTTAATGTGGCTTAGAAAAATCAATACCTTTGTATTGCTGATAGAACACCATTTTATGGTTTGAAAACTATTGGAAAAATTGGATGCTGAAAGAGTAATTCAAAGAAATCAAAATTCTCTGTTAATAAGGTGATAGACCTGCCAAGAAGTTATCATAAAACTGAAAGCTTACTACTTAACAAAGTAAGATTTCAACTCAACAAAAATGAAACCATTCTAATTATATAATTACCAAACAAAAAATTCATTTTATAACTACATTGTTCCCATGACATTAAATAGTAATATGTAGTAAAGTACAAAGGTAATCATAGACATGTAAGTAGGGCATGGTGGTGAAGGCCTAAGATTCAAGCCCTCCAGAGCACAGGAGAAGGACTATACATTTGAGGTCGGCCTCAGCATTGTGCCATGTTTCAGGCAAACCTGGCTTGGATAGTGACATTATTTTTCAAAAAATAAAAATAAAAACAAATAATATTATAAATTTAAACAACTATGAAATTGGCTAATGATGACTATAGTTTGAAATTTATGTGTATATCAATTACTGAAAAGTAAGTAAAAACAATATAAAAAGTAAAAACATCGTAAAAAAAAACTTTAGGAAAAAAAAGAATGTCAATGAATAAGTTCAAATAAAAATTTTCAAGTAACATTTAAGAAATTTTCAAGCCGACATTAAAATCTCTACATTCCCCTCAACAGAAGAAATATTTCTGTACAGATTCTATAATGAGCTAATGCATCCCAAATGGTAAATACAGATGTGATTCATTTTAACATCTTTTTCCTAAGACTTTGTCCCATTACAGTTCCCCTCCAACATGGAATGAAGACGAGGGAGTATGACAAATATTGTCTCTAATATCTGATATAGAAGAGAGCTAAAAGGAGATCTAAACATATAAAAATGCTAAGATATTCTGTATTTGACTAACTGTATTCACAAAACGGGGACATTTTCTCCTAGAGGCTAGTTAGGGTTCTCAAGTTTTGTAAAAAGTGGATACTATATAGTACAATTTTATGTTGAATTGTTGCTTTCTTTTAATATTACTCCACTTATCTTTTTTTCATGTTGCTATGTCTTTTACCCAGTCATTCCCCACAGTCACCATGTTCTCATGCCTTCTCCAGTGATGACAACAGAGTTCAATTTTAAATAACTCAGGAAAAGTCATATTTAGAAATTTATTTCACCTTCAATAGTCAAAATGTTTTTGTTTAAGCTCATTTCGCTGTGGTGGAGGAATAAAGATGCCATGTAACACAAATTTTAAAAGGCCTCGTTAATGAAAAAAAAGGAGCCAGATAATGGGGTGAAAGCTGAAAGATCAGAGAAATAGAACAAGCCACAGCCAACCTCACCTCGCCGACTCCTCAGCCAATACTATGTCCAAGAATCCTCAGACTGAAAGCCTCTCAGTCCTCACTCCTGAGGGTCTCAGTTGAACTGATGCTTAGTTCCTGTCTCCTCACAACTTACATACCATTCTCCACCCAGCTATGTCACTTCCTGGCATTAAAGGCTCATGTGCTTTCCAAGCAAAGGCATGAGATCTCAAGTGCTGGAACTAAAGGTGTGTGCCACCACTGCCTGGCTCTGTTTCCAGTGTGGCCTTGAACTCGCCAAGATCCAGGATCTCTACCTCCTGGGTGATAAGATTAAGGGTGTGTGCCACCACTGCCTGACCTCTATGTCTAATCTAGTGGCTGGCTCTGTCCTCTGGTCCCCAGATAAGTTTATTAGGGCATGCAATATATCACCACAATGCCATCTTTACTCCATCATCTGTCATGTTCCTGAGTGAAGCATCCCAAACCATCTCTAGCAGGTTCACCTCTGTGAGTGCAGCTGGCACCAGCCAGCCCTGGTCCCTCCACCCTCCAACACTGATTTTTTTTTCTATTTTTTTTTTTAATATTTTGCTGAGGTATCTGATCCTATATTTAGGAAAGAGACAGGACTCACCTCCCTGGAAATGTCTGCAGAAATGTTCAGATCCGGAGATCTCTAACAAGGCAAGAAGTGGGCTTGTTTGATTTGCGTAGGCAGATAAATGAGTAAATCAGAAACTGAACAGAAGGATGTAAGTAAGGATACCAGGGACTATGACACTGTGAGTGTCGCTTCATATCTTGAGCAACACTGGACGTTTCTCACTGTGCTGTCTCACTGGGGAGAAGAGTGCTGAGACCACCAGGCCTCCTCCCAGTGCTGTTCATAGCTTTCAATTTCCCTGGCTAGGGAAACCTCTCTACTTCCCTTAAACACTGCAGTTACTATGAAAAAAAAAAATCAAAGCTTAGTTAATCTCACATTCTTTTCTTATGAATTTCACTAATCAAAAGGGTCCTAACCATATGACTTTTGTAGCAAACAGATGTATACTAGCCACTAAGACACTAGACACAAAACTCACACGCGTGGTGTACCAACATCAGGATGTTGAAACTAGCTGGCCAATATTCTTTGGCTCTACCTGGATAGGAATCATGGACAGCTGAGATGGAGCTTTCATTGTAGCAGAGTACTCAAGGCCTAGGACATAGTCTAATATACTCAGACTCCAAATCCTTCAGAAGCCAAAGACTTGTGGTCCTGAGGTTTCAGATTGGAGGTTTGCCATTCTGGGCTTTAACCACCAAATGACAGCCATGTACTTGGAAGTTTTTGTAGTCGACAGCTTCTGGAAGCAGCAGGTGAAAGATAGCAGCAAGCATGTGGTGCCTTTGTGATGCTGGGACCTTGAGAGTGGCTAGTGTCACAGCTCTTTGGCTAGGGTGCTGGAATTCTTAGCACTTAAGGATTGACCGCTATCTGGAATGCACCCAGTTATCCGAGCCGGCAGTGTCTCATCTTCAGCTCTTCCTAGCCCTCATCGTCTTTATCTCTGACTTTCTTATTTCAGCCCCAGATGCTCTCTGGATTTCTCCAGCTGCTCTTTTATTACAACCACCACTGTCACTAATACTGTCACCTCCACCACTCTGTCTTCATCACTGTCTTCCTACGTTTCTTGGTGTTGCTGGCTCAGCTCACTCTACCAGTGAAAAACAAAAGGCGAGAAAAGGCCATATGAGAGAAGCCTTTGACTGAGCCGAATGTTGCAACAGTGTGGATTAAACAGGGTGTGGGGAGGCTTTTCCACATACTTCCAAATGGAACTGATTTCCGGCTTATACAGACAGAAGATAATTTGCAGCGACCAAGACACATCATCAAGCAACTGAAAGACTGTCTTTGCACCAATCAAGGCACAGTACTTTAATGCAAATGAGAAACTGTGCTTCCTCCAATCACAGCTGTTTATCCACGCAAATAAAAGGTTGTGTTTGGTGGTAGACTTGAGGCTTTTGCTGGGCCATGAGGAGAGATGCTCTCACTAGGTCTAGTGCCAACTGTCATTGTAGAAAGATAAATGTGTAGATGCAGGACAAAAACATCAAGGGTTATATGGACTTGGAAGAAGTAGAGGAACAGATAAAGAACAGGTCGTCTTCAGGGCAATAAAAGTGTTCCATAAGACACTGTAATGGTAGACATGTGTATTACACATTTCTCCAAAATGACAGTACAACATGAAGAGAAAACTTTAACGGGAATTATGTGTTTGGCTGATAAAGACTTATCAGCATTAAACCCAAGTTCATTGGGGATAGCAAATTTCTCACTGTGGTGGGAAACGGCGACAGTGAGGGAGATGGTACATGTGTTGGGGCAAAGGATATACAGGGACTTTAATTTGGACACCATTCATTCATTTTAAATTATCTGTCTATCTATCTATCTATCTATCTATCTATCTATCTATCATCTATCTAATCTATCATCTATCATCTCTCTTGTGTGTGTGCTACTTACCTATCTATCCATCTACCTATCTACCTATTGTTCTATCATCTGTCTGTCTGTCTGTCTGTCTGTCTATCCTCTCTCTCTCTCTCTCTCTCTCTCTCTCTCTCTCTCTCTCTCTCTCTCTCTCTCGGTGTGTGTGTGTGTGTGTGTGTGTGTGTGTGTGTGTGTGTGTGTGTGTGTGTATGCAGGTACATGCATGCTCTGGCATTCATGTGGAGGTCAACTTTCCTGCTACTTTATTGAATCAGCATATTTAGCTCAGGTAATCAGGTCTGTGAGTAAATGTTTTCATTCACTGAGTCATCTGTCTAGCCCTGGCACCATTTTCTATGAACCTAAAAGTCTTACAAACAATAAAGATAAAGAAACAAAAAAATAACATCAAATTTAAAGGTAACTCATTTTTTGCGGTAAAACATATAAAAGACCTTTATTTTTTGTGTGACATGAGACCTGTATGATTGCCTATGTGTTAAGTATTTTAGTAGTGTGAGGAATGCCACAGTAAAGAAGACAGGACCCAAATAGTAATTGAGCTTATTTTCCATCCCAAACTTTAGGAAGTAATTTCCCAGCCATGATCCTTCCTTACAACTCATCCAGACAGGATTGCATTAGCTGAAACATCATAGCCTCTAGCAAGGTTTTCCTTCCAGGAGGGGCACAGCATTAGCACATCTTAGTCTGTTGGCCCTGACCAAACTGCAGTTCATATAGCTGGAGAGATATGGATCTCTGAATAGACATGAGTCTAGATCATGTCACAAATCATGAGTATTTTTGATGTGTCAGAGATCTTGCCTCTTTCATAGTTTAATGACTTCTAAGGACTATTCTGAGTATACAGAACTGAAGACCTCTAGGCTTTTAGTCATTCATTGAACTCATCTTTAACATGATAATTTTAAGATTTAGAAATCATCTCTTGTGTTTGGGATTAGATTCATTTACGCTACTAAAAATAATAGATGTCAGCAAAATTAGGTTTCATTTCCGCAGAAGTTTATTGTATGTTCACTGAAACTATTTTACAAAATCTTCCCATTGGTCTTCCATGTGACTGCTGCTTTAAGCTTGCAAATGAGGCCATAAGGAATTAAGTGAATTGTGTGAATGTTTTTAAATTGATAAAGTAAGGGATTGGAATTAAAGTGTAGGGGTTTTGAGTGAATATTCTATAGTATTATTCACTTGTGAATTTTACTTTTCAGGAGCACCCGAGAGTCATAATAAACGTCATAATAAACAGGTACATGTAAAGATAAGTAAGAGTGTAAAGATAGGCAATGATTGGAACTTTTTTTGTTATAAAAAAAAAGTGAACTTTGTTTTCATAAAAGAGGCAGTGTATAGCATGTTCTAAAGGAGTGAAAAGAACACAAAAATAGTTTAATGTGCTTGATTCACATGGCACACCTCCTCCTCCCCCTTGTGTGTAATCAAGGGTCAACCTATTGATTCGATTTGCCTCTTCTGTTGCTAGTGCCTAGATATTAGGATGAGATTATTTTCACCATCCATACTTACTTTGTATTCTATATCATTTATCATAGTTTAGAATTACAGTTCAAAACACCATAAAAGTCATGGAGTTAAATCACTTTCATGTACTGAAAGACTGAGGTGAGGGAAGGTCTGTGGCACTTTATACTGGAGTTAGCTAGTGGTAAAGTTTGAATTCAAACCTAGGCCTGGATGTCAGTCTAAGCCAACATATTACCTACTATAGATACAAGAAACAAATTGGGATTTAGGAAAAGTCTCTGCGGAAGGGACTCTGACAAAATCTTAACCTAAAGTAGTGTCTTTGACATCTTGGCCTCTGTTCCCATGATCCTAATTAAGACTAATTGAAGGAATCAAAAGGAGACAACAAGGGCCTCCCCAAAGCTTCCTACTATGACACTCCTGCACTGGTGGTCTCTGAAGAGAAAAAAAACTGATAATTACTGAAGTTGAGGCTCTGGGTCATTAATTAGACATAGGCTTCCTCCTGGGAATCATTTCTCCTACTCTGTCTTCTCCCTTCCCCAGCTCAATTAGGCAACTTGTTTGTTTTCTCATTAGGAAACTTGTTAGTGTTGCGCTCTGTTCCCTTGAGTTGCTCTGTAGAAAAGTTTTGTGGGAGGATTTCTGAAGCCGTTTAAGGTCTGCGTCTCCTGCTTCCTGTGAGACATATGCTCCAACAAGGATGTGTTACATCAATTGCCAGCAGTGGGGTCAAAGTTCCTTGTCTTGAAAACAGGACATGGAAACAAATGGTTGGTGTGGCCAGAGATAGGGAGGGTCAAGGCAGCTGCCTGAGATCTGCTGAAAAAGAGGGAATATTGAACAGTTGCTTTAAACACTTAGCTTAAACATTTCCAGGACCAATACCGGCTATTGAGGCTTTGAACAGAGAGGCTGGTGCATTCTGGTCTCTCCTCTCCATGTCTAGAATTTCTGTAGTCCTTGAACATTGGTGCAGCGTTTTGTTGTCTACCAAACATTTATTTTAGTGACAGTTCACTGAGGAATGAGAGGTCATGATACACACACAGCTTTATTTGTCATTTATCAAATAGACACCTGGAGCTCCAGTTACTTACCCATACTAGACACTGAGTATGCTAGAAGGACTTTCAACTAAGGTTAGATGAAAGGCTATTTATAACTGTCTATTCTTTAAGCCCATTTAGACCAGCCATCAGGAATTTAACCAGAATATTTATAACCATCAACTCTCCAATAATAGGAGCAATATCATCTATACAGTGTGCACTAAAGTGGCTGTATTCACAAGGACACAGAGCCTTAGGAAGACCCCAGAATTATTATAAGATTAGAGAGAAAATAATGTCTCTTGTGTTAATGCCCTGGTTCTGAGAGTGGAAAAAGGATATCCTGGACAAAATAATATAGAGAAGACAGGAGATGAGCTCAGTAATTAGAAATATGTCATAGTGAATAGCATATATGAGGGTTAAACATGGTAATTTAAAGATACTAGATTTGGAAGATGTCAGAATCCATCAATTTCTTCATCCTCTGGCCATCACCACTATCTGAGGTTTCAGTCAACGCCATTGTCTAGGCCTGAGTCCGTATTCCTGAGGTCTTAGTCTTGCTAACTAACAATAGATTGAATTCTTTTCAAAATATATCCAGGCCTATTATCTATCCCAAGTAAGCATGTGTCCCACTTTCCATGAGATTGGTTCAGCCCACTGCTGCACAGCCTTAGCAAGATGTGAACCCATCTGTCTTACATAAAGATGAAATAAAACACCCCCAGAAAACATTTTCTCTGTTTTCAAATAGACAGGTGAATAGATCACATATGAAAGAACACATATAGAATTATAAATACAAGGTGAAAACATAGAGAAATAGGAAGCAGAGGCTGGAGCTTAACAACTCTGCCCACCTGGTTTCCTCACCACTTTTTTTTTCTCTGACATGACTCACTTCAGCTCTCTCACTTTTCTGATGACAGAAGTGAAGACCAAGGAGGACATATGAACTTCTAAAAGATGCACAGCTCCTTAGACAGACAGAACTTGGCAGAGACAGACCACCCTATGAGTCTTGAATACTCTCTATAAAATTAATTTTATATTTGGCCTATAATGGTTTTAATTTCTGTATCATACCAGCATATGTCCATTTTTTTACAAGTTTATTTATTCATTTACTTACTTAATTATTTGTGGCGTGTGTATGTGTGTGTGTGTGTGTGTGTGTGTGTGTGTGTGTGTGTGTACACGTGGAAGTATATGCTGCTTGTGCATGTGCTTCTGAGCACATGTGAAAATCAAAGAACTACTTGCAGGAGTTGGTTCTCTCCTTCTACCATGTGGGTCTTGGAGATGGGACTGAAGTTTTCAGGCTCAGCAGCAGATGCTATTACCCACTGACCCACCTCTTTAGCCCACTCTCCAGTGTTACATTCCTTCACACATTCTTTCTAAAAGACAGTGCCAATTATTTAAAGTAAATAAAGAAGGAGTTCTGACCTTCACACAACGGCACACATGTTCATCCTTGCATGAATCTGGCAACCTCTGCTGTTCTATTGCAACATTCTTGGCCTCCTTCTCTCTCTCTGCAAAATACACGATGGGTGTGGATGACATTTCAGATTCTTTTCACTTTAAGAAAATTTGGTTCTGTGATTGCAACACTGTTTTGAATGTATGGCCTTAAGTGTGCTAGGCAAGCACTCTACCTCTGAGATCTCTTCCCAGCCCAACTTTCCTTTAAAATGGAAGGACTCGATGTAGACCTAGCCAAATGGGCAATTTCTGAATATGCCAAAGGGAGGGAAATATGTCCATACATATCCAGGTTTTCCTCCTTTTAGTTACAAAATTCTGGACAAAAACATGAACCTCTTCTGAAATATGTTTCCTTACCCTTAAAACATGATAATGAACTCAAACTCCCATTAAGATGAAAAGAAATGAAATATGCAAAGTGGCTAACCATGGTCTAAGCACTTAAGAGGGTTTCTAGGTGTAATAGATCCCCTTTCCTCCAGATGCAGAGCATATAGTGTTTAGAGATGGGATTTTAACATCATTTTCCATGGTTCAATCATTATCTTTAATAGTTTTCCCCCCTAATGTCTGAATTTTTCACTTGTCTTTCTCACTTGTGAAATGTAGACAATAGGTAAGTTGAGAGAATTCTTGTGTTAAAGTATTTTGCACATGTAAAGCACATGGAAAAGTATATATCCATATGAGAAAGACACTACTTGAAATTTTTTACATATAAATTCCATAAAATGGATTCTTACCTAGTTTACATATATCTCACATTTATAATGTAAAGGGCAATCAAGGTAGTAATAATTCAAGTTGATCATTTCCTTGGGACCAATGCATTTAGTGAAACCCTGGGCATCCTTGTCATTCTTTTTACCTTTATGAAATAGGGACCATAACTTTCTTTTCTCCTTACTTTTTTTCTTTCTAATTGTAGTTATCTCAACCTGTCTTTATTGAGAAGTAGTTGTGAAGAAAACAAACTAGCACCCAAGCATCACACTCCTTGGTGATACTCAGAAGAGGTACTGACCATCTCTTACATCAAAATAATTCATCACCAGGATCTGTGCTCAGTGAAGAGCATGAGGAACTTGCAGTCTTAGTATGGAGTATTCAGCAGTCACCCCGCAACTCAAGGAAATATACACTCATCATTGATTACTAGAGCAGGACACAATGTCATCACACTAATGTGAATTTTTAAAGTGAGCACAATCATAGCAGTAGATAATATGCCTATATTATTTTTAGTAATCAAAGTAATACACAGAAGGTAATATGAACGAGTGTTTTTCTTACTCTCAAACCTAGTTTCTCCTTCTCTGTGCTTTGACACACACTATACTCATAGAAAAAAATTAATAGTGTTTCTTACAACTCTCCAATGTTTTCTTTAGTGAAAGCAAACTAATGTAAGTATTTCTATACATCCTGGAAGATTTATACATATCATTTCAAGAAGGGCATTCTCATTTTGATAAAAAGCTCCTTAGTGTCTCCTGGTTTGTTCTATTTAACCAGTAAATATTGTAGAGCTCTTGAATTGTTTCTGGTCTTTTCCAATTATAAATAAGACTAAAAGGAAATACATTTATATGTGTGTATACTATTCACACACATATTGAAGATGAGTTCCTAGAATTAGGATAACCTGGTTTAATGAAAATGAGTATGTAGTTTACATAAGTATTGCTAACGTTTCATTCAAAGTACGTTATTTTATATTCCTATACACAATGCATGAAAAATACCTATTTGATTTCCATCTTCCAAATCAAGTATTTTTGTAAATTTCTAGGTCTTAGTCAAATTTTTAAAAAATGAGAGAAATATCACAATATAGCTCTAGATTGAACATACCTTATTTTGAGTTGGGTTGCTATCTTTTCACATTTACATATTCTTTGTTCTTGTTGTTTTAAGTCACTATTTAAAGTTTATGTCTTACACTACAAATTAAACTTCTTGAGGAAACAAATACTGTTCTCTGTACCATCTTTATCCTAGTACAAAGTATGGATAACAGAAAGTGATCCATATACATTTGATGAATGAGTACTTCTTGTAACAATGGTTTAGCTGCATATTATAACATTTTGAATTTTGGTTCACATTTTTTCTTAGGAAATAATATTATGAACAAATATGCTGATAAAAATGATATTTAGATTAAAAAATTAAATTCACTAAAATATTATTTTACACTATTATTCATCTCTTCCTTTGAAATCATTTCCTACAGCATTAGTACTGATGTCTCTTACTGGAGCATGAATTTATTGATGAAGGCATCAACCCTGGGTGCAAAATGAAGAAAAATTCTCTGAGAAATAGAGTTGAATAGAACTGGTGTGTTTTACTTCTCTCTGCCCAACTCCTTTCTCCATAGGGACTTTTACTGAGAGCTCATCACACTCACAGCTCCAGGGAGCACCCAACAAGGAACCTCTGGGAAGGTGGCATTTCTAGGAGCATTAGATATAAGTAGACAGAGAAAGAAACTGCTCTGAGAAGAATGCTACAGGTTCTAATGCCATCAAGGGGCCAGGTAATGGGTGAAGATGGTAAAGAGGATGTGAGATTATCAGAAGAGAATTAGGCAAGAACTTTGACCTTTCCTAGGGAGTCCTCTTGGGTGTGGGAAGAAAACTCAAGTAAAATTAGACTTGATGCCCACAAAACTCACAATCATTTCCCAATAACCAAGGGAGATCAGAACATCTAAGAGTTTTAGGAACCAACTACCAAGTCTTTCTATTCTTTCTTTTAGGGAAGAGGAAGTTGGTTAAGTGAAAAATCCCCCAGTTCAGAGTGTACAACTGGGGTGTGTCAGAGCAATGGCATGCAGCCAGTCTCTGGCTGCTGCAGTCTCTTTCCTGCCTGGGGATTCTGACTCACGCTTTTCTTCTTTGATAATTCCTGTTATCTATCTCTCATGATGACCCAGTTTTAGAAGGTATAGTATGAGTGGTGAGTGAATAATCATTGGATACCGTGGGCCTGATATTTTAGGGGATATTCTTGGAGTGTCTGCACTGTTATCTTGCCTAGATCACCTAATTCTTACCTACCAGAATAGTTGATAAAGACTTCCTGGGAGAGGTCACAATAACCACCTTTATGTGGCAATCCTTCCTTTACAACAGCACAGTACTTCTGGTTATTTTAATATTGTAAACCAGATGCACAGAGTCCTCAGAAAAGATAGAGGTCATAAGCGAGGTTACAGTAAAAAAGATCTCTCTCTCCTTTTATTGATAGTGGGACAGGGGAGAATTGAGTTGCTGGACTCTCTCAAGAGTCCAGTACTAGAACATACACAAGGACTAAACAAGGTCAGGAGTCTTCATTTCTAGTTCCAGCCCAGCTGATGTTGTGGCGTACAGCCAATCATTTCACCTTGGGTGGGGGAAGGGAGATACTGCAGTTCTGCTATGGAAATATAAGGGATTTAATTAGATAATGTCCAAGCTCAGCCATGTGCTCACAGTTGTTATTCTTGGCTCTAGGAATGTTTCATGAATAGATGGAGGACCCCGAAGTAGTTCATCTTGCACCTTAACTCCCCCTCCTCCTGGGAATCATGGATCATGTTAACCACACCTGGACCCAGAATTTCATCCTTGCTGGTTTCACTCCCACTGGCACTCTGCGACCTCTTGCCTTCCTTGGGACCCTGTGCATCTATCTCCTGACACTTGCAGGGAACTTGTTCATCATTATCCTTGTCCAAGCGGATTCAGGCCTGTCCACTCCCATGTACTTCTTTATCAGCGTCCTCTCCTTCCTGGAACTCTGGTATGTCAGCACCACAGTGCCCACCTTGCTACATACCCTGCTCCGTGGACGTTCACCCATCCCATCAGCTGCATGCTTTGTCCAGCTGTATGTCTTCCACTCCTTGGGCATGACTGAGTGCTACCTGTTAGGTGTCATGGCTCTGGACCGCTACCTGGCCATCTGTCGCCCACTCCACTACCATGCTCTCATGAGCAGGCAGGTACAGCTGTGGCTAGCGGGTGCCACTTGGGTGGCTGGCTTCTCGGCTGCCCTGGTGCCTGCCAGTCTTACTGCCACTTTACCCTATTGCTTGAAAGAGGTAGCCCATTACTTTTGTGACCTGGCACCACTAATGAGGTTGGCATGTATGGACACAAGCTGGCATGCTCAGGTTCATGGGGCAGTGATTGGTGTGGCCACTGGATGCAATTTTGTCCTCATCTTGGGACTCTATGGGGGTATTCTGACAGCTGTTCTGAAGCTGCCTTCAGCTGCCAGTCGTGCCAAAGCCTTCTCCACTTGTTCTTCCCACATGACCGTAGTAGCCCTGTTCTATGCTTCTGCTTTTACAGTATATGTGGGCTCACCTCAGAGCAGACCTGAGGGCACTGACAAGCTTATTGCTTTAGTGTATGCCCTTCTGACTCCGTTCCTCAACCCCATCATCTATTCCCTTCGCAACAAAGAAGTGAAAGAGGCTGTGAAAAGGGTCAGTGACAAGATCAGGACTTTGCTGAGGGAAGCCTGATTATCTCTTTTGGTGTTACCCACATTCTGGGCAAACGCAAGAATCAACTGGTTTGTTAATTGTTTTGCAGAATCAAAATAAATGCCAATAAGATTACCACTCAGTTTAGCACTCACTATGCTGCACAGACCCACTCTCTTGGACCAATCAGAGGTGGAGCAGGTAGAGGGAAATCCTTCCCAATCTGATGATGAAGAAATGCCACAGCAGATTAAAAACTTGCATGGAGAAAATATTTTAATTGAATTTATGACTTTGATTTTTGTAGTGGGACATATATAAGAATGAGAAAAGTGAAACACATTCACCCAGTACGCAGTCCCTGCCAAGGCTTTCGTGCTGTCATTCTAATTAAAGAACCACCCCCAAGTGGGTGTCTGATGGCTCAGGAGTCACAGATCTCTTAAGTACAGTGGATGAAGTAAACAGATGTGAGGACAGTGAAATAAGGGCAACGGAACCCAGCAGCAGCCTCTGGACTCAACACATGATCCCAACAGTGTTTAAAGGTAGACAACCAGAGTGACAGAAACACTACATTGACAGCATGTGTCAAGTTCCACGTGGAGCAGACAGCTCCCAGCTGGTCGAGTCCAGTAATCTTGAGTCACAGTACCAGAGCCAGCTCAGGATGACATAACTTTCAGGGCAGGTGGTGGGAGACTAGAATTGCTCATCTCATCACTTATGGGACAAGGTAGTGGAGTTGAGTGTGTTGTCTGAGCTCTCTTTCAGTATCAAGGATTTTTTTTTCTTAGAATGAATTTAAAGCCATACTTTACAGGAAGAACAGATAAAGAAGATCACAGGTGTGTACACAAATCTGTGGTGTCAGGCCCCAGCTTCTGCTCAGAATTTCACAATACTGTTCCCTTTAGCCTCTACACTTTAGAGATTTGTGAATTCTGAACCCACCAGTTAGCCACTTAGGGATGGTGTGGTAATCAGAATGACAGAACTAAAGCCTTGGCAGAGACTAGGTACTGTGTGAATGTGTCTCATTTTTCTCATGCTTACATATGTCCCACTGCAATAATAAAAGCAATGAAATTTTTTAATACTCCTCACATCAGGATCGGTAATTATTGTTTCCCTGTACACACAGATGTGTGTGTGTGTTGTGTTGTGTTGTTGTGTATGTGTGAGTTGCGTTGAACCTGTATCCCAGCTTAGATTGAGATTCACTGCATACACTAGACAGGCCTTAAACTCACAATATAGTGCTTCAGCCTATCGGGGCTTAGTAACAGCTGTTCAGTCATGGCTAGCCTAAAACACACATTAAACCCTTCATCACATCCCACTGGCTGAGGAGTATTGTTTCACTATTGTCACAACACAATTAGAAGGATTTCTGGAATTGCCATCAAGAATCAGATTCAACCAGATGTTGTCCAGATGTCTAGCTGACCTTGGCAGGGTCACCTCACCCTCATCTCTGTGTAAGAAATCTGAGTGGCTGGCAAGGAATGGCTGCTCATGTTCTTTCCAGCTGAGGGAGTTTCGATTCTAGGATTGCAACACTTTCAAAAGCATTGTCTGATCCAGGCCGAGCAGAGCATATTCTGAATATCCTGAAGGAAGGAAAATTATTGGTCAAATTCCCCGGTTTTTTTTCCTATTTACTGGGGAAAAAATATCTGCTTACTGACTTCTCTTTGTCTTAAAATGTCTCTGCCTCAATTTTCTTAATCTGTAATGAGTGCAGTAATAGGATCTTAGGAACTACATAAATGTTGATCATTATCCAACATTTCCCACATCCATTTTTGCAACAAGGATTTACTTACTCGATAATGCTTAGCTGTGCACATATCTCACATCTGTGGGGTGTTGTGCAGCATGTCTGATGCATTCCAGTGACGTATCTCCTTCTGAGCTGTGCCCAAAGTCCTCTTTATATAACTGGAGGATTCTTACATGATCATTAACCCTATGCTCTTTCAGTGCTGGGTTGCAGTACTCCATTCTGCTGGCTATTGTTTAAGACCCCCATCCTTTCTCTCCTTATGCATCTAATTTCATATAGGATTGCGATTTCAAAGGAATTGTTTTCTGTGTTATCAGCACTAAAGAACTGCTGGGAGTTGTTCATCCTGGCAGTGGCTTGCATCACTTTAGTTATTAACTTGTTGGCCTCCATTCCTATGGGGTTCGTGCTCTATGGTAGGATACGGATGCTTACATATCTACTGTGGAGCTAGAAGTAGTCCTATCACAGCTGAGGAAAACAATGAATATCACACCATGGACTTTTATTCATTTATATTCGAAGAACGAATAAGTAAGTGAATAAATAAACAGACATTTAAGAACCAAATAAGTGTGGTAGACATTATATTACTATCCTTTAACTCTATCAGGAAAAAAATGCCTTTCATAAATCCATTAAGAACTCCAAACTACCTTTGCCTTTCATTAGGCAGCTGTTTTATCTCCGAACTTCCTTGAGTCTTTCCCTTTATAACATAGAGTTGAAGCTATTCTTACACAGTACTTTTCAAAGTATACAAACAACATTTACATACTTGTGTATAATGCTACTGGATCTTAATCCCTTCTGCACGCGCTATGAATGTCCAGATACTACCTCAGGGAATTGAAGTCTCTCGGGTTGTCTCTGGCAGGAAGTGGCTGTATATTTCATTTTGTATTACAAACAGCATTACATTTTATAAGTGCCTAATGTGAAGTACGGAGCTAAGCATCCATGCTTACTCTTGGCCACTTCTCCCATGATGAGTTCTGGATAATGACTCGAGTAGAACAGACAGTATGAAGAATTCTGGACTAAAAGTGAACTCTTCACTTGCACTACACTTGCAGTAAGCCCAGCATTCCATCATACAGGATATTTGTACTTGGTTCTAACTCTAGTACAGTAGGTAGCGAAGAAACATGCAATTAGTAAGAAAGCTGGACACTGAATGCAAACTTGCTCAGTTATTTTGCAGAATGACCTATGACCACAAGATATCATTTTCCTATTTATCAGGTATATTTTAACTGTACCTAATGCTATTTTTGTAACCTTTATGCTGTGAAATAATTCTTCTTACACTGTGAATATGTATTACTCCCATTGGTTAATAAAGAACTGACTGGCCTATAGCTGGGCAGGAAGAGATTGGGTAGGATTAATGCTGTGAAGGAGGAGGGTAGAGTTGGAAGAGTTGCCAGGAAACACAGAGGGAGCAAGACATGCTGGAAGACAGATAAAGCCACCAACCACGTGCCAGTACATAGATTGATAGAAATTAGTTAATTTAATTTGTAAGAGCTAGATAGTAATAAGCTTGGTCATTGGCTGAGCATTTGTAATTAATATAAGCCTCTGTGTGGTTACTTGGGACTGGCAGCCACGAAAGAAAACTCCACCTACAAATGGCACCCAATGTTCAGGGCCACATACATCCACATGAAACCTGAGAAGGCTTTAAGAAAGGACTCTAAACACATGAAAACAGAGTCAAGTGTGACTTCTTGGTAACTGCCTTTCCTAGGTAGAATCTGTTAGACTCCGTTTACACAGCTCCTTGAAGAGATGGCTTCCTTGCTCAGTGCTAATGGCAAAAAATGGGCATGGTTCTTTTAAGAGACCTTTAATGGGGTTTATGAGCAGCAAGATGTGCACTACTTGGTGGCATCATGGACCCAAAAACTTCCCAGAGTTGGGGCAGTAAACATGGCTCTCACTCCAGTACCTTAGCTGTGAAGCTAGGCTCTCAGGGAACCAATGGGCCAGGGCCAGCTTCTAAAGCAGAGGCTTTGGTCCTATCCATGCCACTTAACAGATTAAAGGCTCACATGGTCAGAAAAGGATTACAGATATGCAATAAAGAGAGATTCACAGGAAAAAAAATGTCTAAGTGGGTTACAGTGTGTTTAAAAATACACATAGGCTTGAGAGAAAAGAACATATAGACATATATATATATATATATATATATATATATATAACACACACACACACACATATATATATATATATTGAATAATAAAGTCCTTTAAAGTAATATAAAAGAAATCAGCCACATAAAGATGAAAAATACACAAAGAGTCTGGATCCTATATGTTATTGTGTTGTTTTTAAATTTTTTTGGCTGCTAAAAGACACTGGATTATGAAAGCTGATAGATTAAACCAACCTACATATTTTAAAAATGTCTTGACTTCAAAATTTAAGTCAAAAGGTGTGTTGCTTTGGGGGAGATGTTTTGCTTTTGTTTCCATAGGAAATGAGAAGCTGTGGATTCATTTTGGGTTAGAGAAAATCAGGTTTGATCCAGGAAGACCCCTGAAATCCTGACTACAGACATAAAGAAATAAACCTAAAAGAACTACAAAACACATGATGTATATTCCACCTACTCAAACACATAACAAAAAAAAATCATCTTTGGCTGACTTGTGTACAATACACAGTGTATATTTGTATTATTGCAGATATATATATTATCTTTAAAAGTTTATGTATTTTCAGAGCAAGGCAACCAAATACCAATGAAAATGGATGTCCCAGGTGATCCACCATCCAGAACCACTTCAAGGCTGCTGAATGAGATAGTCCAGCCTCACAAACTATTCCAGCCAAGACCTAACAATTATTCTGATTTTCTCAAGGCTCCTCCAAAGATTACCAGTGCCCCCAAACAACAGAAAGTAGTCTAGAGAACTATTTCCACATTCCCAAAAATGGATTATGGATGTTGTCATTTAAAAGGAGTTGGTTACAAGTTTTTATCGGTTATAGGAGAAAAAAAAGCTAAGCAAAAGAGTTAAATTCAAAGATCTCTTTCAACAGGAAAAAAGGGAAATAGGATATAGAAATGATAGGCTAAAAAGGAAGATTATTTTCCTCTGCAGTGTTGTGAACTTTGCAGTAATCATGTCTTTTTCATCTATTCTCAGATTCATCCCTATTTACTCAACCATTTAATGTGATTGGAAATCAAAAGCAATCTTCAGATTCAATGCTATCCCAATAAAAATTTCAGCACACTTCTGAACAGAGAGTTCCTAAAAGAATGAATACAAATGTCTAATAAACATTTTAAAAATGTTCAACATCATTAGCTATCCTGGAAATACAATTTAAAACTACTTTGAGATGTTGTGGCATAATCTTTTTTGTATACTGTGAAGATGTATCTCTGCTAAGACACCTTCTGATTGGTTGACCAACAGCCAGGCAGGAAAGGATAGGTGGGACTTCTGGAGAGAAAGAGGAACTCGGGGGATGTTGGAAGACATTGCTGGCTGGTCAGAGGTCACAGCTTGGTGGACTTATGAGGTGTCATACTCTTAAAGAAAACTGACTCTACTACTCTGCAAAGCTATCAGTTGCCAATAGCCTCAACTAAGAGGAAGACTTCATGCTCACCTCTCCTCTCCATGCTACAATTTGGTCTGACTTGTTCTTACACAAGTCTTACGCATGTTGTCATAACTGATGTGAGTTCATGTGTATCTGCCCTACTATATTCAGAAATCAGTTTGTTGTACTCATCCACCACCTTTGGCCCTTATGACTCTTCTCATAAAGCATTTGCTTATTCACTTCTAATTTCTCATAGGCATGTGCTATTTTTTTGAAAATGTACCAATGATCTGGTGAATTTTTGTACATATTCTACCCTGTCTCACTTAAAAAAAATTTATATAGATAATTTTAAAAGCCATCCTTTCCTCCAGATTACAACTTGATGGTATACACTACTCTTCTACTTGATGCTAGATAGTTCTACCACTTCTATGCTAGGTGTTTGTATCTCATTAATAATGACCTGGGAGACACAGGGTACGGAGTGTACAATCTGCTCAGTTAATATCATGCTTTCAGACGTGCAAAGGGAGATATCCCTTTAAATGTAGAAATTATGTGGCAATTCTTCTCAGAGCTTGGCTGACAGAAGAGGAATGAAGGAAGACAAGTATGACATGAAGGGAAGGAGAAACAGAGAGTGTTAACCTTGCTTCTCTGAGGTCAGCCCTGTTATTAATTTAGGGGTTTGGGTAAACTGTGGTCCCTTGTTTGAGACTGTAGAAGATACAGCATTGTATTGAAGGACTATCTATCCCAGTGAATAGTCGGGTGTTACTAAGAAAGTAAGATATAAAATCTGACCATCATGGAGTTCTATTAGCACTTAGAAACAATGTATGTTTTATGTTTTGGCCTCCAATGCTATGCTTTCCATAGGAGGCTTTTCCAGTCTCAGGGACTTAGTATTTTCTATCCACTTAATGTGATCTGTTTCTTTTTTTTTTTCTTTTTCCAGTGTAATATTTTTATTAATTGTTTGGGAGAGTCACATAACACACCCCAATCACAGTCATTTCACAGTCCTCCCAGGTCCACACTCCCACCCTTGTGCCCTCCTCCCAGCAAAAAAGAAGAAGAAAGAAAAAGAAATACCAACTCTATTTTGTGTTGCTCATATACTCAATGGATATGATCAAGCTCCCAGTGGCCAGTCCCTTAAAGAAAAGTGAGTCCTTCCCCATCCTTACCCCTACCTGAAGGCATCAACTGTGAAGAGATAAACTTCAGCATCCCTATCACAATTTTAAGAGTTCTCTTTAATGGCTTCATGTCTAGACTTTTTATTTGCAAGAAGGGATGGACCCTCACCAAAACTCTTCTTGAATATCCTGCTGTTGCGCCAAATCATAGAGATCCAGTGACTATGGTTCCACAGGACTCCTCCCTTCATGCACTATCTGTTTCTTAATATAATACATTATTTCTTTCTCTTAAGGTTAATTTAACAACTACTCTGAACAGTCTCTTGCTCTGAAATTTTTTTAAAAGTACTTTTAGATCAACAAATAAGTCAAACGCTTCACACTCAGTGGATAAATGCAATTATTCTGTTATTTATCTGGACTCTGAATCTATCCAAGTACACACTTGGAGATAATACTCAGCCTAGATCAAAGCTCAGATATGGATATAAGGAGTTTTGGAAAAAATGAGAGTGGAAATATTTTGTGAAAAACTAATTTTTTCTTATTAAGATGTCCAGGGTAAAATGGTGGACTGGATTGAGTACTGGTAGCAATCCTGCTCATGGGGATTTAAAATACAGCATTTAGAACAGTATTTTAGGAGAGCGGAGAGATTGCTCAGCAGTTAAGAATGCTTGCTGCTCTTACAGAGGACCTGAGTTTAAGCCCCAGCACCCATCTCTGCAGCTCACAACTGTCTGTAACTCCAGCTCCAGATGATCTAATGCCCTCCTCTGGCCTTTGTAGACAGCTGCATGCCTGCACACATAAACATAGGCACACACATTCACAATACACATAAATCAATCATTTTAAAAGTAAAATAAAACCTGGAATATTATTTTGAATAGTCAGTAAGCAGTGTTTGGAACAATGAACTTATTGTGGCCACTGTAGTGTCAGGTGATGGGAGGAGAAATGAAGGTGGAGATGTTCAGCATAAAAGGACCGATTCCTATGAGGATTAGGTTGTTAGTGGGTAAGGCAAATCATGGTGAACAATGACAAATCTCCTGGCAAATGGGCTTTTTAAGAGGCAATCCATTTCTGGGTTCCCCAAGTTGTTATTCTGCATGCATGAATGAAGATATGGGAGTTGGATTGTTTCTTTACTGACATGTTATATGGTCATTACAAAAAGGCAATATCCCTGGGATTAGACTTCAGAACTCCAAAGCAAAGGATACAGGACTAAGGTGTTTAAGAAACATGTCTCATCTGATTCACTACTCTGAGCCTAACTTCTTGGCCCAGGGGGATCTATCCTGAGAGGTAGTCATAGCAGCCCCAGGGAACATTTATTAAGGAGGTTGTTGGAGACCTGCAGTTCCAGGAGCATGGACTATAAGTAAGGAAGTGTCTTGGGATAGAAGTGATATCAAGAAGGATGAGACTAGTTCTACTGTAACCAAAGCAGTGAGGTAATGGTTGGCGGTGGCACACAAGAGGTAAGAGTGGCTGAAGAAGAGAAATAGGGAACGGCTTTGACCTTTCCTGAATAACTTCCCTTGGAGTGTGGGAGTGGCAATCTAGGGATATTAATGTAAACTTTCCATTTCCATACTAACCCAACAGACATCAATTAATGACTGGAGAATCACATAGTGGTAACTTACAATGAGCTTCATGAACCTCTAACTTAAACTTCTTCATTTAAAAAAGTTCAAACAAAGAGGAAGCAGTGATCTGAACCAATGTTTGCTTTGAGTTGGTGGTAAAACAAATTCAAAAATACAATTCCTGAAAGAAGGTGCTATGTGTACTACCTCAGTAACTCTTTACACACTTCAAAGAGTCTGGCTTCATACTGTTTCCCTTCTCCCTATCCCCTGAAGAATCCTGAAGTTTGTCTCCCGTTAGCATCCTTCTAGAAATAAACATCCTGCAGGCTCGTTGCTTATTCAGCTTGTCCCAAATCCTGAGCTTTGAGAAATGCTTTGAAGACAGATTTGTTTTTTAATCCATCTTTTCCTCTTTCAACCTTTGATGAGAATCTTGCATTCCAGGAGACTCCCCCAGTGAGACTTAACTGTTTAAAAAAATAAGTCTCCTTTTCCTACTCCATCCTGATTGTTGGATCCAGTATATAGTAAGGGCCATTATTTCAAAATATCAAGGGAACATTTCACTAGGAATGATAGGAGGATGAGAAAGATAGCTTTTCCTATCTTTATTTTTTTTTTTTGAAGCAGAAAGGAGAAAATCCCAGGGCCAAGGCTCTGCTGCCTTAGGCTACAAATGCTGGTCTGTGAATTGAGGAACAAGAACTCTATGTCATCCTTGTCAGCAACAGATATTGAGCAAATAACTTCTGACTTCTGGTACTTGATTCCTCTTTTGTAGACTAGAGGAAACAGAATGGATAGAATCTAAGTTATTTCCTAGCTTGTGTGTTCTAGTCTTTGGACTCAGGAAAAAATCTCAAGAGGAAAAAGCCTAAAAATGCTCATTTGGTGCCTTTATCTCTCATTCCCAGGAATTATGGATAATGTTAATTACACCTGGACCCAGACTTTCATCCTTGCTGGTTTCACTCCCACTGGTACCTTGCAACATCTTGCAATCTTTGGGACTCTGTGCATCTATCTCCTCACACTTGCAGGAAACTTGTTCATCATTATCCTTGTCCAAGCGGATTCAGGACTGTCCACTCCCATGTACTTCTTTATCAGCGTCCTCTCCTTCCTGGAAGTCTGGTATGTCAGCACCACAGTGCCCACCTTGTTACATACCCTGCTCCGTGGACATTCACCCATCCCATCAGCTGCATGCTTTGTCCAGCTGTATGTCTTCCACTCCTTGGGAATGACTGAGTGCTACCTGTTAGGTGTCATGGCTCTGGACCGCTACCTGGCCATCTGTCGCCCACTCCACTACCATGCTCTCATGAGCAGGCAGGTACAGCTACGGCTAGTTGGGGGGACATGGGTGGCTGGCTTCTCAGCTGCCCTGGTGCCCGCTGGTCTCACTGCCACTTTACCCTATTGCTTGAAAGAGGTAGCCCATTACTTTTGTGACCTGGCACCACTAATGCAGTTGGCATGTGTGGACACAAGCTGGCATGCTCAGGTTTATATTGTTGTGATTGGTATGATCAATACGTGCAACCTTGTCCTCATCTTGACCCTCTATGGAGGTATTGTGAAAGCTGTGCTGAAACTGCCTTCAGCTGCTAGCCGGGCCAAAGCCTTCTCCACCTGTTCGTCCCACATAACTGTAGTGACATTGTTCTTCGGCTCTGCCTTCATTGTCTATGTCGGGCCACCGGACATTCGAGCTGAGGGCAGAGGCAAGCTTATTGCCTTGGTATACACTTTTCTCACCCCTTTCCTCAACCCCATTATTTATACCCTTCACAATAAGGAAGTGAAAGAGGCCATTAAGAGGGTCTCACAGAGGGTTAAGGCTTTGCTGAATTGAATCTGAAGTCCGATAGGTTTATAATCCACACATTGGAAAATTGCAAGATTTAGCTGTTGACTTATGTCAACCATTAACTAATCATTTCAATAATATGTGGAATATTTAACCAACGTAGTCTTGGATAAGAACAAATTGAAAAAAAATGTTGGAGGAGAAATATAGTCCCTGAACCTATTAATATGGAAGTGGATGAGGACACATATTTGAAGGGAAAAAAAAACACAACAAAATAAATAAAGTTCAATTTTTTTAGGCAGACAGAACTTAAAAAGAAATTGAAATGTGTTAATTTCTAGAACCTAGGCTGGCTATGAGGTTGCAGTTCAGAATGAGTTTTTGGACAAAAATCTAGATAATATTGACATTAGTTACAGGAAGATTGGAAGGACACATTGGGCAAATGTTGAGATGGAGACCAGTGAGCTATGGAAACGTAAAACAAAGGTATATAGAGCACAATGTTCTTAAGCAACATTGTGATAAAACATGTTGGAAGATGGAGTAGAGACTTCCTCTAATGCAAAAGAGAATGAGGTGGCAAACGGAGGTGCCTAGGTGATTGGAGGTCTAAGCAAGTCTCCATTCTGAATTGGAAACAGTCAACCAGGAAACATTGTGGATGCATCCCCTTCATGAAAAACTAGCTCTGTGAACCATGCAAAGGTGTAAAGAGAGAAGAGCACTTTCAGCTCCCTGTTTTCAAGGCGCTTATAGGTTTGTTTTATTTTATTGTTTGATAATTTCATACATAGGTGTAATGTGTTTTAAAAATACCCATCCCCCATTCTGACCTATCTGATACCTCCCCATCTCCCACCACCACTTTTTCTTTCCATCTTTATGTGTTTTAAATGTATTTTAAATCTTTTTATTTGAAGTATTCATATAGTACATGTTGACTTTGTTCCCCTATTCCTTACTCCTTCCGTATCCTCCCCACCTCCCTACTGACTTAACTTCATATTCTCTCTTCTTCTCCTTCTTCTTCCTCCTCCTCCTCCTTCCCCTTTCTCCTCTACAGAACATATGTGGTCCTGAAAACCACAAAGAAATGCAGGCTTCTGTGAGCCATAGACTTCTAGGGGCCTGTCTTTCCCAGGAAGTGACCCTCCAATCAGTGGTGAATGTGGCCTACCATGGATTTTCCAGCTTGCCTGGCTTATTAACAACTCATGACACTTGTGTGAATCTTTACATTTTATAGGGATAATAAAATTACCAGTGTCCTGACTTTTGTCCATTACATAACAAAGGTACCTGAGTGCTATATTTAAGAAAGACTAACAAGCAGAGGAAATATTGATCTTTTATAATATATCTAACAGCTTTGTTTCAATTTGACTAGCTGTCTATTTTGACTACTATCTAGTCACAGGATCTCAGAAAAAATCCTGTTTTCTGTATTTTTATTGCTAATGAAGTGAATAAACATTTCTGAAAAGTAATGATACATTTTGCATTTTTTCAGTTAGTTTTTATTCCCTTTGAAAGAGATGACATGTTTTCATTTTTTCATTTCTTCTTCAGAAGGAGGCTTACATGACATTTGTTCCTTAATTTCTGCTCTGTTCAGGTTTTATGAAGTTATCTCTGCCAAATCCACTCATAGAAAGTATACTCTGTATATCTTTTTTGTATCAGGATGGGGCAAATTTGTAATTAAAAATAAACATTTTTATTTTTCAAAGTATTCCAAAGCCCAAATAATAGAAAAGTTGTGTGAGACTAAACCTTTATTTCTGTACAATGGGATGCTGTGGTTGAATGCTTGCTTTCTGGGAAAGGCAGAGATGTTTTCTCAGGGATAATTCCAAGGGATGACATTCTCAAAACACTAGGATGAGGGAAATGTTACTTAAAGTAAAATTATATGTATGCCTATGCGAGTGTGTGTTTGTGTATATGCTTATGTGTGTGGGGTGGTGGGGTGCATGTGTGCATGTGCATGAGCATAAATTCTGCACACATGTATAGACTGCCAAATTTTTGGTTCACATACAGTCTTTGGACCAAATGAGATGTGCAGTTTGTTTCTGCAGACATGTTTCTAACAGAGGAGAGCCACAGGCATCCTTTTTCATAATAGAAATGGCTACATTTGTGTTACAAAGACAAAGCTGAGTATTTGTTATAGAGCCTGGAGAACTGACAAGTCAAAAGTATTTACTATATGGCTCTCAAAGAAAAATAATCACCTGTCCCTTAGCAAAAGTATGTGCTATTGTACAAGCACATACTGGGAAACATTGTATGAATTAAATTATAATCTGAGAACAAATTGTATTTTAGGATCAAATCAATATGTTTTTGTATACTGAAGCATTGACATCAAGTGTGACATCTGCCCACGGGTGATTCTGAGTCCTGACGTGGAATCCCTCAATACTTTATACCAGGCCTTTTCCAGCTCTGCTTCATTATTTCTAGGATTTCTGACCTTTTATTTTCTCCTGCCCTTTTGATCCCAGTCCTAGGGACAGGTACTGTAAACACTTGAAAAAACCAGAAAGCTATTAAAGTGTAGTAAAGGATGGATAGTTTTCCATAACGAATGTTTAATCCTTGAAAGAAGGAACTAGGGCTCTGTTACAGTGGTCAGTACTTAATCAACAGGCACATCTACAGTTTTTGTAGCAAGATGAGTGAAAAGCCAAATAATGTACTTATTAAATTCGTAGTTAATATAACGTTAGTGAAATGCACAAGAGGGGAGATGAAAGAATATAAACCTCAAAGTAAGTTAAAGACCTTTCAAAAGTGACCAAAACTCACAAGGTGTGGAGGTAGGACATAGTTTCATGTTTTGTTATCAAATATAATACTGTTCGTACTAAGACCACCAGTAAATGAACCCTCCAAACAAGTGTGTATAGGACAGAAAGGCCCTATATGACATTTATTAAATATATTTTGTGTCTGTATGCCAGATAGAGTACTAGGCAATGTGGTTAGAGCATTCAATAGACACATGAGAAGCAGACACACCTTCACAATAAAGTTTGAAATGTAGTTATTAAATGAATTATTAGAGATGGGAAGAATCAAGAAATGCACAGTGCTCTAGAATTTACTACTGGAGAATCTGGCCTAACTTGGATTTACATTTGACTAAAGATTGTTGAATATCTGCCTTGTGTCAGTCAGACAAAGCACTAGATATTTCAGAATCTAAGGATTAAGAAAAGGACTGTTTGGCTCCTCTCACCCCTCTGTACACACATGTGTACACAATGGTTATATGTAGTGCTTTACAGATACAGCAAGGCAATTGTACATTCCAAACAAGAGCAGCTGTGACAGCATGCACAAGTCCTTCCCAAGCTCAAGCCAGACAAAAGTCTACCACAGAGTGGGGAGGGACCATGAATTCTCAACCCTAGCTCAGGAACTATAGGCAGCTGATAACTCCTGGAAATGGGATAGTCAGATTTCTTAAAGTGTGCAGTCCCTTGGCAGGTTGACCACACTCCAGTGGAAGCCCACAAATCCAAGCGTACATGCAGTACTTACTGCACTGGATTTTTTTAAAAGGACACAAAGTTGGGTGGTTTGGTGTTTAGATAGGGGGTATGAATCTGGGAGGAGTGGAGGGTATGTATATGATCAAAACATTATGGAAATCTTTCAAAGAACTAATATAAAATGAGAAAAAAAGACAAAACAAAAAAGCAGGCTAATATCTTCAGAGAAATACAGTTGCTCTTGATATTTTATCTTATATAATTTTTACAACACACACTTATACCAAATAAAATATAGAATTAAGTAATAACCACCTAAGGGCAGTTAGGTTGTGGATACTGGTCAAGAACACAGGACTTGAGACAATTATCATTCTGTGATTTTGTTACTTTGGTTATATTCTATTGACCACTGCCCACACTTAGGGAGGCAATAATACAGACATGGCTGTTGCAGGCCCTTTTGGTGCTTTGTTTATAATGCTGATGCAGGCATGTGTGTGAGCCAGGGACAGTGTAGATGCTCTGTTTTACTTTACTTAGGAATTAAAGGTTGCAATATTCACCAATCAATATTGCAGAGTGATTGTGAAGATTGTATTAGTTGATACATTACCTATGCTTAGAGAACTATTTGATAACCAGCAAAAGCTCAGAAAGCAGATATTTTACTGGAAAAAAATGAAGAATCCATATCCATTCTTTATTTCAAACATGGTAGTTGTTATCAGTGAGGCTTCTCAAAGAAAGAGAAATATTAGGCAATACTAGACTTCTTCTTTGTTAAGAAGTCACTAGAAACAGGGTAGCAAGGGAGGAAATGAGATAGATGGATTCTCTGAAACTACCTCTCAGGAGTGAATATTATTTCCATGAGTTCCCCCCAGGAGTCCAATAGAGCCTTATTCTCAGTTGTCTCTGGAAGTAGAGGTTTCTTGCTTCCTGTGCCCCAAATGACCTAAAACTTCGCCTCCTGGGACTGTGGCTGTGGGGATAAGACTCATGAAGGAGGAGAAAGTGTTGCTCAGTCCAGCCTTCATCTACTGCACATACGGAGCCAGGCAAGGCTGAAACAGACAATGTACAGTGGTTGGTCAGTTAACTGGGGCTTAACTACCTGTAAGGATCAGGGATCAAAGAGGTGGGTGGGGTAATGGATTTGAAAACAGATACTGTTTTAAGATCAGAGAGTAGGATCCAATGGAGAGATGACTTATATAACTGTTTTAGAAAATCCAGCTTTGCAAACCTTACCGAATCAGATCTACAAGAGACATTAAAAAAAAAAAAAAAAAAAAAAGAGACATTAAAGGTCAGCTTGATGCCCATCCTTACCAGTCCACACTGAAATTGAGAGATTTGCTACTGTTTACTCTGTGGAGTGGGTGATGATGCTGACAAGCTACAGGTTACTGCAGATGGTATAAGGTACAGGTTTCTGTAGGATCTGTAGCTAATATCTAAAGAAGTTTTATATCCCTCAAGGGCAGGTGTTTTTGGAATGTACCTAAAGAGAGCCTTACCGAGGATTTTTAATGAAGGTATTAAGCATCCTTGGTATAAGAATTTAGGGTCCGTAAGTCTTGAAAGTGGTTCTGAAAGCATCTCATGCTTACCAGACCTTCTTTGACATGAACTTAGAGTTAGCTTTAGACAAGGTAGTTTGTAGAAGGAAGGAACATTATTAACAAATAGTTCCTTGAACACAACAGATAATTAGACATATTCCTTTTATTTATCTTGGTTGGAGGTTGAAAAAGACAGGGCTTTTTTAACAGATCAGGGAAATTAATTTGAATATATTGAACTTGAGATGAAGAAAGGGTAGGGATTTTGTGTACAGGTGGAAAGATGTAATTTAAATTGGATGTAGGGGGAAAATAGCATCCAAGGAACCTGAACTCTGTACTTATCATTGCCATCATTCATTGGGGATATGCCTTAATTAGTGGAGTGTGTACTTGATCTCAAAGATCTCCCCAGTTTGTTGGGAAGAGAGACTTATTATAAGGTAGCAACTCTATGTTAATTAAGCACTCTAAATGTTATGATGGTATAGAAGGAATAAATAACTTTTTCGAGGAAAGTAAAAAAGGCTTCATTAATGAGCTAACATTTGACCTGATTGTGAATGATACAAGAGGTAGGTCATAGAAGGTGGAAACAGAATGAGAGTTAAACCAGAAACCAATGACCAAGAGGGGCAAAGGTACCCATAATGCCATGAAGCATGAGTTACTATTTTGACATCCATCTCTCGTAATTGGGGAGGCAAATGTATGGTTTCTTTATGAGAGAATGAAGAAAAATCCCTTAGGCAGAAATTGCTTTGCATGAATTTAACATTTTAAAACAGCAAATCTGTAAGTTTATCTCTACAGGAGGGCATTTGGGCTGGGGGGCACTTAGGTTAGAGTGAGTGGTATAAATCAAAGCAAAGGTGTCTGGTGTGCTAATTATTTAATTAGCTTGGTTAAATAATTTTTATTTAATACCCCTAATGTAACAACCATTATTCTAAAGGTTAAGCTGAAAAAGATAAAAAGAGATTGCAATTTTTTACTATGTTGGTTGGAATTAGATAGCCATTACCAAATGAGCATGATCTATGGGGGGCACAGTGACTGTTTGCTGGCTACCATTTTTATACAAATAAAGTAACATTATGATAGTTCCTCTCTTATCCCTCTTTCCTTTCTTCCCCCTTTCTATTTCCCTTCCTTTCTTTGCTCTCTTTTCCTTTCCTTTCTGTTTATCTATTGTTCACATTATGCTTGAGAACAATGAGAATGTCCAGTGTATTTTTAAATGGAATTTCACCAAGTTATCTGTCTATCCCTTACCTGTGTATTCTAGTCAGTTTTCTGAAAACACAAGGATTTTGTTTATTGCTACCTTATCATTCCTAATTTTGAATCTGCATCCCATCACTAAATGCCCTGCTCATCCATCTTATTTTCATGTCAGGGGTAATCAGGAGATACCTCTGCTCATCCATCTCGGAGGTTCATGTTATAAGAGCTACATTTTTGCTGTGTTGGCAGTCTGCCTATACCTGATTGTATCACTCTTTATAATCATTCTTTAGTGACACCTTGCATCTTTTGAAATAGGGTCCTAGGTTGCTGGGTGAGATTTCACAGTGCCTTTTCCAGGTTTCTTGCAACCCAGAAGAGATAGTATTTGTCTGTAGTGTTTCTTTCTATCTGCCATTGATTCTTACTCTGCATGGAGAAGTTGGCTCAATGCCTTCCTTTTCTGAGAATTACCTTACAGTAACCCTTGTCTGACAAATGAGCCTTCTTCCTGCTCCTCCATAGTGTTTTATGTCACAAGTTATATTGAGAAGACTGATGCACATACCCTACCTCTAGTGACGTCACGGTAAGTTCTGCTGTTAGAGATTGTACTTTGCTGCATTTTGTTTTTCCCTAGTCTTGAAATGTCCTTGCTCAACGAATATTGATAGATTTCAGTTGGACAACAAAAAAAAACCTGCTATACCAATATCATATACTAGCCCATCATTTTAGACTGGGCTGAGGGGAAGCCTATGTATGACCTAGGAAAAGGTATAGAATGCTTTCAGATGACTACATAGCTTAGAGACGAGCAACATAGAGTACAGAAATTAAAATTTTCTTCCTATGAAATAGTGTCAAATGAAATAGCAAGGTGCCACGACCTATACATTCTCTAATTTCCCTTGTGTAAAATAGATATGACAATGGTACCTTTCTTACTCAGTGTATTCAGAACCAGAGCTAGCTGTAATTTTTACTTAGTATCAACAGCATTATCATTAATTACAGTAATTAAAATATTGTTTATGCATGCAGGCAAGAAGCACTGCCTCTATCAGGCCAGCTAGCCCAAGGTCATGGGCAGAGCAAATACCCACTAGATATTGCCTTTCAATTTATGAGGGAGAAAGATAAATAAAAATAAGACTTCAATATAGATTGCCAATCCCTCTAATTCAGCTTTTCAACCTTTCCTTGCCTACTTCAGCCTCTCATGGATCAACACAACTTGTCAAGCCTGTCTGAATTTGTGCTCCTTGGCTTCCCCAATGTGGGGCATGTCAGGGGCTGGCTTTTTGTCTTGCTGCTGTTGGCATATTTGTTCACCATTGGTGGTAATATGCTCATCTTCCTAGTCATCCGACTGGATGCAGCCCTTCACAAACCCATGTACCACTTTGTCAGTGTTCTCTCTTTCTTGGAGTTGTGGTATACAGCCACCACCATCCCCAAGATGCTAGCTAACCTTCTCAGTGATAAGAAGACCATTTCTTTTGCAGGATGCCTCCTTCAGACCTATTTCTTCCACTCCCTAGGGGCCTCTGAATGCTACCTCCTTACAGCGATGGCCTATGACCGATACCTGGCCATCTGCCGGCCGCTCCACTACCCTTCAATTATGACCACAGCACTCTGTGCCAAGATGGCTGCTGGCTGCTGGACTTGTGGTTTCCTGTGTCCTATTTCTGAGGTCATCCTAGTCTCTCAGCTCCCCTTCTGTAACTACAATGAAATTCCTCACATCTTTTGTGATTTTCCACCTCTTCTGAGCCTGGCCTGCAAGGACACCTCCACTAACGTTCTAGTGGACTTTGCTGTCAATGCCTTCATCATCCTTATCACTTTCCTTTTTATCATGGCTTCTTATGGGAGAATCATTGGTGCTGTACTGAAGATAAAAACAGCATCAGGAAGAAGGAAGGCCTTCTCCACATGTGCCTCACATCTCATTGTGGTTCTCATATTCTTTGGGAGCATCATCTTTATGTATGTTCGGCTAAAGAAGAGCTATTCACTGACTCTTGACCGGACTCTAGCTGTAGTCTATTCTGTGTTAACACCTTTGGCCAATCCTATTATCTATAGTCTTCGAAACAAGGAACTAATTCAGGCCATCAAGAGGACCATCTTCAAGAAGGGGGAGAAAGTCAGTCCAATTCATCATTGACTTTCTACCAAGGTCCTTCCATTACCCCAATGTTCACCTCTAGAAAGTTTTATGTACACTTGAGCTGGTCTTAATCAATCTTCCTTCCTTGTTACACAGGCTCTGGATTTCATCTCCTTTCGTTTTCTTAAAGGCTTATTTATTTGTTTTTTGTTTGTTTGTTTGTTTTCTGTATCTGTACCCTTCCTATTTTTACTTGACCAGTGTTCTCAGCAATAAGAACATTCAGTATCTCAATTCATAGTTTTAAACATGTACATTCCCTTGCCACACATTTCTGACCATGTAGAGATCAATTTTTCTTCTCCGCTTTTCCAACTAAATGTCCCAACACCTATCTCCTCTTCCCTTTCATTCAGTTTCAAACCATTCCCCTGTGGTTTTGTTCCAGATCTTCTAAGCAATAGTTTGCCAAAGATGTTAATAAAATTGAATCCATTGGACCTATCTTATCCTCCCTTCTTTAAATCTTAACATACATCACCAGTTTTTACTCCTTAAAAATGTTTGCCTCAACTTTCATGATATCAATAGATTCTAGATTTCTCATTTCTGCATTAAGTCTTCCTTGGTATCCTTTATTTTATAGGACTGTGTCTCTAGATTCTTAATTATTCTTACAGCTTCAAATATGATTCTTACCAATGTTATGATAGTATAAATTTTCTGTGCCTAAGACCGGAATCTCTTTTGAGTTCTAAACTCTGTAAGAGACAACTCCCTACCCTATTTGGATGTCTTGTAGGAATTTACATTTTGACATTCAAAAAATGAAATGTCTACAGTCTTGACCTTGTGAACTTGATGCCTTTATATCTCTGTAAATTTAAATTATTATATTTGCTTCATTTTTCTCCACCCTATTTTCAATTCATAATTAATTCATGCCAATATTTCCTCAAAATACATTTTTAAATCTGTTTCTTATTATCTTTAGTGTTGCTGTCTTAGTGTGAATCACTACTTCTCACAAATGAGCTGTATTTTATGTTTCCATATAAAAGGGAATATTTTAAGGGTTTGAGAGATAGCTCAGCAATTAAAAGCATTGGCTATTTTTACAGAGGTTTTGGGTTTTACTCCTAGTATCCAGACTCATAACCTTTTGTAACTCCAGTTTCAGGAGACCCAATCCCCTCTTCTAGCCTCTGTTGGTATATATATATATATATATATATATATATATATATATATATATATATATATATATATATAAAGATCTAAAATTTTAAATCTAAACTAGAGAAGCCATTCCAAAACCTAGGAAAATCAGAGTTACTGATAGGATGAAATCTGAAGCCTTTCCACACCTTTTAAAGCTAAATAGAATTATTCTCTGCCATCTCCTCTAATATTAACTATCCCCATCTTTCACCTTTCCCTTAGTGAACTCAGGGATATTTCCTTAGAGATTATCACTTTCTTCTTATATAGTAAGATCTTTTTGGTTTTCAGAACCTTCACACTTCCCCCAATACTTCATGTAACCCATTCCTCTAAATCGTGTTGATTCAATATCACTTTCAAGGCCAGCGAGATTATTTAGTGAGAATAAGCACTTGTGGTGCAAACTGATGACCTGAGTTCAAGCCATAGAACCATAGGGGCAGGAGAGCACTGGTTCCCTAAAGTTGTCCTCTGACCTCCACAGGTACTCTATGGTGTGCATACATACCTACCCACATAAAAAATCAATCAATACATTCATATCACTTCAAATGACAGTATCTTGGAGAGCCTTTATGAACACTCATCATGTTCTTCACTTTTATCTTTTTTATTAGTTCTTTGAAAATTTTTTATAATATATTTTGATAATATTCACTCCTTCCTCCAACTCTTGTCAGATCCAGCATCCTTCCCTACCCACCCAACTTTGTGTCCTGTTTATTTATTTATTTAATATTCAGAGAGTCCAATTTCTGCTGACCACATATTCTTGAGTGAGTAGTCTTCCACTGGAGTATGGTTGACTTACCAGGAGCTACACTATTAAAGAAAACTGACTCTCCCTCTCTCAGTAGGTATCAATTGCTAATAGCTCTTTACTCCTACTGGACTTAATGCCCACCTCCCCTCTCCACGCTGGGATTTTTGTCTGACTTGAGCTTATGTGGTTTTTGTGCATGCTGTCACAGCTGCTGTGAGTTCATGTGTGTGGCTGATATACATTAAAATATATTTTCCTTTCCTTCAAAATGTGTGAAACTATTTCTATGTGTAGGTGTATTTGCTTATATGCAACTAGAGAGCTAACCACTTTTTCCTAAGACTAAGATTTATGGCCTTAAGTCTATTTCTGTATTACTTTCATGGATTTCCATAGGTTGAACCAACCTTACATCTTTGGAATGAAACCTACAAGGTGGTGATGCATGGTTTCCTTAATGTGTCTTGAATTTGTCTTAGAAGTGTATTTTAAATTTTGCATCTATGTGCACCAGGTGATCTTTTTCTTTCATTTTATTTTATTTTCCCTGATCTAATTTTGATATTAAAGTAATATGGACTTCAGAGAATGAGTTTGGCACAGTCCGGTTTCCTTTTACAAGTGTGGGGTCATTTGTGAAGTAGTGGTGTTACATCTTAAGAGCTTGGTGGAATTCAACAGTGTGTTCAGTCCTGGTCTTTTCTTCGTGGAGGGGATTTTTCTTACTGCTTCAATCATGCTGCTCAATACAGATCTGTATGGGTTGTTAATGATGTCTTGATTTAGCCTTGATGAGACATATGTGTAGGAATTTATCAGTTTCTTCTAAGTTTTACAGCTTTAGAATATATATAAATATATATAACATATATATATTAATCATTCTTTGGTCTGTGAAACAATTGTCTTTCCTTTGTTTTTGTTAATTTGTATTTTATCTTCCTTTTACCAGTTTTTCTAGTCAAATGTCACTCTTGTTTTTTATGTATTGTTCTTTACATCCCCATTTCATCAATTTCTGTCCTAATATTTATTATTTTTGCCATATACTGGATTTATATTTAGCCTATATTTTAGTAGAACCATGAGATATATCATAAGATTATTTATTTGAGATCTCTTAAATTTGTATTGTAGGAACTTGTAGCATTCAACTAGCTTTTAAAATTCCTGTAGCTATATCCCAGAGGTTCTAGAATGTGTGCTATTATTGTTATTTGATTCCAGGTAAACAAAATATTTTACTCACTGATATCTTCAGTGGACCATTATTCATTCAAAAGTTCTTTTCTCAGTCTCCAAATATTCATGTTATTTCTGTCTCTGTAGAATTCCAGTTTATTTCTTTACGATATGGGATCTGAGCATCCACAGAACAAGCTAGGGGAGGAGTCCCACAAATACCTGTAATGCCAGCTCCAAAGGAATCTGATATCCTCTTCCAGTCTCCTGGCATGGACACCTGAACACAGATGTGTTTACACACTCACACATACACACCATAAATAAATAAAGTAAATCTTAAGCAATGGTAGAGGTTAATTAGCTAATAATTGGCTTACAGAGAATTAGGAAATCTAAGTAAGTGAAGTTACTAATTAAAATCAATTCAAAATAATTAAAGCATAAACCAATACCTTGATTAAAAATCTTCACCCCACCCCCAGGAGCCAAAGGCCACCTAACAAATAAAGAAAAAAAAACCTATATCAGATATGAGAAGCACACTTTTGAGTTGTTGACCAGGGCTGTCCAAGAGATGCTCAAACATGCAGCCTATTTCCACTGTCCTCGGCTGACTCCTAGAGGTGTAAGTTAAGTCTCTATTGTGGAAGACATCATGCACTCCAAATTCAGGGCACAGAGGTTCCTGTGCTAGAGCTGATCTAAATGCCTAATCACTGAGGACTAGCTTCCATAGTACCTGAAGGCACAATCCTTCCAAAGGAAGAAAACAACCAAAAGTCTTACCCAGCTAGAGTACCTATGAACCGCATAAAAGACCAGCATTGCACAATAACCTTGGGGGTGTAGTAATGGCCCACATACCTTGGTGGTAACCAACAACTCTCTAATTGGATTCAAGACCTATTTTATAAAAGGGGAACAATGTTTGGTACTAGAAATCTAGCTAACTATTCAGTACTAGTAAAGTCATGGTTACTGGAGAAGAATTTACAACCATTACTTTACTAAACCAACATAATCGCTAACAACAATCTATAAACCTTTTTCTTTCTGTCCATGGATAAGTGTAGTCTTCACTCCTCATCAAGGAAAATCCTCTTAGAAATAGAAGGCTCTCACTACAGAAAAACCACAATCAATAAGATGCAGAGTTGTGGAGCTCAGTCCCAATGGATACATCTACAAAACACTTATACACCTAAGGCACAAGGAACATTGCAGAAAAGTTGGGGGGCGTGTAAGAGTTAGAAGATCAGGTACTTTGCTGTGAGATTGTGTTTCTTAGAAATGTCAGAAGATATAACCATAAGTATGACCAACATAATTGCCCAAGCATTAGCTGAACAAGGATGACACCAGTGGACATGCCAAAGCAGACAGAAAAACTCATGAGGCATCAACCCTACACAAAGAACTACAGGCAACTGAAGAAAGGTAGAAGTGAGAGACTTGATCTTCCCCAGGAAAAAGCACACCAACTGGTTGTTCAGTGCTAAGTAGTCAGACCTGAAAGCATATATATACAAGTAAGTTACATGGACTGAGCAGTTTATAATTTAGGAATATATATGTATATGTACATATGATATATACATATATATGCATACATATACATATAGTAACAATGAAAGAAGAGTCAATGAATTAGAAGGACAGTGGGGAGGGGTGTACAGAAGGGTTCAAAAGGAAGAAAGGGAAAGGAGGAGAAATGTTGTAATTATATAATTTCAAAAGTATAAATTAAAGTACACCAACAAAATCACAACACCGGTTTAACATCTACCTAGGACAAGCAAAACACAAGAAACCTTTGTAAGTGAATATGAGAATGCAGACTTCAAGAAAGATGTTAGGAGATAGAAAGAGAAAGTTTATATTAAGAACTTTAAAAATGTGATGGTGATTGGAAAGTGGAAAACCTATATAAGTCTTCCCATACAGCTCAGAGTTTATAATTGTTCATACTTCATCATTATCACACTTGGATATTACTTTAGCATGAGGAAATGACATCTCTCCTTTACAGATATATTCAGTTGACAAACAACAACTGAATACATTTACAAGGAAATGTGATTTTTTTGATACCTGTGTATACAATTGGATACTAAATACTTCTAATACTTAATTTTTATGGAATAAATATGTAAACTCTATTCTTTGAGAAAGCTTGAAATTAAACAATTAATGAAGTAGCTAGTAGTCTCTCATGAATAGTTGGTTATGGCTAGAATTAAATCCAGAATCCTGATGTAGAGGTATTTTCAGGGCAAGATAACAATGGAGTGTACTCATGGACGAAAGGGTGTAAAACTACTGTAGTTTTTCCCAATACTCAGGATTAGGGCCTGCTTTGATAGTTTCTATGTTCTCAGACTGTGCCTCGCTTCATCATCTCAGGGACCAAGAAACTCAGTAACATTTTTAAAATGTCCTATTTTAATGAGGAATTGTGCGATTTCTTTCTCTAAAGTCATACAGTGCAAGGACCCAGTTGGTTTTGGAGTTTTATGGTGGCAATTGTTTTCACTAATGCAAAACACTGCAGTAAGAGAGGCTTGTTGCAACTCGGACTGATAGTAATTGTTGCAATAAGATGAGCTGGTAGGAGGTGAAGGACTCCTGGGTAATGAACTTCATGGATGCCAGTTCCCTTCCCAAAGGAACACCTTAGCAACCTCAAGAGGTCTGCTCTGAAGGCCCGAGACCTCTGCCCAATCAAGAATATAGATCATGAAAGGGGAATGTTTTATAGTTTGATTTACTTCCACAGGTTTTCTCAAAGTGACAAAGCTCAACTCATGTATCACCTACGAGTGGCTGCTACACATTATTCTACAAAGAAATGAAATATGAAGTGATTGGGGAGTTCTCTTCCAGCTCTAGACTCAGCAGTGGCCCCAGGGCCAAGTCCTAAAGGAGCCTCACTATCAAACTGTGGGTAAGAATATGTGAGGAAGACATGTTAATCATGTTTCTTTCTAGGCTGGTCATTAGGAAAAGACCATGAACATTCAGAAATACTAAGTGTCCTGAATAATTAGGGTTCGTGGGATGTTCATATTGTGTACTTCTGAAAAAGTAGCTATTTATGCTGTTACACACACATCCTTTCTTGAGATAGGTTCTCACACTATAGTCCTGAATGTACCAGGATTATAAGTGTGGGCCACCATGCTAGGCATATTTTCTCTTTTGTAAATGTTACTGTAAAGAGCCTAGTCTCAGAATTAGCAATTTGGATATGCTTTTAAACAAGCATGTGATTTTTGCCAAGAGATCTCCCCTTTCTTGACTCCCATTTCCTCTTTTGTAAAATGGAGGAACTGAAGGGGTTGATCTCGTAAGTTGAAACTATTTCGACTTATGTCTCAATACATATAGGCCAGGGTGGAGTGGAGAATAAAATGCAAGTCACTAATACTAAAAGCTTCATGAAATATGAGAGGTAAGATATGGCCTAAGATAAGTGATAATTTGTAAATATGCTAGATTTTCTAAGAGCCCGCACTCTAGCCCTGACACCAAAGGAGGAGACGAGCTTCACAAAAGACCCAGACAATCATCTTGATTGATGTCATATTTTTCATCAGCCATCACATCTGTGACACATCAGACGCTGCACTAAAAATTCTAGGTGGTAACTAAAGTATGGAGTCTATTAATTTCAAAAAGCTTACAGAGGGCTAAAGAGACAGCTTAGTAGTTAAGAAACCTTGCTGCTCTTCCAGAGGACCTCAGTTACCTTCCCAGCACCCACATTAGGTGACTCACTATTGTCTGTTCTCCTGCCTCTTAGGATCTGATACCTCTGACCTCTGTGGACACCTGCATTCATGTGCTTATACCTATATGCAGAGACACACGCCTATATATAACCAAAAGTAATACAAATAAACATTTTATTTATTTATTTATTTATTTATTTATTTATTTATTCAAATAAACATTTTTAAAAAGCTCACAGAGAGCTGCTTCTGTATGGTAAAATCTAATGTTAAGATTTTACCTGAAATTATTACCTTGTATATAATAAAAGGACAGTGAGGAAGTACTACTGGACATCTCTCTGTCTCTGTAATTCTCTCATCTCTCTGTCTTTGCCTGTCAATGTCTCTGTCTCTGTCTCTGACTCTCTCTCTCTCTCTCTCTCTCTCTCTCTCTCTCTCTCTCTCTCTCTCTCTCTGTGTGTGTGTGTGTGTGTGTGTGTGTGTGTGTGTGTGTGTGTGTGTATACAGATGAGCATGAGGCAGGATTCTGGGATGTTGGGTGTTTTCTTCTCTCACACTCTGCCTTAATGCTTTAAATCAAGGTCATTAAACTGAAACTAGGGTGGCTAGCCAGTGCACTCTTGGGAACCACCTGTCTTTGCCTGCCAATGATGATGTAACAGATGCAAGCAGTCAACCCTGGCTTTTCATGCAGGTTCTAGACATCCCAACTCAAGTTCTCAAGCTTGCAAAGAAAGAGTTCTTACCCACTGAGACGTTTCCACCACCCATGACTACTGGAAGTAGCAGAAAACGTTAATTTTACTCTGGATAGCAAGAGAAAGAAGTTAACTTGGAATAAGTGCAGATTTAGTTGTCTTCAGGGTACTTAGGATAAGGCAAAGTTTTAATGCAGGAACAGTAGAAACAGGGGAGTCAAAATTGAATTCAGGGAGCTATTGACAGTGAAATTTTGATGATAATAATGAACACAATAATGTTGTTAATGTTTAAAAGCATGACTCACACCAAAAGGATATGATATGGTCACTCCACAGAATAAAAGCAGTACTTGAAAGTCAGATTTCATGTCAATGGAAGGGAGAGTTTTATCAATCTATGCGTTTGTACAACAGAGAAGGCTGTTGTATGACCACCTGGCACCATCAGTGCTGGCAGGGGTTTGATGCCCATCGGTGGGAGTTTTTGAGGACACAGGTTTCTTCCTGCATAAGAGAATAAGAGTCTTTACCAGTCTGAGTCAGCCCAAGGCGATGCTGCATAGGGTATGGATGGTTTATGCTACTGTCTTCATCCTTCCTTCTTTTAGGTGGTGTTGAACGCTCTTTTGCTGTTATAAATTGATAGGAATAGATGGCATATTTAAAAATTCAAACACTTTAGTGAAATTCAAATTTATGATGGTCACTGAACTTCTTCCAACATTGCATCAATGTTTATTAGTGGTAGAAATGATCAAATAAGTAGTAATTATAAAATATTTTTAAATCAACAGTATAAAAAGAAAGCATTAAATCCTTTTTTTAAAAAAAAACTATATTGAGTGAGTGGGATGTAAAAAGTGAGTAAAAAGTGTTTTCAAATTATGTGAATATTATATAAGTATTATGAATTAGGAGATTGAGGGGTGTGTGTGTGTGTGTGTGTGTGTGTGTGTGAGAGAGAGAGAGAGAGAGAGAGAGAGAGAGAGAGAGAGAGAGAGAGAGAGAGAGAGATTGTATGTGGAATCATGTGCATATGTACATGTTTGTTTACTAAGTGGGATTAATGTCATGTTTATACTGATAGAATACCCTGAGAAAATATTCTACTTATTTCTTTATTTCCTCAGTTAGAATATTAAACTCTTTGGGCAACAGGGTGAGTTTAGTTAATAACAGAATATTATATCTTTTAAATTTGTGTGTGTGTGTGTGTGTGTGTGTGTGTGTGTGTGTGTGTGTGTGTGCCACAGCAAGGGTGTGGAGGTCAGAGGAAAACTTTTAGGATTCACTTCTCATCTTCTACCATGTGAGACCCTGGATCAAACTCAGATCTTTGGGCTTAGCACCAAGTGCATTTACCTAGTGAGCCATCTCAACATCCCAGTTCACTGTGTTTTCTAAAATACCAAGAGAACAGGTGTCAAGCATTTTCACCACAAAATGACAGCTGTTTGACACAATATTTACATGAACTAGCTGCGTCCAATCCTTCTTCACTTTACAGCACCCTGTCATACATGACAAATACATAAAATTTTGTGTAACAACTAAAGTAAGGAAAAACACCAAAAGAAAGAAACAGTAGTTTCTTGGCACTGTCCACTATATTTTATTTATTCCCTGAGTCTGTGTCTGGTTATAATGTTTAGAAAATATTCAATAATATTTAGTTACATTGGCTATGCATATTTATTATCTGCACCACCAATGACTAAGATTGGGAATAGGGAGGATTGAGGAAGTGGCCATCTTCGAGGAGAGAAAGGAGGTGTATGGTTCGCTTCCAGTCTATCTGAGTCTCCTTTACCTACTTAAACTGTCTTAGTCTCCACTGCAATCTCTACTAGTGTCCAAGAGAGGCCTAAAATTCTGACTGGTATTATTGGTGGTGTTTGATCTGTTTCCGTGAGAGAATATAAGGAAGTAGGGCGAAAGAATCGCTGTTTCAGGAGGCAAAAGCTTGATGGAGCCAAGAAGTTGAAGTTAGAAAGCAGGAAATGTAATGAGAACTGCATAGCCTTGGTCGGGTACACTATTGATACTTCCCAGTAGAAGTAATGTTCTTATACATTCAATGAACATTTCATAATGGCAATATGTACCCCATTAATAAGAAACACAAATGGGTTGCGAGGCCAAAGTTTGGTTGTGCTGCTCAGGATAGAACAGTTGAGTTCTAATTATTGGGTACACATATTGAAGACTGGAGGAATGGGTGGGGGTGGAATTGAAATGCTTGCCTCTCAAAGTATGTGCTAGGGAAAGTTTGCTCTGGAGGTCAGGGGGAGGCATGGAAAGTTTCCTTGATAGCACGCCAATGGCTGCTTTCCCCCTTATCTCTTCTAGATCTTACCTTATAGGTACGTGAATATTGAGCAATGGACACTGGAAACTGGAGCCAGGTAACAGAATTCATCATTTTAGGCTTCCCTAACCTCCAAGGTGTCCAGACTTATCTCTTTTTCTTGTTGCTTGCCATTTACCTCACTACAATATTGGGAAACCTGCTGATATTCTTGGTGGTCCACATGGACTCTCGGCTCCACACACCCATGTACAAGTTTGTCAGCATTCTTTCTTTCTTGGAGCTTGGCTACACAGCTGCCACCATCCCTAAGATGCTGGCAAACTTGCTCAGTGAGAAGAAGACAATTTCTTTTTCTGGATGCCTCCTGCAGATCTATTTCTTTCACTCTCTTGGAGCTACTGAGTGCTACCTCCTGACAGCAATGGCCTATGACAGGTACTTAGCCATCTGCAGACCCCTCCACTATCCCACCCTCATGACCCAGACACTCTGCACCAAGATTGCTATTGGCTGCTGGTTGGGAGGCTTGGCTGGGCCAGTGGTAGAAATTTCCTTGGTGTCTCGTCTTCCTTTCTGTGGCCCCAACCATATTCAACACATCTTTTGTGATTTCCCTCCTGTGCTGAGCTTGGCTTGTACTGACACATCAGTCAATGTTCTGGTAGATTTTATTGTAAACTCCTGCAAGATTCTGGCCACCTTCCTGCTGATTCTCAGCTCCTACCTGCAGATAATCCGCACAGTGCTCAGAATTCCTTCTGCTGCAGGCAAGAAGAAGGCCTTCTCCACATGTGCTTCCCACCTCACTGTGGTTCTCATCTTCTATGGCAGCATCCTCTTCATGTATGTGCGACTAAAGAAAAGTTACTCCCTTGACTATGACCGAGCCTTAGCAGTAGTCTACTCTGTGGTTACCCCTTTCCTTAACCCCTTCATCTACAGCTTGCGCAACAAGGAAATCAAGGAGGCCCTGAAGAGGCAGCTGATGAAAACAAGGATGCTGGGATGATGGGTAGCAGAATGAAGGTCAAGGACAGATTTGATGATATGATGGCTGAGGGATCATCAAGTGTCAGAGAGGAGAAATGAAGCATCTAATTCTTCTCCATGTCAGGTATTGAAGTGACGACAAGGGCTGCCTGGCCTTCAGTGTTATCAGAGACATTACAATATCTGCTGGAGCCACAAACAGTTTGAGCCCAGAGACTGCAGAGTATACAGGCTCCCTTGGCATCATGGGACATTGTGATTTTTCTAACCTCAGGTATTTGTGAATCACGCTTAGAAATTCTGCCAAATATGTTTCTTACCTAATACATGTAGGTTCAAATTTACTTGATTTAACATATCATTATCATTTCATTATATCTTAAACAATGATATTTATTAAATAAAATTTGGAGCAAAAAAACCCAAATGTTTCTTAGATTACTTAACAATTTTCTCATATAGAAAACACTGGTCTACTGGGCATATATTTGAAATTCCACAAATTTGAGTCTAAATTATAGCTTATTGAATGATGTATCAATTACTTGGAATTGGTAAGGTAAACCAATCTCTGTGAATCTTAATTTCATTATATAATGTTTTCTTATAAGAAGCTTTTGATAGTGACAACAAGAATCTCTAAATCATGATACATAGTTTCTAGCATATGGTTTCTAGTAAAATATTATTTTCTTGGTTTTAATAACTTTAATCCACCTGGTTCATCTTTATTCTGAGATTTAGAATAACATTATTACAAACATGTGTAATATAATAACATTCAGTACATATATATGTAACAAAAATATGACTCAAAAGAAAGGAATAAAGTAGTCAAAAAGCATCCTTGTGAGAAGGATGAAGTGTGTTGTTTCTGTTCTGGTGAGTCATCTGTGTCATTGTTAGTGATCCTAAATACCTACATCCCTTATAAAGAGTGAGAGTGTAGGAGCTGGACTATTGTCAGGAAACAGACTTACACTGCACTAATTATTTTATTTAACTGGCTATTTCCTGTAACATGACTACTAGAAAGTGGGGATTTACCTACTATCCAGTTCAAGAAATGTTTATTTATCTGAATATTTTTTTGTCATTAGAGAATCAAACTTTGACTACAAGGAAGCTTCTAGGTGACAGGAGAGGTGGTTCACCATTTCAAAGTTCTTTCTGCTTTTGTAGAGGACTGGAGTTCAGTCCCCAGTACCCACATCAGGTGGTACATACTGCCTATAACTCCAAGTCCAGGGGACTCAATTATTTCTTACATCTCCATGCACAGATGCACAAATATACACATTATTTAAAAATAAATACTTTTAAAAAGAACAATACTAGTTCTATAGATCTAGAGTAGCCCCCAAATAATTACACTGCTACTCCCTTCAAAATTCCTAATCACCTTCCACCCTTCCTCAATTTCAGCACAGCACATTTTTTAATAATGCTTTTATTTATCCTTTGAGAATTCCATGTAATGCATTTTGATCATATTTCCCAACTCCTCCCAAATCTGTACCCAGCTTCCTACCTCTCCAACTTTATGTCCCCCCTGCCTCTTTTAAACTCATTGAGACCAACTTTTGTAGGGTAATTGCTCTTGGGCATAGGGCCTGCCCTTGAGTGTGATTTATAAAACAGGTCTCATATTATTAAAGAAAATCAACTTTTTCCCAGAAGCTATCAAATGGTAATAGATCATCAGCTAGGGGGTGAGACTGTGCCTAGCTCCCCTGCACCATGGTGGAATTTTGTCTGTCTTAAGCTTGCTGAAATCTTGTTCATGTTGTCATGGTTATTGTGAGTTCCTGTGTCTCTGCCCTGCTGTGTCTGAAAAACACTGTTTCCTTGAACTCATCCTTCACCTCTGACTCTTGCAATATTTATGCCCCCTCTTCTGCATAGATTCTTGAGCTTTGAGCAGAATGGCTGTGGTATAGAACACCATTTAGGGCATAACACTCCACACTATTTATTCTCTACACATTGATCAGTTATGAGTATCTGTGTTAGTTACCATCTACTGTAAGAAGAAACTTCTCTAATGAGGGTTGAGTGATACACTGATTTATGGATATAGTGATAATAATTAAGAGTCATTTTAATTCTATCCTTATTTACTAGAGTAAGGGTAATGGATTCACCTTTAGGTCCTATAACACTCCATAGCTGAAAAATTTATAAATGCTTGTCTTTGAATCCCTTTGTTCAATGGTTTTCCGATGATTCACAGTCATTGAAGGACTGGAAAACACAGAGAGGAAAAACCCAGCTACTCCAGGACACAGTGAAAACTGCTAAGATTCCTTAAAATATTTGGAGGAAGAAATTTTCAAATTTTCCTTTATTGAAAATCAAGCACATTAACTAAAATGACATATTTATTGGAGACTAAAATTCAATAGAGACATATTGGCCTAATACTACGTCCTGTGAGAGAGTTGGGTAGTCATAGGCACTTGCATGTCTGTTTAATGACATAAGTTCAATCCCCATATGCCACAAAATGACAAGAGGGAACTGACCCACCCCTCAGAGTTATTCATTAACTTTCACATGAGCCTTGTGTAATGTAAGCATCGGCCACACACAAACATAAACATACAGAGGAAATGAATAACATAAATAAATAGGAAATTCTAAGCAGATGTTATAGCTACTTAGATGACCTTAATCAAATCATTAAATGAATTTGAACTTTAGTTCCAGATTTTATTTAGTTTCAATGTTGAAATAATGATGATTCTGACAAATTTACTTCAGGGCATTTTGATTTGAAAAACAGTGAATATAAAGAAAATATTTTTGAATGGTGACATGCGATATAGTAGGGCACCAAGGTTAGAAATCTTTGTGAAACCCTGTTGAGCCTGAAATTCTCTTTCACATCAGGCTATGGCCAGTATATGGTTGTAGAACTGAGTTTTAAGGCTAAATAAGCTGAACAAGGAGAAACATTTTTCTCTTGTGTCAAGAAACAATATTTGAGGAATAATGAATGACAGGAGTTCATGCGGGAAATGCAATGGGAAGCATCAACAGTAACAGATTATTTTCTTTTATTTTTGAGATTACAATATAATTACATCATTTCTGCTTTCCCCTTTCTCTCTCCAAACCCTCCGATATACCCCTCCTTGCTCCTTTGTTCAAATACATGGCCTGTCTTTTATTGAGTGTTGTTACATGCATATATGTATTTACACATATATTTTTAAATATAACCTGCTCAGTCTATATAATGTTGCTTGTATATATGTAACATTTGCCTAAAATATTTTAACACATGTAAGTCTGTGAATAAAAACACATATATAGTTTAAATGAAATTTTCTGTCTGGGCTGACAATGCTCCCTCTAATAACCAAAAATCATCCATAAAGCCCCCAACTCCAGTCACAAGAAGTCTTTTAATTTCATTGAGCCATTTCTTTATACCTTCTTTAAATTCCTTGAATTATCTGATGAAGTTTATGATTGGTCCTTTTAATTATGTGTCCTGGGTTCATCTAGGTAATTCTCATTGTTAAACATTTCTATGGGTTGGTATGCTTTAGAGAGAAGATACTAGCTTGATATTTCATAATGGCATTTTCATGATGGGATTTGGGCATGTAGACTTCTGTTAGTTTTAAGTCTGATATGGTCAGAACAGATTCAGGCAAAGGGAGAATGTAAAGGTGGGTCCAGCCTCAATATTAGAATTTGCCTGGATGGGATAAAGTCAGGTGGACAGAGGGTAGTAGGCTTGTGTACAGGATGTACTTCCTGACCCATGGAAGAAGTGTGGGGGATAGATTTGGCTGGGTGGCAAAGTTAAATGTGACATGAGAGAGACCTGAGGGTTTGGGTATAGATAGCATGGTTCTGACAGAAGCCTAGAGGTTGGTTACACAGCAGGTAGGGGGCTGCCAGACCAGGCACAGGCACAGGATGTGGGATCCAAGCTGGAATTCCCATGGCAGTTTGGAAAGAAGGTGTGGATGAAGAGATTGGGCATATTGACTGGGCATCAACCCTGGAGGAGGTGGAAGGTTTGGATGAACAGTAATAGTTTCCAGACTATTTTGTATAGTGTGTGCCTCATACTTGATCTTTGACCTCATTGACACAGAGAATTAAAGAAGAGAAAGACAGGAACATGCTAGTAAAATGAGAAGAATCTATCAGCTTGTACTTGAAGCAAGAGAATTCACACATACTGCTTCAGCATCATGAGTCTGGTAGGTGCTCTGTAGACAAGTGGCCACCAATGACCTAGAGGCACAGTTCCTCATACTTGTTAACAGCGGAAGAACAGCATTTGTTGACAAGAGAAAAGGAACATCATCAGGCCCAAAGAGCAACAATGAGATTCTGAACTTTCAGAAGGGTTTTATTTTCCAAGATACAGAACTACTCCCCAGCCCCACCTGCTCTCTTCTGATGGAAAAGCCACCTTAAAGCATCTTTCATTTCCTTGTTTCTCAGACTGTAAATGATGGGATTGAGAGATGGAGCAAAGACAACAAAAGCAACAGCAATCACTTTGTACCAGAAGCCTAAGTAGGTGGTCAAGAATCTCAAACACTTGACAGCCACCCTGATAAAAGAAAAAGGAAAAAAACATGGGAAAAAAAAACAAACAAGAAAGTAGGCCACACACATGAAAAGGATCTTATGCCACCTCTCTGCTGAGAGATCACTACACTCACCACAATGATCTGGACATAAGTCAGGGCAACTACAATGAAGGAAACCAGGATCTCTATTGCATGAATGGCATCCACAGTGACCACCAGAGATGTATCTATACAGGCCAACTGAGCACAAAGAGAAATCACAGAAGACCTGATGGATCTGGTTATAGCTATAGAAATTCAGAGTGGCAATCCATGTAATCTCAGGGAGTATCAGAAGGAAGCCACAGAAGCAGGATCAAGTTGTTAGTTGGATTCAATGACTGGAAGTCATAACAGTCAGATAACAGAGAGGATAGCAGATAGCTATGTACCTGTCAATGGACATTGCTGTCAGAGCACAGTCTTCTGTGGTACCCAATGAGTGGAAAAAGTACACTGTACACAAGACACTAGAATGTAGCAATGAAGGTTCTATGTAGGTATCAGCTCGACCTCTCCGTGTTCAATGAGTTGAGTGGGTGTTATCTTCACCAATAGGGCCTTGCTATCAGTTTGTAGAGAGCAATTGTCTTAGCAACACCCATGGGACCCTTTTAGTCAACAACTCAATTGTATGTAACTTCATCCTAGTACTGGAAGCTTCATTTACTGACTAGAGATAGCCAGTTGGGACTCTGTCTCCCTATTATTTGGAGACTTCATTCAGATTTTCTTCATATATTTTAGGAAGTTTCTACTGTACTAGGTTTCCATATCATCTGTCAAATGTCCCTCAATTCTAGCTGTCTCTCCCTGCATTCCCTCCCTCTCCCCGCATGATCCTTCCATTTCGGTACCACCTTCCCCCAGTCTACCCAAAAAATCTATTTTATTTCTTCCTCCCATGGAGATGTATTCTCCACCACCTGAGTTCCTTCCTTTATTCCTAATCCCTGTGAGTCTAGGAATTGTAGCTTGCTTATCATTTACTAAATGGTTACTATCCACATATAAGAAAGTACATACTATATTTATCTTTCTGAATCTGGATTAACTCACTTAAGTTCATTTTTTCTAGTTCCATTTATTTACCTGTTTACTTTTTATTATGTCATTTTTTAAACAGCTAAGTAAATAATATTCCGTTGTGTAAATATAACATAGTTTCTTTATCCATTGTTCTGTGGAGGGACATCTAGGTTGTTTCTAATTTCTGGCTATTATGAAGAGCAACAATGTACATGGTTGACAGGCAGGTGTCTTTGTGGCAGGCAGGGTGAGACATCCTTTGGTAATATGCCCAAGAGTAATAGAGTTGGATTTTGTTATAGATTGATTTCCATTTTCCTGAGGAGCCACCACACTGATTTCCATAGTACCTGTAAAAGATTTTATACCCACCAGCAATGCATGAGTGTTTCCCTTATTCCACATTCTTGCCAGCATGAGCTGTCACTTGTGTTATTGATCTTAGCCATTCTGACAAGTATAAGATGAAATCTCAATGTAGATTTGATTTGCATTTCCCTGATGGCTGAAGAAGTTGAACATTTTTTTAATGTTTCTCAGCCATTTGGGTTTCCTCTTTTAAGAATCTCTGTTTAGATCTGTACCCCATTTTTTAACTGGGTTATTTTTTCTTGATTATCTAGTTTTTTGAGTGTGTTATATATTTTGGACATTAGCCTTCTATCAGATGTGGGGTTGGTAAAATCTTTGCCAATTCTGTAGGCTGTTGCTTTGTCTGAATGATGATGTTTTTGCCTTACAGAAGCTTTTCAGTTTCATGAGGTCCCATTTATTAATTGTTGATTTAAGTGCCCAAGATAACAGTGTTTTGTTCAGAACATCTTCTCTTGTACCAAGGAGTACAAGGCTATTCCCAACTTTCTCTTCTATCAGATTCCATGTACCTGGTTTTGTGTAAAGGTCTTTGATCCATTTGGAGGTGAATTTTCTGCAAGGTGATAAGTATGGATCTATTTGGATTCTTCTATATGAGACCATCCAGTTTGACCAGCACTATTTGTTGAAGATTCCATCTTTTTTCCAGTGTGTATTTCTGGCTAGTTTGTAAAAAAAAAAAAATCAGATGTCCACAGTTATGTGGATTTATGTCTAGGTCTACAATTCAATTCCACTGATCAATATGTCTTATTTAAGCCAACATATGTTTTTATTACTATTCCTTTGTAGTACAACTTGAAATTGTGAATGGTGAGACCTTCAGCAATTCTATCATTCAGAATTGTTTTAGCTATCCCTGATTTTTTTTTGTTTCCATATGAAACTGAAAATTGTCCTTTCAAAAATCTGTAAAGAATTATATTAAAATTTAATGGAGATTGCAGTGATTATGTAGATTGCTTTTGGTAGGATGGCCTTTTTTTTTTTTTTTGGGGATGGCCGTTTTTTGCTACATTAATCCTACTGATCCATGAGCATGAGAGATCTTTCCACATTCTGATATCTTCTTCAATTTGTTTCTTCAAAGACTTGAAGTTTTTAATCACACAATTCTTTCACTTGTTTGGTTAGAGTAATACCAAGATACTTTATATTATTTGAGGTTATTGTCTAAGGTTGCTTTCTGATTTAATTATCGATATTTTTGTGCTTTGTATATAGGAAAGCTACTGATTTTTGTAAGTTAACTTTGTATCCTGCCACTTTGCTGTGTTTATCAGTTGTAGGAGTTTCCTGGTGGAATATTTTGTATCATTTATGTATATGATCATATTATTGACTTCTTCCTTTCAATTTATATCCACTTGTTCTGATCCACTTGTCTTAATGCTCTAGCTAAGCCTTCAAGTACTGTATTGAGTCAGTATGGAAATTGGATAACCTTGTCTTGTTCTTGATGTTAGTGGAATTGCTTTGAGTTTCTCTCCATTTAATGTTGATGGTGGCTGTGAATTTGCTGTAAATTGCCTTTATTATGTTGAGGTGTGTCTCTTGCATCCCTAATCTCTCTGGGGACTTTCATCGTGAAGGAGTATTGGATTTTTGTAAAAGACCTTTTGTGCATCTAATGAGAATGATCAAGGGTTTTTTTTTTTTCCTTTCAGTTTGTTCATGTTGTTGATTACATTTATTGATTTTCTTGAACCATCTCTATGATAGAGCCTACTCGATCACGGTAGATTATCTCTTTGTTATGTTCTTGCATTCAGTTTGAAAATATTTTATTAAATATCTTTGTATCTTTGTTCATAAGGAAAATTGATCTGTAATTCTCTTCCTTTCTTTGGTCTTTACATGGTTTGTCTATCAGGGTAACTGTGGCCCCATAAAATGAATTGGGTAATGTTCCTTATGTTTCTATTTTGTACTATAATTTGAGGAGTATTGGCTTTAGCTCTCCTTTGAAAACCTGGTAGAATTTGGTGATAAAATCATCTGGCCCTATGTTTTGTTGTTGTTGTTGTTGTTGTTGTTGTTGTTGTTTTTATGCCTGGGAGACTTTTAATGACTGCTTCTATTTCCCTAGGGATACAGATCAGTTTACATTCCTTGTCTGATTTTGGTCTAACTGTAGTAGGTGGTATATACCAAGAAAATTATCTGTTCCTTTGAGATTTTTCAATTTGGTGGAGTACAGTTTTATTTTTTAAGTATGCCCTTCCTATTCTCTGGATTTCCTGGTATCTCCTGTTATGCTTCTCTCTACTTTGCATCTCTATTTTTTTTTTTAATTTGTGTCTTTTCTCTAAGCTTTTTAGTTAATTTTATTTAGGGTTTAATCAACCTTATTGATTTCCTCAAAGAACCAACACTTTGTTTTATTGATTCTCTGTATTGTTTTTGTTGTTGTTTCTTTATTTCTATTTTATTGATTTTAGTGCTGAATTTAGGTATTTTGTGCCATCTACTTCTTTGGGGTGTGATTTCTTCTTTTTGTTTTATAGCTTTCAGATATATGCTATTAAGTAGCTACTTATGAGATCTCTCTATTTTTTTTTTATGTAGGCACTTAGTGCTATGAACTTGCCTCTTAGAATTGCATCCATTGTGTCCCATAAGTTTGGATGTTTTGTGTATTCCTTTTTATTTAATTCTAGAAAATTTTAATTTTTGTCTTGACCCATTTTTTATTCAGTGGAGATTTGTTCAGTTTTCATGAGTTTGTAATCTTTCTGTTGCTTCTGCTCTTGTTTATATCCAGCTTTAATAAGTGGTGGTCTAAGAGGATGCATGGTGTTATTTGAATTTTCTTGTATCTTTTGAGACTTGCTTTATGTCCGAGTATGTAGTCAGTTTTGGAAAAAGTTCCATGAGGTGTAGAAAGGAAGGTATATTCTTTTGTCTTTGGGTGGAATATTCTGTAAATATCTGTAAGATCCATTTATAGCATTGTTAGCTCTAGAATTTCTCTGTTTAGTTTTGTCTGAATGACCTCTCTATTGATGAGAGGGGTATATTGATGTTTTCTACTATCAGTGTGTGATGATCAGTATGTAATTTAAGATGTAGTAATGTTTGTTTTACAGATTTAGGTGCCCTTTTGGAACATAGATGTTAAAAACTGAAATGTCATATTAGTTGATTTTTCCTTTGATGAGCATGTAGTGTCTTTTCCTATCTTCTTCTGATTAGTTGGTTTGAAATCTATTTTCTTAGACATTAGAATGGCTACAGCAACTTGTTTCTTAGGTCTATTCATTTGGGATATCTTTCTCTTACTCTTTTCCCTGAGATAATACCTACCCTTGATGTTGAAATGTGTTTCCTAGATGCAGCAGAAGAACGGGTCCTGTTTTCACATCCATTTTGTTAGTATGTGTCTTTTTATTGAGTAATTGAGACTGATGGTGCCAAGAGATAAAACCAATGATTATTGACTCCTGTTATTGTTTGTTGTTGTTGTTGTTGGTGGTGGTGGTGGTGGTGGTGGTGGTGGGAGGTATGTGCGTACTTCCCTTCTTTTGATTTGGCTGGTCTGATTATTTATTCCATTTGTTTTCATGGATGTAGTTAACTTCCTTAGATTGGAGCTTTCTTTCTAGCACCTTCTGTAGGACTGGATTTGTAGGTAGATATTGCTTAAATGGAATGTCTTGTTTTATTCATCTACTGTGATCTAAAGTTTTGCTTGGCATAGTAGTCTGGGCTGGCATCTGTGGTCTCTCTGAGTCTGCAATGTATCTATCCTTTTGACTTTTAGGATCTTCATTGAGAAGTCCGGTGTAATCTCACAAGTATATCTTCATATGTTACTTGTTCTTTTCCCCTTGCAGCTTTTAATATTCTTTCTTTGTTCTACATGTTTAATGTTTTGATTTTTATATACTGAGGGAACTTTCTTTTCTGCTCCATATCTATTTGCTGCATTGTATGTTTCTTGTACCTTTCTGTGCATCTCTTTTAGGTCAGCAAAATTTTCTTCTATAATTTTGATGAAAATATTTTCTGGACCTTTGATTTGAGTTCCGTTTCCTTCCTCTATTGCTGTTATTCTTAGATCTGGCCTTTTCATAGTTTTTTTCCACTGTATTTTCAACCCCTGAGATTCTAACTTCCATATTTTATATTCTGCTGACAAATCTTGCCTCTCTAGTTTCTGTTTGAATTCCTATATTTATCTTTTTCAGTATTCCTTCACTTTGGATTTTCTTTATTGATTCTGTTTCCATTTTTTAGGTCTTGAACAGTTTTATTCGTTTCCGTTCACTGTTTTTTCCTGGACTTTTTAAGGAATTTATTAATTTCTCTTTAAGGACATTCATTATAGTTACAAGCTATTCATGGTATTTTTTTGTGCTTCAGCGATGTTGAAATATTCAGAATATGCTGTGGTAGAGCTGCTGGGCACCAGTGGAGACATATTGTCCTTGCTGTCACTGTTTGTGTTTTTAACCCCAGAGTCTCAGCAACCAGGGTTGGGAGTATGATAATTCTAGGTACTGCTATCTGGTTTTAACTTTGTTGAGTGGGTATTTTGTTCCTTGGTTTCTGTTTCCTCTCTGGTTTTTAGGGGAGCATGGTGGCTGTGTGTTACCTGATAGAAAATTTTCTGTGGACCTTATAGCTATGGCCACTGGAGCTTCCAGATACAACATGTTTCTTGGTATTGAGAGCTGGCACTTAGGAGTGGGAATAGGCCAGGGATCTGAGGGTACTCACAGGAGGGAAGAAAGCATAGTGTTCCACCAGGATTGGCTTATTTACTCTTCTTGGCATAGGGGTAGAGAGTGAAGATAGGTCAATCCCAAAGGTTTGCTACAGAGCCAAGGATGAAACTGGGGAACTGGATCTGAAGGAGCAGAAGGAGAGGTGAAGATCTGCAGTCAGCCTACCTGCTTCACTGACAGGAGTCAGTAGTCAAAGCTGGAGCTACTAAATGTATTGGCATAAATAAGTCACAAAAATAATCTTGAATGAATAATCAGTCATAAAATTATGCCTAATGTATAATCCTATGTAAAGATAAACAGGCAAAAATATTGTTTCTAATTGTGTAAACATGTTTAGTAAAAAAATAAACAAAAAAAACCTTACCTTAATGCAAAGCTATAAAATGAGAGAAAAAAAATGAATTAGAGACAAGAGTGGATTCAACATTGATGGTAATTAATGTTCTGCCTTTTAAGTAAGGTGTAGGTCCATGTGAACAAGAGTCAGACTGTAAAGACAGAAATAGAGATGTTGTAGAGAGGAAGCAAACTACCTAACTGAGAAAAATAAAGAAAGGGAGCAGAACATTTGAACACCCCAAAGCAACAGTGAGTAGGGGACTGACCATCCTCAAGATGAGCACACCTGATGGTCTTACACCTGGGCAGACTGACTAGTAGAGAGGGATGCTTATGGATCCATAGATAAACAGGACATCTGCAGAAGCACTACTGTCTCTGCTTCGGAGGGGACACAAGCCTCAGAACACAAACAGGTAGTCAGACTCTGTAGCTGTAAGTTTTCTCCAAACCTGCCTCGACCTGCCTAGACCTGTGGTTGGGACAAATCTCTCCTTCCTGTGTCCTCCAGCTGCTTGATCCCCCGTAAACACAAAGAGATTTATATTACTTACAAACTGGATGGCCTAATGGCTCAGGCTTCTTGCTAGCTAGCTGCTATAACTTAACCCATTTCTATTAATCTATAGTTGCCACATGGCCAAGGCTTACCAGTATTTCCACATCTTGCTTCCCCTGGCAATGCTGGTGTCTATCTCTCTGCCTTTCTTTTTCCTGTCTATCTGCTTGTATTTCCTGCCTGCCTCTAGGCTGCCTTGCCATAGGCCAAACAGCTTTATTTATCGACCAATCAGAACAACACATATTCACAGCATACAGAAAGACATCCCACAGCAAGACACCTTGGGGGAAAGCTGTGATAAAGGCAGAGTGTGGTTGCCTTTGTCCACTACACAAGCTCTAAACTTAGTTCACTTATCCATCAAATGCTTATAGAGGGTCTTGATCAGAAATAAACTTTTAAAAGTCTCAGTACTCACTGTCAATATCCATCTCTGTTCTCAGAGTTCCTTCTTTTTGTTATATACATTCTCATATCCTATTTTTAATTAAAAATATATTTTTAAATGCTGTTCCCTGTCTATGCCCCCTGCAACCATTACATTTGATGTTTAAGCTTTTATTCCTGTTGTATATACATTTTCATAAGAGAAGAAGATATTAATGTGTTATTCATTTGATTTTCCTCCAGCATTATCCTCCTGTACATATTAGGTCCAAATTCAGTTTTAAAAAAGAGGAAAAGAATAAAAAAGTAAATATATTCCTCTATTTGTATTTTCTACCCATTATCTGAGGGACTTTTCCAACCTCTCTATGGGCTTGCTCCTGTGTTCTTATCAATGCACCTTTTATGTAGAAGGAAACATTGTCCTTGAAACTTTTCCTCAATCAAGCCCTATGGAGAAATCTTTGGGGTCACTAAAATGTGTGACAAATCTCAGTGAGAACCTTACTTCTCTGCCTTGTGGCGTTGTGGTCTTCTGAATCTTTTTGAAGAAGTCCTACTGAAGTTACAACTCTTTCACGTGCTTCAAAATTGTGCTGATCTCACAAGCTGCTGTAATGGTTTATGCAAATACCAAAGAGAATTTGGACTTTGAACCACAGACTGTGAGCTTCATTCGTTTTGTTTCTGATTCATCCCCTAACTCAGTCTGCCTGACATTGTGTAACAGAAATAATTCTTTCATAGCTTCTACAGAAAAACTAATCAACCATCGCCTTTCATCTGCTATCTTGCGTGACTTAAACACCCTAGCTTCCCAGAGGTATGGAGTCTTTGTGAAATGGAAGTGTGCCAACAGAGCTCCCTAATTAGGCACTTAGGGGTATGAGTAGCGTTTCCCTAGACAATGGATAAAATGTGTCAAGATAAAGCCTTTCTCCACTGTTCATCCCCAAAGAAACCTAGTGTTGTGATTATAACCTTCCTATTTGTCGGGCTGCAAAGGAATCAAGATATTTGGGAAAGGGGAATTCTGGAAGAGAGGTGGGTATAAGATGGAAAGACCCACAGAGTCATTGTTGACGTCATGCAAGCACATGAGGTAGGGGGATTGTAGCTAAGGTATGGGGGCTTTGCACAGTTTATTGTGGTTTTTTACTACAAAAATCACAACAAATGCATGAAGAAATTATTTATTAAATTCCATCTGTGACACTGGATCTATGGCATTTCTCATCATTACTTAATCCTGGGTTCAATTGTAATCTAAGATACCCATATGTTATGTAGCAGAGTGAGGAAAGACACCTAGGAATAAAGAAACCCCTGACAATGACTGTAGCTTACGAGTTGAGTTTCTGGTTGTTCCTTTCCCCAGGAAATAGAGGAGTACTTTTTGGTATAATTCCTTTTTCCTTCTTCCAGGTTTCAATTTTGTGACTGTGAAATGTACCATTAACAAAATAATTTGACTCACTGCACAATTATACATGTATCTTGTCATTTCAGATCAGTAAAGAATACCAGATTATAAATGCAAAAGGTGCAGATGTTGAAATTGTTTTAAGAATACCACATATATTCACATTATTTTTCAGGCTTAGAAGTAAGATTTGGAGTCTTTTAAATAGCCCTCACTCGTGCAAGATACCACTAGCATCATACCACTAGCATCTTTTGCATTTCTAAAAGGTGGTAGTATACCACTTTTGCATTTAAGAAATCTTGCCTCAGTTACCAGAGAGATTGAATTGGACCAAGACATATTTGAAGGGAATGAATCTGGGTAAAAGTATAAAACAAGAAACCATTAGAACATCACTTATTTTTCCATGAGCCTGTATTTTTAAAGTAAATGTTTTCATGAAGAAATACCAAAGGGAATTTTGTTCTTCATGTTTCTTATGTTTAACTATAGATTCAATGTCCTATAAGATCTCTAGAAAGCAAGCAAAAATCCTTGGTTCATGCTTGCCTGGCCAACTCTCCTTTGTTTGTGGATGCTTGTTTCATGGTCTCACAAGAGTGTATGTATTGTGTCTAAAGTCGGCTCCCAGATATCTGACTGTTTTGGGTAGCAATCAATAACTCTTTTTCCAGCCCCAGTCTTCAGACCTCTCACAGTCAAGCAGTTGAATTTGACAAAAGACACATCTTAGACTTTCTTCATGCAAAGTATTTTAGCAAATAGTCATAAAAATACTATGGAACCTATTATTAGATGCTCACTGTTTTCCAGCTTTAGATTAGCAGAATGAATGGAATTTTCTGTCAAAGACGATGTGTCACAAAACCCCCAAGAAGAAAAGGTAACTTTCTGTTGAAATTAGGTGATGAATCTCTATCTCAGAAAGTAGCATGGGCCCAATGATGTACATGTAAGGAGCTGTTTTATATATCTTGATCAACTGATTTTTACATCAAAAATTGTTTTCCATATATGGCTGCTTCTTGACAACACACGTTTATGTTCGCTTCTCTGCAGACACAGCAGTTTTGCTTGTCATAACTAGGGATAAAAATATCATACTGATTGTCTCTGTAAGTCATCTTTATGTAAAATAATTTCCTTTAGATTATGTCATGAAAGGCAGTTTCTAAACTATTACCCTTTAATAAAAAATGCCAAATTGTCAGCCAATAGTGTATACAGACTTATATTTCTAAGTAAGCAGTTGTTTCTTTAAAAAAAATAGTTGACAGCTAGATATACTACTAAAAATTTTATAAATCTAACAATGTCACTTTATCATATATTTTATTTAATTGACTGAATATTGAGACTGTTTAGACTTGTCTATTCGTCCTTTTGCTTGTGCTCTGATTGTACTTATTCCTTCAGCCAGCCAAAAATCTGCTGAAAATATGGATAAGGAGAATCAGACAAAGGTGACAGAATTTTACTTTTCTGATTTCCCGCAGTTTGAGAAGGGCGGCCTTTTGTTCTTCATCCTTCTGCTCTGTGTTTACATGTTCATTGTTGTTGGAAACGCCTTGATCTTCTTGGCTGTGCAGCTGGATGTCCGTCTGCACAATCCCATGTACAGTTTCATTGGCATATTTTCCTTCCTGGAGATTTGCTACACCACAGTGACCATTCCCAAAATGCTCTACAACCTGGTCAGCAAAGAGAAAACGATCTCCTTCCTTGGCTGCCTGCTGCAGATGTATTTTTTCCATTCCTTTGGAGTGACAGAAAGCTTGGTCCTCACAATAATGGCCATCGACAGGTACGTTGCCATTTGTAACCCACTCCGCTATGCAATCATTATGACTCCAAAGCTGTGCACACAGCTTTCCACAGGCTCCTTCATCCTTGGCTTCCTCATGCTCCTACCAGAGATTGTGTGGATATCTACTCTGCCCTTCTGTGGCCCCAATCATATCCACCAACTCTTCTGTGACTTAGAACCTGTACTTCTCTTGGCGTGTACAGACACATCTATGATACTGGTTGAAGATGTCATCCATGCTATCTCCATCCTGACCTGTGTCTCTGTCATCACCCTTTCCTATTTAAGAATCATCACCGTGATCCTGAGGATTCCACCTGGTGAGAGCCGTCAGAAGGCATTTTCCACATGCACAGCCCACATCACCATTTTCTTGCTGTTTTTTGGCAGTGTGGCTCTCATGTACCTGCGCTTCTCTGCCACTTTCCAACCACTGCTGGAGAAGATCATCGCACTAATGTTTGCTGTCCTTGCCCCATTTTTCAATCCTATAATCTATAGCCTGAGGAACAAAGATATGAAAGATGCCATTAAGAAAATGTTCTGTTCTCAAAAGATGATCAGTGTCTCTGGGAGCTAATGTGAGTTTACCCATGTCTGTTCAAAGATATTTCATCCTCTGCATTTGTTTTTAAAGCAAACAATCATCAGATTGCTATATAAGTTTTTTTTATGGCCTTGGTGGTATTTCTTTCCATTTTCTAACACAATGACCATTGTTTGTCCTGACAAAGGAAGTCATTTTTTTTTTTTTTTTTTTTTTTGGTTTTTCGAGACAGGGTTTCTCTGTGTAGCTTTGCGCCTTTCCTGGAACTCACTTGGTAGCCCAGGCTGGCCTTGAACTCACAGAGATCCTCCTGGCTCTGCCTCCCGAGTGCTGGGATTAAAGGCGTACGCCACTACCGCCCAGCCTACAGGGTCTTCTTACTTTGAAATCACAAATAGTGCAGTGCCATGTTTTCCAAGCCAATTAAGGATCATGATCTAAGGAGTAATAGCATTTATAATTGGCACATCTAAATGCTTCCTTTTTGTACCCATTCACTCAATAGTTAGAATTGATTGGTAAGTTATATAGTCATTTATAAAATGGTAACAAGATCCACATAACTAAGATGATTTGGGCTTGAGAAAGGAGCATGATTCTCTGATGTTTGTCCAAAGACAGTTGCTGTAATTTCCCTAGTCAGTGATAAAATGCCATGGTTATGCAGCACATAGTCACTGCCTTCTCGGGTTTTTGCTGTTATCATCTCCTTTGTGGGACTTTGTGTTGATTTCAAGTTTCTATAGCAAACATTCTAGAGCTCTTAAAGATCAAATAGATTTACCATACTGCCTTGAGCCTGAAAATTATAAACATAAAATCTTTAAGCAGTTATAATTGGTATTTTTAAAAATTGGAACTGTAGATGGCTCTGTGGTTAAGAGTTCATGTTCCTTTTGCAGAGGAGCTGAACTTGTTTTCAGCATCCATGTTAGACAGCTCACAATGACATGTAACTCCAGCTTGCTCCTATGAAGGAGGAGTTAAACAGATTCCTGATAGGCAGACAGATAGGGGAAGGGACCACAGATAGGTAACAAAGATGGCGAACTTCCGGCTTCTTCCTGACCTGACAAAAAGGCCTGGTTGCTTGAGACCTGAGGCCTGGTGATGCTGATAGAGCACTCACTGCCGGAGAATGCATACTAGAAAATGTTTATTCAAAACTGTGGGCCTATCAGTACCCAGTCTTTATTCAAAATGACCAAACATCAGCTGGAGAAAGAAGACTCCCCATATGTCATAAAGACACATAAAACTTCTAATTGTAGAGAAGAGAAAGGACTTTGCTTCCAGAGTCCCCACTCTGCTTTGTAGGGGATCTTTCTTTCTGTATACCTTGCTGTGTGTACTCTGTGTGTGTGTGTCTGTGTGTGTGTGCACACCTAGTATGTGTGTGCATTTAGTATGTGTGAATGTGTAGATACACCTTATGTGTGTGTGTACACCTAGTGTGTGTGAGTATCTGTGTGGATCTTGTGTGTGAGTGTGTGCATATGTAACTTCTGAGTGTATGTGTGTGTACCTTCAACATGTGAGTGTGTGGGTGTGTGCATGTGTAAATGTGTGTGCCTTTTGTGTATTTGTGTGTGTGCATGTGCATGTGTTTTTTCACCTGTAATAAAACTATTTTTTGACCATTGTTTCTACTTTGTGTGCCTGATATTTCCCTGCTATCAGCTGATATGTTGGATGCTTTCTCCTTCCCTTTAATTCTGTGACTGGTAGAGAAAATAAATCTTTAGAAGGTAACACCAAGGGATCTGACATCTTCCTTTGGCCTCCGAGAGCACCCACATACATGCAACACACACAAAAATACAAATTAAAAATTAAAAATAGTTTAATGCTGGCAGCATTAAGATGTTCAACCTTTTGTCATGCTCCATTAAAGTGCCATGCCATCGTAATAACTCACTGACATAGTTAGCACTATTTTGCAGCTTGGGTTTGTTTCTCTGTTCTCTGCCCTAGATCTTATATCCTTTCCCATTATAAATTTTATACATTTTGGTGTCTTGCTCAGACTTCTCTGCTTTCTTCCTATGAAACTACTCCAGGAGTTTTAGAAATAAAGTAAAAGCTCCAGAAAAAATTATTTTGCCTAGCTCCTATGAGGAGAAAATCAAAGCTGGAAACACTTACCAATGATCTTAAAAGAGTAAGAGGCCATCTAGTGGTATGGAAATGCTGTCTGTCATCAATAGTATCAGAATTTTCTTTTTAACTTTTCTTTTTTCCCTTTATTTTTTTCATAAACAAGGTGTCAAAATGGCATTCTGGGCACTATAAAGTCTAAGTGCATTTTAAATACTTATCCTTACAGCCACAGATAATTTTAGCTTACATCTTTCATAAACAAAGTTTCATTTTGCAGCAGATGAAGTCTATTATAGAGAAGGGGAGGCAGAATTATTCTAAGAACTGTAGCAATTGCACTCCTGTTGAGAAATAGTGTTTTGTGGACATGACAGTCAAGCTGCATCCATAAGGTCTCCTCAAGAAGGTTGTGTAAATAAGACAGGGCAGTAGGGTGTGGGAAATCTCCTAAGTCCCCAACCCTTGATGAAGAGCTTCAAGCAATCAATGGCTGTTGGGGGAGGGGGCAGGGTGGGTAATAAGTTGTTTTTTTTTTATTTTTCAAGGACGGGTACACTGATAGGTTATTCAATCCCAAGTGGTGAAACCTAAAATCATACACATAAGAGCAACACTCAATTGACCCAGTAGATTGTGTGTGTGTGTGTGCGTGCACATACCTGTACCTGTGTGTGTGTGTGTGTGTGTGTGTGTGTGTGTGTGTGTGAAAGAATAATGATTAAAGAAGAAGTCAAGAATTTTTGAGAGAGTGAGGGTGACACAGGAGGTGTGGAAAGAGGGAAGGGAGGGGCAGAAATATTATATATACCATATTCATGTATGAAATTCTCAAAATATAAAAATAATTTGAACTAAAAGAATGGAATATCCATAGTATTACAAACAAACAAAGAACTCTCACACAGTGAGAAACACTGAGGCAGGAAGACCTAACCGTCATTTTAGGGTTTGCCCCAGAAACTGATCACCCCTAAAACCAGGGAACACAGTCCTCCTCATACAGCCTCATGACTGTAAAATCAAACTTCTTTCTACATTCGTATGAGCCCTTTGATAGCCATAGGGGGCATCTTTGTGTGGAGAAAATCATGGATAATTTTCTTTGGCGATAAAATTTGAATTAACTTTAAAGAAACATTGATAGATTCAAGATCTTAGTTGTTATCAAATGCTTGAATTTATTGATTAAATTATTCAAAAATCATGACTGTGAAAGCTAAAAACCTTAGTATTCTATTTGCAAATCAATTAATTCTGTCATTCTACTTAAAGGTGTTAAAATATTTTTATGATTTTTAACTTGACATTTAAATCTCCTTTTAAAATATATTTAAATGGGGCATACACTATTTTGATTTTAAGTGTCTCAACTTTTTGATTCAACCAAAATTCCATAAGTTCATAAAATAGCCTTGATAATATGAAAAGAAAATTATAAATATGGCCAATCCTACAACCTTTCCTCTATTTAATGTGATTAATGTAGTAAAATGCATCTTAATGTCATAAGTCTAATAACTGACAGATGGTATGAAATTTCTGACTGTAAAATTCATTCCAAACTGACTCATAACCAAGTTTAAAGCAGTTGCTCAATTACAGATAAACAAAATTTCATGGTACATTTGATATTCTAATAGATTAACATCTTTAAAAATAACATTGAAATACTAAATATACTTGAGGTTTTGTTCTAAAATATAAATTATAGTTTTTTATTTCTTCAAACACTTTTTTTTTCCAGAGCTGAGGACTGAACCCAGGGCCTTGTGCTTGCTAGGCAAGCACTCTACCACTGAGCTAAATCCCTAACCCCCTTCAAACACTTTTGTACTTAGCTCTCAGGCTGTGTGGAGTTTAAAAGATGCTAACACATCGCATTATTATCATGTGAGTTATCTTCCACTAATGATGCAAATATTTCCTGAGGCTGCTATGTCAAGTAATTTGTAGGATACTAAAGATACAACTGACCAAACATCTCCTTGTCTTTTTAGACCCTCTGGTTGAGAAAGAGAAGATACTTTTGAGTGAAAAAAAAAAAGAAATTTTATAACATTATTCATTATATGACTATGTGTTCTCGAAGAAACAGAAAAGGAGGTGTATAAGTTTATTCAGAATGAGTAGGGAACTCCTTAATTTAAGATTGGTCAAATTAAACCTCATTTAGAATGCTAAGTACGAGCAAAGCATTGAAGAAAAGGGTATAACCACATAGATTTTTGGAGAGAGCATCTAGGTATCAGGAGAAGCCAGCATAAATTCACAAGGGGGCATGTTTGAGAAATCAGACTCTCCTGAAATGGAGTATGTTTGAAATAGGTCTATGGAAAACTAGAGTTAGGAAATGAGAGGGGGATGGATTACAGGAATTTGAGGGTTAGATTTCCACGATTTACTCTGAACGCTGAGGAACCAGGGCAGAGTTTGGAGCAGAGGGGAGATGCTGTCTGCTGTGAAGCTTAACAGAATCGTACTTCCTTCTGTGTTGAGAGGACAGTGCTGGGAGGCACAGGGGGAACCTTGGGTTGTTAGAGATATTCTAATAATCGTGGTGGGACATGATGTTTTAAGTGTATTAAGACAAGTTTGCGTGGAGTGGCCCTTTAAAAAAATTTATGGAGTTTTACTATCAATCCAGCAGAAAATTGTGGTAACATAAAACAAGTAGGAATACACAGGAAGCTAGAGGCAGGAAATGAGTAATGGATATGATCATATTTCATTGTATACTTGTATTCATAAGATAAAGAATGAAGATTTCAAAACCAAGTGAGAATTTATTTATTATGATTCCAATTAAGATACATTTCAAACAATAATTTAAAAGACAAATGTGTGTGCTTGAATATTCAGTATCTAGTGATAAACATTTTATAAAAATTATTTGTATGTGTTTCATGTGATAATTTTCATCTTTTTCTTTCTCTTCTCCCCATTCTGTTTCATTGGAGGCATTTAAAATTTTTTTTTTAGAATTCTTGGTATCAAACCCTGGGCCTGAGATGTGCAAGAAAAATGCTCTGTCACCGAAAAGTGTCCTGAGTCTCAATAACCATTTTTAAATTGATTTTACTATTAAACAATTAATCCTTACCCTGAATTTGTGAACAAAATTAAATTTTGTCTCTAACTCTGATTATCTTTGGCTTAAAATGTTTCCATTTTTAACTTTTGAAAAATCTATGGTTTGTAACTCTTTTATCTTCAAGTATTTCTGTTTTATTTTATATGATAATTTAAATGGAATGAAGGAGATACACATGGTTGGCAATGCCAGTATGATGTTCAAATGGCATAATACTTTCTGGAACATTTTAATAAGACTCAAAACAATTAGTAGTAGGGAACAAAGAGAAGTTGTTTCATGAAGTGGTTTAAAAATTAAAGACTTAGGAACCAGTGAGGAAAACATAAGGGGAATCCTTTTTCAGATTTCCTTTTAGAAAACAGCTGAGTCAACCATATGAACCAAGTGTCCATGAGTGCAGAAGAGGCAAAGGAAGAGTTATGAGGTAAAAGGGGTGGGGGTGGGGGTAAAAAGCATGGAGCTTCAAATGTTAGGCTATCAAATACTGAATTTAATCCAATACGCACATGACAGCATTGGATAGATTGAAGTGTGTAATTAAATTCTCAGAACATTGCTCTTGGCATTCCAGAACAGAAGACAGAAAACAATGCAAAAGACAGATGAGGAGGAAGAGTGAATATGGTCTTCTGAACATGACATACCTATTGCATTCATGAACTCACAGCAGCCACTTTACTGCACAAGATCTAAATGAGATCAAATCAGCCCAAATTCCAGCATAGATGGGGAGGTGCTTTCTAAGCCCATCCCTCACCGAGGAAATATTGACAGTTGGTACCTACTGAGGGAGAGAGAATCCTTCTTGTTGAGAGTGTGGCCACTAGTAGGTTTTTCATGCTCCAGTGAATGGCCACACCCATGAACTTATAGATAGCACTCACTGGACTTAGTTATCAAAAATAGTAATAAAAGGAGAAGACATGAAGTCATGGGGGGATATGGAGAGAGTCACGGTTTGGGGAGGGATATAACATTTGTCACTGTACACATGTATGAAATTCTCTAGGAATAAAAATATTAAAAATAAAACTACATAAATATTAAAGATAGTATCCTACATGTAATGTGAATTCTAGAGTATATTGTAACAAAAGTGGAAATAAATAGGATATTTGAATACACATAATCAGACACCTTTGGTCACGGAACAACTCACTCTCCAAAACGAAGTAGCTTAAAAAGAGAAATTCTCATAATTCCATACAGTTTAGCAATTTTGGATAAAACAAAATCTGTGATTTTTCCAGTTTTTTTTATCATTGTACTTATGTGTTTTGGATCAATCAGTTGTTTGTTTATAGCTGGCTAAACTGTCCTCCAATCTGTCATCTTTTACTACTGATGAGCTAGTTAAGTTTGTTCATCTAGTGACTGACCAGGTAGACTACAGTGTATCAATGTGCAAGATCATCTGGGATTGGGTGAAGTAAGTCAGCATGTAGAGATTCTTATTCAGAGGCTTCACATATATGAACTTGATTCCTGGATTCTGGAAGGTGACAAAAGAGAACTGAGTCCCCAGAATTCTCTTCTGACCTCTGCACATACAACATGCTAAGCCTATACCTGCACAAGTGCACATGTGCACGCATGCACACACACAAACACACACACACACACACACACACACACACACACACAAAGAGAGAAAGATACATAAAAATAAATAAATAATTTTAAAAAGTTGTTACAAGCCACTTAGCAAGCATTCAGAAAGTCAGGAAAAAAGTTTGAACTTTATTTTCAAATTTTATTTATTAATATTTAAATAATGGTGATTCTGACAAGTTTAAATTACAAGGCAATTTATATATAAGAAAATGTTTTAAATAGTAACATGAAATATAGTGGGCTATGCAAGTTACTCCTTTGAAACCCCTTTGAGCCTGAAATCCTATAACACATCATGCTGTAGCCAGTCCCTTTTTGCTGAACTGTGTGGGTAGCTAATTGAGTCACACAAGCTGAAAGTGGAGAACATTTGTCTTTTGTGTCAGGAAACAGTACTTGAGCAATGATGGATGACAGGGGATTTTAGTGCTGGAAAAACAAGAGAGATCATTAACATCAGCGATTTCGAGAACTATTTTGTGTGGTGTGTGTCTTATACCCTAATCTTTGGCCTCATCAACACATGGAATCACAGAAGAGAAGTGAAGGACCACACTAGTATAGTAGGGGGCACTGTGTCAGCTTGTGCTTAAAGCAGGAGTATCCATACATAACTACTTCAGCTGTCACGAGTCTGGTAGATGCTCTGTAGACAAGTGGACACAGTGACCTAGAGGCACAGTTTGTCATGCCTCTAGTTCCACCATATTAACATTAGAAGAACAAGCATCTGTGGCAATAGAAAAGGAGCATCATCATGGGCCCAAAAAAGCAACAATGAGATTCTGACCTTACAGAAGAGTTTTAATATCAGGAATGGAGATCTACTTCTGAGCCCGACCATCTCTCTTCTGATGAAAAAGCCTCCCAATAGCATCTTTCATTTCCTTGTTTCTTAGACTATAAATGATGGGGTTGAGAAATGGAGCAAGGATAACAAAAGTGACAGCAATTACTGTGTCCCAGAAGACCGAGTAGGTGGCCGAGAATCTCAAATACATGACAGCCACACTGCCAAAAAATAGCAAGAACACAGCAAGGTGGGCTGCACAGGTAGAAAAGGCCTTGTGCCTCCCTTCTTTTGAGGGCATCCCCAAAATCACCACAATAATCCGGATATAGGACAGGGCAATTACAAGGAAGGAGGCCAGGATCTCTACTGCATGGATGGCATCCACAATGACCACGAGAGATGTATCTGTACAGGCCAAACTGAGCACAGGGGTGAAATCACAGAAGATCTGATGGATCTTGTTGGAGCCACAGAAAGGCAGAGTGGCAATCCACACAATCTCAGGAAGTACCAGAAGGAAGCCACAGAAGCAGGATCCAGCTGTTAGTTGGATACAAAGTCTGGGAGTCATGATGGTTGGGTAACGGAGAGGATAGCAGATAGCTATGTACCTATCGATAGACATTGCTGTCAGGACACAGCCTTCTGTGATACCCAATGAGTGAAAAAAGTACATTTGCATGAGGCAGCCAGCTAGAGAGATGGTCTTCTTCTCACTGACTAGGCTGGAGAGCATCTTGGGAATGGTAGTTGTGGTATACCAGATCTCCAGGAAGGACAGCACACTGATAAAGAAATACATGGGTGTGTGCAGGGCCATGTCCAGCTGGACAGCAACAAAGATAACTAGGTTCCCTGATATGATGAATGCATATACAAAAAGCAAGAGAATGAAAAATAGGAGGCCACCTTCATACAGAGGTGGGAATATGGAGAAGAGGAACTCAATCACCATAGTTTGATTCTGGTTGGCCACCAACTGGGTCATCTGTGAAGGTAAGAAAAGACATAAGAAACTTCCTTGGAATTGCAGTGTTGCTTACATATAGATTTCTTTCTGTATTCAGTTATTTATGTTGAAAATGAGACCCTAAAAAAGTCAGAACAATTTCTAAACTATATAATTCTACACAGAAGCAGTAGAAACATTTATAAGACAATCTAATCTTTAAGTGACTTTTCTCTCACTGTCGTAGATTAATGTGAAGAAAGCTAAATGACCCAGAAGTTTAGTCTCAGAAAATATTTTCTGGGGATTCATCCGTTTTCAGAGTTTCCCCCTACCCTTACCCTCAACCCCTGTGTGACTAACCTCAAAACCTGCCCTTTGGTTTTCAAATATTCTGTTTTCCTATTCTTTAGGGGGGAAATTAAGTAAAATACAAAGAAAGTATCAGGAAAACATCTGACAATAATTATTTATTAGTTTTTTTTTTTACTTTTTCCTCCACTAATACTGTGCCTGAGCCTGGCAGGATTATCAGTTTCTGGGTTTCTGATTTCTTTGCTTTAGACTGGAGCTTCTGTTGTCCATCAGGTGGTAATTGTGCAGAGTTGTCCACTTTTTCTGTAGCTTTCCTTTCTCCCCTCTCCGTGGTTAATATGACAATTGTTCAAATTAAGAGGCTCTCTAGAATTACCTCGTACCTAATGAGCAGCCAGTTCTGGACAAACTTACAGCTACTCCCAACACCTATCCTCCCTCATCCCTCCCCTACAGAGACTGTGTAAGAGACATAGAAAAGAAATCATTCTCAATTTTAACAATTATACCTATCATATCAATGGTTGTCTTGGGGGAGGCTCCTAAAAGTTAGCTGCAAGAAAACTACACTAGCATCTACTTGTTGGGATAAAAGACAATCAAATTTCTTGCAAGGTTAAGTAGAATTGGTGAAGGCTGCATACACTCTCTCTAACCTGGACTGCCTCAATGTCTCAGTCCCCGCTAGCCATACCTCTGAGGAGTCATTGTGAAGATGAGTTTCTCTAAATGTGACCTTTGCCTCTCCTTTTGTTTTCAAAGCATTCAAGGTAAAACTCAAAACTACCAGCCTCCCAATCATTGTCATCATTAATGTAGTTCCAAACAAATTTTGGAACCAACTATCCTGAAAATCAATAGTTTTGAAAAAACTATTTTTTTTCAAAGTAGCTTTATTTTTGGCAACTTCATTTATTTTATTCTCTGGATCTACTTTTATCAAAATTTTGAGTGTCAGTGTCCCCATGTTCATGGAAGTCTTCATGATTCCCACTGCCAAAGTAACTATTCTCTCTTCTAACCATGCTTCAACTGTTCTGTTTTTCACATTTAATACATCTTTTGTTGCATTTCAAATATTCACATTTGAATTCAGTATTTCTCCCTCAGATAAACTAAAACCTCCTTAAGAGAAATCACACAAGAAATGAAATGATGCCATTAATTAATTCTTACGCGATGATAGTAATTCTAGTTACACACATTTGCTTTATATGCATTACATAATGTGTTCTTATCGATGATAGATTAATAGTTAGTGTTACACAATAGAGAAACTGGGAACAAATTAAGAGAAATAACTGTTTCAAATTAAAACAGCAAGGATTCAAAGCAGTAATTTGAAATTCAAGTTTGTTTGTCCTAGAAGTCTACGGCCTTCTATGTAAGAATTTACATATTTATCTTTTCAACTATCCCGGTTTTAGGGTGACAGAGCTGATGTGGTTTCTTCAGGTCAAAAAGAGACTACAATAAATATATTGAAGATTAGGAAAACTAGTTCACAGTAGATGCTTTTGGTTTTATGTACCAAGTTTGAGGGAAGAAGAAAGAAAAACAAGCATTGAAACGGTGGTACTCAGCTGAAGAGCAGAGCCAGCAAGAGGGAAAGATGTGAGCAATTGGAGGCACCCTCTCAGTAAAGTACTGATTGTTCTGTCTTGTCTTTGTAGGTAATTTCTCACCTGCAGAATGATGCACTGAATATGCAGAGGAGGAGATGGCAGAGCTATGAGAAAGGATAAGATAGTCCAGTGACAAGTATCTTGGAGAAGCCCAACATATGACTACTTCATTGCTCTAAACCTGGGGTTCCTCTCACCAGTGAATTGTCTCATTATCTGTCATGCATACATTTCTTCAACTGACCCTAAAGATTCTCTGATATGTGCCAAATCCTCCCAAAGGTTCAAGAACTATAGAAAAGTCAACAAAAATCCTTCTAGTTTCTGAAACAATAAAGGATGTAAATAATTTGTGGAATGACAGACAACTAATAGAATATAAAGAGGTCACCCTACAAATACGATTTGTTCAGTAAAGAAATCTGATTTAGTGTCTAGTGATTAAATAAAAACATTTTCTTCATCTTTGACTTCCTAAAAGGCTTTAATTATTTCAACCAATAGAATTCTAGTTCTCAAAAGACTTTAGCTATCAGTATCTTCATTAGCTCCCTGACCTCTGTTCCTTCTAGTGTTCTTTTTTCATTTCATGTCTCATAACTGAAATTCTTTACTAATGAAATGAAACTCCAAAAAGACAGGCTTTTACCCTGTGAAGAAACAGCTAGTTTCTGAAGAGTAGAGGATATGTAGGAAGGAGCAGGGAAAGAGCAGAAGTCTCATTGAATGTTGAATTTCATTAGCAGTCTGCACAACTTACCCTGTCTGAGGCCACAAAACACTACTCAGACTCTCTGCAGCCAGGGTCACTTCTATGGCGAGTATATAGATGTATCTGAACATTTCTTGGGGGACTACATAGAGTGGAAAGATAGCCTTTCTTGGGAGTTTCACTTTAGATGATACAGTATCTAAAGGAAGCATCCTAAGCTTTCCCTCTCAGGGACAAATTAAGGAGAAAGTGTCACGTAGTAATGAATGATCCTCAAGGGTGATTTCCATGGATTCTCCTGTGACCACAAAGTCTGTCTACCATTCAGGAGCACTAGTAAATGGAGAAAACAAAAACTCACAATGGACCTTAAAGAAGACCCATTCCAAAAACATGGCTTTCCTCTTGATTTCATATTCAATTTCTATTTCCTTCACTGCCCATACACATATATGTATTTAAGTTTTCAAAATATACGAGCTAGGCAAATTGATACTAATTTATGTTTGGTTGGTTGGTTGTTGTTTTAATTTATTTTACATCCCTCCCTCCTCTCCTCCCATTCCCTCCCTGGCCTCCCCACCTCCATCCACTCCTCCTGTATTTCTTTTCAGAAAGGGGCAGGCTTCCAACAGGTATCAACAAAACATGGCATTAAGACTAAGCACCTCCCCTGTGTTAAGGCTGTGTAAGGTGACCCAGTATTAGGAATAGTTTCCCAATAGTCAGCCAAAGTGTTAGGGACAGCACCTGATCCCATTGTTGGAGGTCCCACAAGTAGACCAATGGAAAAGGGGTGCATTTCTGGGTCAGGTAGAAACCTGATGCAAGGGAAACTCCTACGAATCTACAAGGATGACCCAGCAATAGTGGATACATAGCCTGAACTAGCCATCACTTGTGATTAGATTCATGACTACCCCAATTGTTATCAGACAGTCTTCATCCAGTAACTGATGGAAACAGATACAGAGAACCACAGCCAAACATTAGGCTGAGCTTGGAGAATCCTGTTGAAATGTGAGAGAAAAGATTGTAGGAACCAGAGGGTTGGAGGACATCATAGGAAAACTAAGAGAAAAAAAACTAATCTGGCTCATAGGAACTCACAAAGTCTGAACTTACAGCCAGGCAGCCTGCATGGGACCAACCAAGGCCCTCTAAATATATGTGACTGCTATGTAGGTTTGTTTTTATTTTTTAGACAATTATTAAATTTAAATATATTTTGATCATGATCTTCCTCTCCTTCAAGTTTGTCCATATCCTTTTTTCCTCCCTATCTATCCAACTTTAAGTTCTTTCTCAAGAAAATAAACCAAAAATCTAATATGACAATATCTTAGTTAGGGTTTCTATTGCTGTGAAGAGACACCATGACCACAGCAACTCTTTTTTTTGTTTTGTTTTGTTTTGTTTTGTTTTTCGAGACAGGGTTTCTCTGTGTAGCTTTGTGCCTCTCCTGGAACTCACTTGGTAGCCCAGGCTGGCCTCGAACTCACAGAGATCCACCTGGCTCTGCCTCCCGAGTGCTGGGATTAAAGGCGTGCACCACCACCGCCCGGCAACCACAGCAACTCTTATAAAGGAAAACATTTAATTGGAGCGGGTTAGAGGTTCAGAGGTTCAGTCCATTATCATCATGATGAGACATGATGGCATGCAAGCAGACATGGTGCTGGAGAAGGAACATCTTGATATGCAGGCAATAGGAAGCAGACTGACTCTACATTGAGTGAAGCTTGAGCAAAGAAGACCTCAAAGCCTACCCCCACATTGACACACTTCTTCCAACAAGGCCGCAAATACTCCAACAAGGCCACACCCTCTCTGAGCTTATGGGAGACAATTATATTCAAACTACCATGAACAACAAAACACCTCAAAACTAGAAAACAAAATACATCACTTGAAAACAAAACCACCAAGCTGTAACCAAATAAATGCACACATCAAAAACTGTGGAGTCCATTATCTGTTGGTCATCTGTTCCTGAACATGAGATCTGCCCTATTGTAGATGTACCCAGTATTATCCCTCTGGAGAAAACTAGTTTTCCCTCTTCTTGCAGGTATAAATGACAGTTTCAGTTGGTTATTCTTAAAGCTCAATTCGTATCAACTGAGTAAATATTAACTGATTAATGGTAGAAAGCTATAGCTATGTTAGTAAATGCAGAGGAAACACTCCATGAAGTCCTTATATAGTTTGACTAGCAGAAATATTATAACATGCAGCCAGAGGACCATGAAGATGTGAAATTGTGTCTCCTAGCTATGACAGGAAGGCTACACCCATAAAATCTCAACAACAACGCTAACTAAATAAAGCCTGGACAAGTCCAACCACAGTTGACATTCCAACATAGATAGGAAAATCTCTCAGGGCCTCACCCCTAGTTGAAGTGGGGTGTATGTTTGTGTGAACAAGAGGAAGAAAGTAGAGACAGAGATACAGATGAAGCAAACTACTCCATGAGAAAAGGAAAGGGAGAAAAATATTTGAACATCCTAAAGCAACAGTGAGTAGAGGACAATCCATACCCAAGGTGAGCATACATAAATGAACATGCTTATGCGAGCAGACTGACTAGGTTAGAAGAAAAGCTTAGTGATCCATAGATAGGCAGGGCATCTACAGAAGTACTATCTCTGCATGGGAGGAGACACAAAGCCTCAGAACACAAGCGGATGGTAAGACTCTAAGGGAAAACGGTAAAGAATGTGGTTGTCTTCCATCACTACCCAATGTTTAAAGTTAGTTTGTGTATCCATCAAATTATTATTTAAAGTTGACCTTTTAGAAATATTATGGTCTTTTAGAGTCAATATTCCATGCTCCAAGCTCTCCTCATATATATCCATGTTTTGATATTTTAATTAATTGAATTTGGCTTTGGAAGCTTTGCACGTGTATAAAATGCATACCAGCCACCCTCAATCCAAACCTCCATACTACCTCTGTCTATTCTCCTTCCTCTTCACACATTTCTCTTCTGTTCAGTGTGTTTGTTTTGTTTTGTGACCTACTGAAATTCATCAGGGCTGTATGTGTAATCAAGGGTTTGGAGCTATCCACTGGAGTCTAGTGGCTCATTATAAAGATTTGATATAACTATTGCAGTTATTAACTCACAACAACTGTAGTTCCCTGCACTGAAACTACAGAAGGGGGACTACAATTTTTCCAAATTTTAAGTATGTTTTCAAACTTTATTCTTCATCCATGCCCATGATACCTTTTTTAAGGTTGGACATTTCATTCTTGTTGTTTATATTTTTCACCAAGAGAAGAAAAAATATAATGTGATGTTCATTTGGTGTTCCTCTGGCATTACTTTCTTGGAAGTACATATTAGGTCTAATTGCAGTTTTAAAAAAGAGGAAAGGAATAAAAGAAGGAAAATATATTCCTCTACTTGTATCCTCTATGAATCATACAAGGGGCTTTTCTGAACTCTCCATGGGCTCACTTTTTTGTGCTTATCAACACAGATTTTTGTGTAGAAGGAATGATTGTCCTTGAAAGTTTTTCTTTCCCAAACCTGATGGGGAGACCTCTGGGGTCATTATAATGTGACATATTTCAAAAGAGAACCCTACTTCTTCCACTACTGCTGACAGTTCTGTGGTCTTTTACACTATTCTGAAGAATTTCTCCCCCAGTTGAGTCTATCTCAAGCACTTCAGAACTGCACTGTGCTCACAGCTGTCGCAATGACCAGTGCAGAAGAGAACTTGGACTTTGAACCATGGGCTGTGAGCCTCACTCCTTTTGTTCTCAATTCTTCCCCTAACTCATTTTATCTAGCATTGTGCAACAGAAATAATTTTTTATACATTATACACAGAAGAAAACCAATTATCAACTTTCATCTTCTATCTAGCCTGACTTTAACATTCCAGCTTCCTGTATGTATGAAGTCTTCATGGTAGAGAAGTCAGAAGATATTTCTTCCTGTACAGCCCATATCTCCACTTTCTTCTTGCTGATTTTTGGCAATGTGGCTCTCATATGGCTGAGCTTCTCTGTCACTTTCCAACTACTACTGGTGAGGGTCATTGCACTGATGTTTGATATCTGCCCCATTTTTCAGTCTATAGCCTGAGGAACACAGATATGAAAGATGTCATTAAGGAAATGTTCTGTGCTCAAAAGATGTTCAGTGTCTCTGGGAGCTAACATGTTTTTATCCATTCATGCATGTTCAAAGACATCTCATTCTGTGCATGTTTTTAAAGAGAATAATTCATTCGTATAATTACTATATATGCTTTTATTCGTATTGCTAGTTTGATTTCTTTCCAGTTCTTTTTTCTACTTTTTTGTTGTTTTGGTTTGGTTTTGAGACAGGGTTTCTCTGTGTAACTCTGGTTGTTCTAGAACTCACTCTGTAGACCAGGCTGGCCTTAGACTCGCAGAGATCTGCCTATTTATGCCTCCCAAGTGTTGAGATCAAAGGAAGGCATGTACCACCACTGGCCATCTTGTTTCCAATTTTCCAACCTAATGAACATTGTTTGTTCTGACAATGTATCCTAGAGACTTCCAAAATAATACATGTCAAAGTCTCTTAAATAATGTAATTAAAATACTAAGTATACTTGAATTTTCAATCTAAAACATCAATCATAGGTTGTGATTTTCTCCAACTGTTTGTACCTAGCTCTAAAACTATAAGAAATTAAAATGATTCTAACACACTATGTAGTTATCATGTGACTCATCCCTTTATTCATCCAGCAAATACTGAGACTGCTGTACCATGTAGTATTTTAGACACAGGTGATTCAACTGATATATATATATATATATATATATATATATATATATATATATATATATATATGATTAT